>NW_008825532.1:416644-424802 GCF_000699105.1 Pygoscelis adeliae
GTTAACCCCCAGAAACAGTGAAATAATAATAGTGGCATAATGAATTCTGTTTGCACAGAAGTTGCAAGAGGACTGTGGTGTGTTTCATGGTAAGGTCAATTTTAGTAAAATAATAAATATCTACATTTAAAAACAAAAGAAAAAAAAAACCCAACCAACCAAACAAAAAAACCCAACCCCCCCTTCCATCCAGGTTTTATATATCTAGCTAAAGTCACATCATGCTTGTTCACTGATAGTGAGGCTGTGATTGCCAAGCCTGCAAGAGTGAATAAGAGGCAGGAAGAACATATCCACTGCCGTGAGATGAGCTACATGAGGTCCAGGATCGTAGGCTACTCACTGGCATTCCCTGTGTCTTCAATCTGTGCCTTTGTCCCAGGGCTGGCATTGCCCTCTCCTACCTGAACAGGAGGGGACAGAATTATGATTTGCCAGAACTTTAATACTTCCCTGCATCAGCAAGGCAGAATAATATAATCATTGTCTCAGCAGCAGGGTGAGATAACACTAACCCTGGCTTCTGTCATAATAAATCACAGCACAGCAGAGAGAAACTGCCACACGCAGGTGGCCCCTACCCCCATGTAAGTGAATACAAATGCTCAAACCTGACTGTTTCTACAGTTGTAGCCACCAGACCCAGCTGTCCTTGCCTTTGATTCATCTAGGCTAGCTTAAGCCACGCACTATGCTGTAAAGCTTATGCAGTCCCCACCATCACTTGCCATTTTACTTTGTATATGAGGGAGAAAGCAAACATAAGGGTCAAAACCCAAAGCATGCCTGTCCCCATTGCTGAATGGCAATGGTGAGAAGTCTGCCAGAGTCCAAAATAACAGAGGGGTGATTAATTTAATCAGCTTCTCCTAACTTATCCTTCTTAAGGCCAGCTCTTAGGACAATGATATCCAGGATCCCGTAAAGCACAGCAGTGATGTTATCTCATGCTCTAGGTGTGCTTTTGACATCACTCTTCCTGCAAAGTTCCCATGGCACACTGATCATTCTTGCTATGGAATTAGGAAAACAGTTCATTAGAAATCCAGAGCTGCCAAATAAGATGATTTCATCAGGGCATTCTGCCAGCTGAAGTGGCTCATGCATTTGGCAATCCAGCACCTGCTGGCAAAACCATTGCTTGACAGGGGGAACACATTGCTCCCCCTGCATTCTTCGCAAATGGAATGTCTTTCATATTCATCAGAAAGGCTGAGAAATTATTTTTTTTCTCCGTACTTCTGTTACTGCTCCTTGCCATCAGCCATACACCTTCAAGAGATACATTTCTATTTCCTGATGAATCCTGACCTCATGAGGAACTGTGTGTCACCATCACTATCTGAAGTCATCTGGCTAAGATTATACAATGATTTGAAAGTTATGGCCTTGCCAACTGAAAAAATAGAGGGAGATGCTGCTGGCAAAAATCCTCTGCTTTGCAGATGTGGTGATGATGTTAATGATGATGCTTATGGAAACACCCCCACCCTGTTCGATATTTTCCCCTTTCTCAAGGGAAGTTTCCTAAGCACAGCATAGTACAACCTGCCCTAGTATTTCATACTCATACTCTAACACTTGTAAACTTCCTTGAACACTATATTTTCTGCACAACTTGACTTAGTTTCTTGCAGCTCCAGCATGCAGTCTGTTTTCTGCAGATCCTTGATGATAATGGACTCATTCTGGTTCTGAGCACTTCCTCAGTGCTTTGAAACCTCACTCAACTGAACACATACAATAGAAGTAGCTTCTGAGGTTTGTCGGTAATGTAGCCCTTTCCCCCACACTCTTTAAATCTCACGGTAACAGCACATCTTCTGCTATCCATTGTTCTTTATTTTTATTTTTATATTTTTCTACTTGCTATGTTCAGCAACAGATTTACGTGAGAGGCTAGTCCTCCCTCTTTGTTTCATGATTAGGTCTTAACTTTCCAGCTCAAGCCATATTCCCTCTGAAATACTCCAGTAGTTCTTTATGGATGGGAGGACATTTGGTCTCAAGTTGATATGTTTATTGCAATTGCTGTGAGAATACTTATTCCATTCCAGTAGAAATGGATGCAGTCTGAGGATTTGAACAGAAAGGAGAAGAATTTGAGAGGTATCTCTGACTTGTACTTGGCATAAATAGACAAGCCTCTGCTGATGATACTGGGTGTTACACTGGTCACATTGGGTGCTAGTATAAAAACACGCTTATATGATGATTGCATAGTTTTGTTTAAGGCAATACATTTGATGTTTATGAGAACAAAGCTGGAAATTTTCCATTTAGAGAGTCTACTGTAAGGCATAAGCCATCAGCTTGGTCACAGTCTGCTTTTAATTTTTATGGTGTCTCCAATTAGCATATACAGAACAGATGAAATAAAATGAACAGGAAAGACCCCCTCTGAACAGAAACCCCAAATAAAAAATATCATAAAAAATGCAAATAGTCTCATGTGCATCCAAAGTATTTGTTATTTATAACAGGGACCAAAAATACTTTCCTTTGAAACTACTGTATCTTTACAGTATACTGCTGAAAAATTCACTTTTCCTGTCCCGAAGCTGAAATGAAGCAATAATTTTGTATATTCAGTAGGACAGAGATGGTTGTTATGATATATCTGAGGTTTTCACCACACTAAGAAACAGTACTGGCATGTTACATGCATGAATGCTTTTTATACACATAATGCAGTCTGTTATTAAGCTGTGTATTTAAGTGGAAAATAGACCAGGTTGGACAAAAATGGAAAGAGGAAACTATGTACTGGAAAAAATGGGTGGATTTGGTCACTCTGCATTGACATGGTTGTCAGAAAGCAAGGGAAACACAACTTTTCATTCAGCTTTTAGTGCCCTTGACTAGAACAGAACCCACTGAATCAAAAAAGATCAAGGATAAGATTCTCAAAATGTGCCTCTGGGCATTGCAGACTGCATTCCCATTCATTTCAGAAGGAATTGGGTGTCTGTTTCCTTCAGTTCAAATGGTTGTTGCAGAAAATTCAGTGTGAATTCTCATTACTTGCCATGTTAGGAAGTGTTATCAATTACATAATTTGAATTCAATGTATAATATGTTTACAAATATACTTTTACCTTGGCTCCAATGCTGGAGTAATTTCATAGGCAGAATTCTTTGTCTGCAAGTAAATTACCACTTTTTTCTTCTGTAGCAGTAAATAGCATGTGACAATACTTAATTCAAAATAGGTAATTAGGAATCTTGCTAATGATGCTTAACACATTTAGTGTGCTGACACTTCAACAGATTTCTCCCAGAGTGATATTATGCAGTGTCTTGGCTCTTTGCCCATTTGAGATCATCTAGAGAGGTGCAGCAGACCCTTGATACTACCTGGTGCATTTGTCAGCCACAGTATACCACCATAGCCTCTGCCTGGTGATGTGACTCAACACATCACTTGCATCATCAGGATGCAATGTGAGAGGCTAGGACATGAGAGATCTGCATGTGCCACAATTACGGTTGCATTTTTCTTGCCTTTCTGGAAGAATCTGAACCTGTTATTGCCACTGTATGTCCAGAATATCAGTGCTTGAAGATATGAAGTTCAGGACCGATTGGGTGCCATTCTTTTGGGCATAACTCCCCACCAGTGAAAGAAGTCCAATGATGATTCATCTGGCCTATTGCATTAAATGTTTTCAGGGTAGGTAGAGGAAAGTTCATGACAAATTGTTCTCTGTACTTAGTTGTAGAGTTATGATCATTAAATTTCTAGATCTGAGAATGAAATCATAAAAACAGGCCTGGTCCAAAGCCAGTGAGAGCCTTTTCATCAACTTCAGCAGACTGTGGGGTAGGCCAGAGTATTGTTCAAGTGTTTGCTTACTTTTTAGATTCTGCTCAAACATACTAGCTAAATTTTAGGGTGATGTAAGATACTACATCACCTGCTGAGTAAGAAGTCCAACAGCTTTAGTGAAGTTAAATAGGTTTACATCAGCTAAAAGTGTGGTTCTCAGTTTTCATCTAAATTGCAATGAACCAAACAACTAATGCTGCTAATAAATAAAACTTCAACAGAGTTGCATAGTGTAAGTTTTGAAATGTTATCAAAACAAGTACTGATCCCTAAATGTATTGTATATTCTACAAAAGGAAGGGTTGTTCACCTTAATTATTTATGACTGAGTGATTTATAGATTTTAGGTTGTGGTTCACTTTTTTTTTTTTTCTTCCCATGTTTGCTGTTTTCCCCTGATCTCAATTTAACAATCTCTTTAATATTGATCTGGATATGAGAAGCAATGCAAATTTTTAATGTTCTGCATCATGTGGCATACTTCAATTATTGGGATTTACTGCCATGAATAATTTATAGCTATGTTCTTTAATTTGTCATTGATTGTTGCCATCTTTTAAAAATGAATGTAGTTCTCAGTTTTGCTGGATCGACAGGCATGGGTAGATGTCTTCTGTTCAACCACATGTGCTACAAGAAAAACAGTGGAAGTTGAAACTTTCCCAGATTATATCACAGTACGGTCTAGCACTGGTTTTTGACTACATCTTAAAGGGAACATTTCAGACTTTATAGTCATCCAAGCACTGACATGTCTGTTGATACTGTAAACACAACCAAATATTCCATGAGCAGCAATTTTACACTGAGGCCATAAACCCGTATGCCAGCATCTGGGTATTTTCAGGTTTTAGGCTACATGCAAACTAATGTTTTAGGAGCGCAAAGCATTAAAACTAAATATCTAGTACCATAACCAGTCCTAGAGGCCTAGAGAGAATGAACTTCTATTAGGTGTGGAAAGGCAGATCTCAGATTTTTAAGCACTACAGGTTCAGAGAGGTTTGGTGGAACCATGATGACATGATGGTGGAAGTAAGAGGTGCAAGATAGCTTAGCCTGAGAAGAGAATTACTTCTTTAGAGAATGCAGGGTTATAAGGGTGAGACTGCCAGGCTTTAAGAACTCAGGCAAGAAAAACCATCTTGAACTGAGAACAATTCAGAAAAAGAAATAGTCTGCCTTTTCACATTAGAATAGCAATAATGATTCCTCCTAGTTGTGTCCTGACTCAAAGACACTACTGAAAAAAGTTTCCAAACGTAGGAAAAAAAAAGGTGTTAGAAAGTTTAATCTTTTGCATTGTAGCAATCTGAAAGCTGATCTTCTGATGATAATTATTTTTAGATGATATGGCTTGTTAATAGAAACTTATTTCAGAATAAGGGGATGACATACATTATTTAGATAGAAGGAAGTATGTGGTTCAAATTAGTGAAGGTATTCGTTACTCATTGTATTCTGACTTCTCTTCAAATGAAAAAAAAATATATCTAAACAAGGTCACTGCAATCGTGCTTTCCAGCTGTCAGTTGGGGAAAAATTGGGATCAGTATTTCTAGGGGATAAAATCTTAATAACAATCGGTACTTACTTAGCACCTATGACCTATCTGAACTAATTAAACGCCCTTTCAAAAATATTCAACCTTCATAATACATCATGCAGTATAGTCATTGCCTGTTTTTATGGAGCAGTAAACTGCAATGCAACAGATGGGATTTCCAGGAGTGCCTCATATTGCCCTGTTCTCGCTTACACTGAAGTCGATGAGAGTTTTCACACTGATATTTATGGGTAAAAATCACGATAACACTAACTCTCTCATTGACCTCAGCAGCAGCAGAGAGAAACCAATGATGATAGCCTTTGAAAAAGCTTTTCCTAAATGACTTCAGCCAGCTTGGCATAGAAAGATGTTAGCAGAAACAGGCAGGTCACTTGGGTCACCTCTTCCAACCACCACACCACACTACCTTTGTAGGAAAGTTTTAAGATGCTTCATTCACCTGCTGAGAACTCAATGTGCAGTGCTTATGAGAAGTCTGTGAATGCAATCTCTGTTTTCCTCTCCATAGAGTAGGACAAGGGAAAGGGTGAAGGTATAAATTTTGTATCTCACAATAATGAATATTTTTGTAACTCCGTATGACTAGGAGGACATTTTCCTTTCACTGCCACATGTAGAACAAAAATATCAAAACTTTCAAGTACATTTGGGATCACAGAATCCAAGTTAAATATTTCAACTCATTATATGGTCACAAGCCATTACTTTCAGCTCCAAATTGGCAAGAAAGTAGCAATTCAGAATTCATATGCAAGTGGGAAAAATGTACTCAGAAAAATCTGAAAATTAATCAGAAAAAATGTGTTTCCTAGTAATTCCCTTTTTCCATTTTAACACCCTATTGCTTATGATGATGGCTCATTAGCTTCTGTCAAATATTTCATCATCTTATCCTCAGCCTTATTTGAGAATGGCAACATTACTTTTCTGTTCTGGCTCTAAGGAGGTTTATATTTGTTAGTCTTGATTTCAAATTTATTTAATGCTAATCCACTTCACAAATTCATAGTACTTAAAATACATGTTTATTCATTTGTCATTCTTCTACAATACTAAATCTGTGCTTCAGATGAAGTAGGAAATTGTGCAAAATAGTTCTTTTCTTCACAGTGGTAATTATTAAGTCACCGCTCTAAATTAGTTTCATGTTACATGTGGAAATCCACAGAAAGATGTGGTCTGAACAATTAATGACTTCCTACACAAGTGCAGTCCATTTTTCCCCTCTGTTCCAACAGCCTGTTAAAATAATTCTATTGGCAGCTAACAAAAATTTTGAGTGCTAATTAAAAGAAAATGACAAATATTTTTTTACTCAGTATATGATGATAAGTGTCTGGGAATTACCAATGCCAAAAGACTTTACTGCAGCTGTGTACTACCTACTTAAACAAGTGAGAAACATTTATCTTAGTTTGACTTTTGTTTTGTATTGGAGAAACTCTGTTAGTGGATCAGTCAGTATAACATTTTTCTGCTTTTACTAAAGGCTTAAAATGTCTGTCTGTTGTCCTTAGTAAATGGAATCCCATGAAACACATGTAGTCACTCAGTCAGGATGTGTAACTTTTCTTTGTACGAACTTGTGCTGCACAGTTTGCACACTGGTAATTTTAAAATAGAGCAGCATATGTCACAGTCTTGGTGAACATTCCCCTGGGCAGTCCTGGATCTCCGAAAGCTCACCCAGCTGCTGTGTTTGGATCCTAACAGAATGAACCCCTGCTGGTGTGAGTAGACTGGCAGACCCTAAACTGTTTTCTGTGACATTTGAGAAATGCTGATTCATTTATTCATACATATGTGACAGCAAGAGCTTGCATTAGACCTTTAAAATGGCACAGAACTATGCACCATTGTGGCTCCAAGTAGGAAGGATATGAGGCACGGAGACTTGTCTTGGCACTACCCTCACCAACCTGTAATCCTAAGGGTGAGGTTTCATCTTTCCTGTCTTTGACTAGATGCCTAACTTTGAAATGGTGTGGTTGGTACATCTCAGCCTAAGACAGATGTCTAAAATCACTGAGAAGAATCACACTCTGGAGGTGCTAGACTGTCTATCTACTTTAAAGGGAGTCCGGATGATTAATTGCAACAAGACATTTAATTCTGAATGGTTAAAGTTAGGTGAGATATATTCGATACAAATTACATACAAACTCTTGTTACCAGCATGGCTTACAAGGACTAGTTTAGATTGTGTGTACTTGTCAGAAAACAATGAGTCAAAGTTGTTTTGACTACATTATTTCATTCTAATGCAGCAGAATATGGTAAAAATAAGACTATACATGCACCAGGTCCTTCTGCATAATTTGTATAATGATGATGATTAGTTGAGGGAGATAGATTGGTGGAGCCACACCCTACCATCCCTGAGGCAAAGGCAGCAGATGGAGGCTCCACAGGAAACAGAGGATCCCCTGCCCTCTTCCCACCAGGCAGAAGGAGGGGACCTAAGCGACGGGGGGAATGGAAACAGGTTCCTGCTCGGGGTGCCAGGTGAACCCCTGCCCGGCCTCCCTCAACTTCCCGGTTGCCCTTACAGAACAGGTATGGGGCCCTGGAAGTTGAGGGCCAGGCAAATGAAGGTGTAGACGAAGGTCCATCCAGGAGGTTGCCCAGGGTGAGGCAGTCAGCCCCACGCATTATGACTGCCTCTGCCAAGAAAAAAAGGAGGGGGATTGTCATAGGCGATTCCCTTCTGAGGGGAACAGAGGGCCCTATATGCCGACCGGACCCATCCCACAGGGAAG
>NW_008825532.1:427859-437513 GCF_000699105.1 Pygoscelis adeliae
TGAAGGGTCTGGAGAACAAGTCTTCTGAGGAGCGGCTGAGGGAGCTGGGGTTGTTTAGCCTGGAGAAAAGGAGGCTGAGGGGAGACCTCATCGTGCTCTACAACTGCCTGAAAGGAGGCTGTAGCGAGGTGGGTGTTGGTCTCTTCTCCCAAGTAACTAGCAATAGGACAAGAGGAAATGGCCTCAAGTTGCGCCAGGGGAGGTTTAGATTGGACATGAGGAAAAATGTCTTTACTGAAAGAGTGGTTAAACATTGGAAGAAGCTGCCCAGGGAAGTGGTTGAGTCACCATCCCTGGAAGTATTTAAAAGACGTGTAGATGAGGCACTTAGGGACATGGTTTAGTGGGCATGGTGGTGTTGGGTTGACGGTTGGGCTCAATGATCTTAGAGGTCTTTTCCAACCTTAATGGTTCTATGATTCTATGATTATGGTACTGGTAACATTTGAGAGAAAGAAAGCAATTGGCAGAGGATGGGAAGAAGTACAAGCAAATAAACTGAAACAACGATCTAATATCACCAGAAAAAACAGAGCCTAATGTGACCCAAGAATTGCAATTGCCAATATAGAATCATATCATAGAATCATAGAATAGTTTGGGTTGGAAGGGACCTCTAAAGGTCATCAAGTCCACATTAAAGGATTTCTCAGTGGATGTAGCAGAACATAATTTAATCTGAAATGCACTTGAGAAATTAGAAATGCCTCTCTTTGTTGCTTTTTGACATGACAGAGGTCTGGATAAGTGTTAGGTTTTAATGTAAATTAACAAGATTAGTATGTCTGCAACTGGTCTACAAATAGTCTTCATCTGTTTAATTTCTTTCAGTACTGTCACCCTCCATCTTATCGTCTTTGAGATACTACAAGGGGAAAAGAATTGTCAGGGCACAAGAATTATTTAAATTTAATTTTAAAATACCATCTTGGTTTCTTAGACTGTGTTATAATCAGGCTGACCATCTTGAAGAGTATAAAT
The DNA here is from genome assembly GCF_000699105.1 of Pygoscelis adeliae. Classification (NCBI taxonomy): domain Eukaryota; kingdom Metazoa; phylum Chordata; class Aves; order Sphenisciformes; family Spheniscidae; genus Pygoscelis; species Pygoscelis adeliae. The sequence continues at coordinate 428,841 of NW_008825532.1, forward strand.
ACAGAATTAACCAAGCTTGTGCTTTCATGTTCACAAAATTCCAGGAACTCATAGCATACACTGCAAAGAGGTTAAAACCATAATATAAAACTATGTTAAAATGACCTATGCCTTGGTTTCTGGAAAAGGTTGTGTAAGTGAGCAGGGTACATAAGCATTCATTTTGTCAAGTACTTCTCTAAGAGCAGCTAATTATAACCACTTCTATTCAAATATAGCAGGAGTTACATAGGAAAAGGCTTAAAAACAAATGGAACTTTTTCTCCAGTTCAAAAATATTTAGATTATCTTTGGTGTAATTTTGCAAAGTTCTTTCATTACTGTTATTCTAGAAATGAAACTGAAATCTGTTCTAAAATTTAAACCACTCCTTCCCCCCAGCTTCCCCAAACCTACTTTCACTCTCAACACTTTAATATCCATTTTGCCGTTTAGAAAAAACAAAAAAACTAAGGAAGTCCACTGGAAATCTCCAACTTTTGCAGGGCCTAATCTCAGCTTCTGCTTCCTTGGGTCTCAAACAACTTTTCTTCCTCTGCACAGACAAAAACATCATATAGTGAATATAAAATGTTTTTCACCATATCATTAATCCCAAAGTGCTAATATGGACTCATGTTTTATAGCTATGCAATTTGTGTGAATGTGTGTGCATGCATAAAGGGAAAGGAGGGGATACATAGCAGATGGTTATTACAAATGTTGCTTTACTGTATACATTTCATTTGCAGATTCTGCTCTTGCACATGAAACCTTTCAACTATCAGACAAGCACAAGGGCTTACACAATATCAAGTAATTTTTGGCAGTTGCTGCCCAGTCTTTCATCGCTGCCAGATCTTTGGCAGTATAAGCTGAATCCCTGTCTAGTATACAACTAGCACAAGGTCCTCATTATACTGGAATTTAATACTTGGGGCCAGAAGGCTCTACATACAATGTAAACCCAGACTCTCTCCCTTGCCTTTTGAGTGAACAACTATTTAATACGTGGTGCCTTATAAAGCTGCCATAATTAAAAGGATAATTATTTATATACACATTCAGATCCCATGTAAATAAATAAAAATATAGAAATTAATGGAATAAATTTCAGAATTTAAATATACTTGAATATATGTAATTATGCCACCAGGGAACAGTGACAATTGGCACAGAAGTCTACATAGGGCAATTATGACATACTGAACATCAAAGACTGCATGAAGTCTGCAATACATCCTAGTACTAGAAACAATGTGTATACACAAATATACAGTTGTGCACACACAACAAAAATCCTTTTTTGCTCATTCTTCAAGGCATTATTTTAAAAATTATCAATAGCTTAGAACCACCAGACAAGTTTATGCAATGACCTTTTAAGTTTCAAAGTCCATCCATTCTCCAAGTGGGAAAGGAAGACTAACATACTGAGGTTCTTTATAATATATCCATGCAAATATACCTCTTCCCAGAGATATCAGTTCAGTGCTATGCCTATACTGCTACCATATACACCCAAACAATTCATTATAAATAAGGGTTTGACAAAACACCCACCTTCTAAGAATAGCTTTGTTCATCCAGAGCCTTAGAAGTTTGTAGCTCCCAACATCACAATGATTCCTACCATATCTGCCCCATGGAGGGTCTATGCCTACCTCTATACTTTTTAAAGTAAAAAATCTACTAAATATATTGTCCTTCTCCATGAGAAGTAAATAAATGGAACCCTGTCCCCATGCATACTGTATTAAAAAATACTTGTGACATTTCCTTATTGGGTTGTAATTGCTCATCCATGTCTCTCTTTTCACACTGATTCTCTCATTCTGTATTGAACAACCACATAGATATCCTGCACAAAGGAATACTGCAAGTGGAAGTGATATTCTTGCATGGAGCACTTTACACATATCAAGAGGAAGGTGTTGGACTTCCTTTGGCCGAGATACTTGCCAAGCACTTTCCATCATTACATCAGCCTGTTATAATGTGGTTTTGATTTTTGACTCAGTTCCTGGATTTAGTAGAGAGGAATAGAGTGCAACATAAGGATATATGAGGGGTAGGAACACAAAAGTACGCTAAGGTTAAGCCATTTTTTTACTGGAACAGGTACATGTTGGTAATCCTTTCTCTAAGGGGTCTCTGAAAGCTGAGTATTCCCTGCTGTTGCACAGTTAAAGTGCTTCACAATCTGTGAGCGATTTCAGCCTATGGTCTACGTTCTCCCAACAGATATCTTTGATAGCAAAAATGGTTGCTATCAAAACCTCACCTCCCCCCTACTCCCCCCCAAAAAAAGAAAGAAAAAAAAGAATTCCCTACTGGGTTTAGGGCAGTTGTTTTAAAAACAGAAAACACAATGATTTTTTTTTTTCTTATCCATGCCCCAACCTAGAAATATTGAGGAGCTTTGTGTGGAAGATGAGTACTGAGGCAGCACTTCTGAACATACACAGCACCATAACACTGAGAATTTAGGGAAATTTTCACTTTTTCAGTCTAAGCAGAATTTTTTGACTCATTTAACTCATGCTCCCTGCATACATCACAATCTAGGTGCCTAAGTACTATTCTGGATTTTATCCTAAATTAATCAATAATCAGAATAACTCTAATGGGATCAAATGGCTAAGTAGGGAGGAAAAGGGAATTATTTTGAATGGCCAAGTCAACCTCAATGATCAAGGCTGTAAACACAAATATGTATTTTTATTAATTTACCTTTGATGTTCTTTTTATTAAAAATTAAACGAGGCACTGTAATTAAGAAGGCGATAACTGCAGAATGTGGAGATATAGTGGGCTTTACATCAGTTCATGGCTGTTTGAGGTTACTTCACTGTGTCTTGATTTTAAAACAATTTCACAAAATCAAGAGTTATTTGCTGGGGCTGTGTGGCACAAGAATCCATAAGGACCTTGAGGTTAAGTAAAAACTGAGGTAAACTGTGCATGTTTCTATTTATAGTAGTATTATTATGACCTTGACAGCATTTTCATGAGATAGATTAAAATTTTGCCACTAAAATTCCCTCTACAGGCTGAGATTTATCACAACAAAGCTTCAGTATTTTAATAGCTCCTTAAAAGATGAAATTAGACTCTGATGCTGGAAAAGGCTTTACTGTTTAGATCACAGCTGGCTGAAATTCAATTTTGTTTCATGGGAATTTAGGATATTTTGAACAAGGTTTTATTTCAGTATGAAAGTAGGGTTTTCTAAATTTTTCATGGAAGCAAATAATTTTTAAAAATTATAATTTTTATATTAATAATTTTTGAGAAACAGTACAGAATTTGATCAGACCTTTCTGAAATGGAAATGAATCAATGCTACATAAGTACCAGTTTTCCAGAGCTTCCAGGGGGTCAGAACAACCAAAGACATTCCTATGAATTAGGAATATTGAATTGAGATGTGGAAGACTCAGTCATAGCCAGGTTTGCCAGAGCTTTCATGGAGCGTTGCTTCATGAGGAGGAGCCTGAGTCCCCTGAACCTACATCTGAGCATCTTCTCCCAGTACCATGTTTATTTGGCATTCAATATGACCTATAAAATTAAGAAATAGTCTTCTCATTTTGAAAATGGGGACAAAGAGAGACAGAAGACATTGCCAAGATGTAAGCTCATCTTTGCATAATTTAACCTTGGAAAATCAGGGACTGAGAGCAACCAGGAAGCAAAGCCAAACTAGTTGAGAAGAAATATGTTGGATGGGCCTGTAATTTGGACTGGAGGATGATGCATCCATCCAGTCAGCAATCACAGTCATGTTTTTTTTGTCAGGTCAGGAAATTCAGTTAGCTTCGTATCTTCTAATAGAAAATTCAGGAAAGTAGTCCTGACTGAGTGTGCCAGTACATCAAGGCAGGAGGTATTTTCAATGAGCTTCTCCTTACTCGCTTCCAAAACTGTTCCACTCTATACTAAAATAATTGTTTCATCATAGGGTCTGAGAGAGAGAATGACTTTGCAACCGGGTGGGTTAGATGCACCTTTGAGAGTATCTCGTGCCTGGAGAAATTATATCGCTGCAGCATAAGATGGCAAGTTTGAAGGTCAATATTTTAGTTTTAGCTACTCTAAGGTCCTTTGTGGGACCAAGACCGTATATTTGTCTATCCAAAGGCTTAAAAGGAAAGCTGTAGTTGAGCCAGCAGCTTAACTCTCTCAGGAAAAATTCTTGTGCTGTCAATGCTGAATAGTCACTTTTTATTGTCAAAAGGCATCCTCTCTACTAGTTTTCCTTGGTTTAGAACATAAAACTGCAACATACATTTGCAAAACTCTATAATTAAATAATAATTGCCATGACAATAATAATAAATATATAGTTGATATCTGTAAAATTTAAAGATGTGGTTTAGTGTGAAATATATTTTTCTAAGGAAATCATTATGACTTATTCTAACATTATATAACTCTATGAACAATTTATACTCTATTAAAGATCTATAATACGGAATACACATTGGTTTTTCTATTTCTCTAGCAGGACCCCAAAGGAGCTATTAAAATATAGGTGGTGAACAAGCATTAAGTACAAGTCACAAATCCTGACTAAATCCTAATATGGGTATTGATAGAATATTAAACTCAAAATTAATCTCCTATTCCATTGTGTACTAATAGAACTTTGAAATGCGTATGCTTTAATTTTGTAAAAACAGAATAGAAATAAAAAAGGAATGAAATTACTGTACAGCAACATAAAAATGTTTAAGTAATCATGAAAATGTGAAAAACCTCTGCCTTATTCCAAATCATTATGGCTACTGTTATAAGAATTTATGCTGTCTTATGTGATTGCAGCAGTGATTGCCAACTTAGGAATGATTGTACCTAAAATAAACTACAATATTTTACTGCAAGCCATGGAAGAAATTAAATTGGAACAAAAAAAGCTGGGAGAAGAATGAGACATAAAGCCATGGCCTGTGGTTTTACACCTTATCATGTTAAATCTGCAGTTTTGACATGGTTTCCAACTGAGGCATCCTACACAACATCAACTGTCATTTTTTTTGAGTGCTTCAGCTATCTCATAGATGTTACTGTGAGCAAGGTTTGGCATGGGAGTCATTACATAGGGAAATAGTCTATCAGTACACATGTCCCCAAGTTTATGAATCTCAATTAGAAATAATTTGTGACATTTCCTCAAAGTAACAATTCATATAGGAAAATCACCAGTTAAAGTAGATTCATGACTAAAGTGCATTATGGAGGCATAGATGGATGCATGCAAGTTCCATGCATCCATAGATGGATGCATGTGTTCCTAAATTTTAGGTAAGGGGCAGGAAACACCTATATCCTACATCTTGTGACCAAAAGATCTATCAGATTCTCTATGTGTACATTCATGAAAGCTCTTACTGGAGATTCAGCAATGTGACAGAGTTTTGACATAAAAAATTCAGTACTGTGAACTGGGAAAAGTGTCCAAATAAAACCTGAGTCTAAAACTCTAAACCAGGTCTAAACATGAGTGTTGCTAATCCAGCAGACACTGCACTCAGTGTGCTTCCTTGACTCACTCCAACTACTAATTGAATGCAAATAATGACATAAGAGTAGTTTGCAAGATGAGACAGTGCTAGATGAAAGGAGTAGAGAGTGTTCAACGCTGATCTGCATCTCTTTTTCTTTTTCCAAATGTAGTATCTTCAGTGACAGAAAATTAGGCTGAATTTCAGAACGAGGGAAAGATCCCCAAGCAAGTAAGTTTTGAATAACACTGTCTTTTGAATCAAACAGCAACACTGTTTCCTCTGAGAAAACACTTTGAAAATTATGAGCTTTCTTTGAGTTAGCATATGCCAAAAGAAGGGTTGAATTGCAGCTGTTTCCAGAGCTCAGCATATACTTTCAACCTGTTCTCGGTTTCCTTTTCTATTAAAAATGTAAGAGACTCTTTCTCTGTGCTAAAAAGCTGAAAAAAATGCACTAGCTTGTAAAAAATCGTATTCTGCAAGGTTTAAAATATCTCTTTAGTAAAGCATTTGATTTTGAAAGTCAAGGCTATGCAGCTTCCGCAAGGTTTTTCACAGCTCCCACATGGAATATAATCTTGTTTCAGGTTTAAAAAAATATAAATCTCTTGACAGTGATGTCTCCAGCTTTCAGTAGGACTCCTTCATGGTTATTGCAGGATGGCAAGTTATGTGTCTCTGGCCCCTACTGAGTGAAGACACTCAGGAGGTATTGGGGATATGCTGGGGCTCAGCAGACTCAATAATATCACTCCAGTACCCAGCTAGTGTCAGCACAGCGCAAGCAGGGCTTTTCTTCACTCTTACAGCTGACAATGGCTTGGATGTTTACAACATTTCTTTGAGACACAAATGTAGTCACAATGAAAAAGTACCTTCTCTGGGCTGACAAATCCCACAGCACGACAGTATTAACATTTCGCAGGCTAAGTGGAGTGAGATGGGAGAAGTCAAAGGAACAGTTCTGGAGACGGTACTAGTGACAGAGGTGACTTTTTTTTTTTTTTTTTTGTCTGTGATAGAAAACATTTCTTGTCAAATTAATACAAAAAATCATCAATAGCTATGAGACGTATTAATGAAGAGGTTGTATATGTAATCTTACAGCTGTGTTGATGAAGCTTTATAAGCTGACCAAATGTGATCAGGAGACATTCTGTGGGTTGTTTTTGTTTTTTTTCAAGAACATGGTTGTTAATAATAAATGAATAAATACTACCCTGGGAGTTACACAATGAAAAAAAAAAATTACAAACTGCTTTCCTTTGGTGTAGGGCCTGAATAAGTGTGCAGAAAAACAAGTATGAAGGAGCTGAGGATAAGCACTGTACCATCCTTGTTTGTTCTGTGTTCTGATCTGCTGGGTCCTGATGATGGGAGCTGTGAGGAGGCTCAGTGATTCATCCCGTAGGTGGCTGCCTGTCACGGATGGGTGAAGCGCTTCCTATATATAGCTTGTGCATGGGTTCATAGCACACTTGAGGATGGCCTGGAATTAAAGGTGCTCTCAAAAAGCCCTGGGTAAATAATTATTTTATTGTTACAGCAAGGTGCTAGCAGCTCACAATTTCAATAATTGGATCAATATTTATATTGCAAATGCTAGCAGGTTTGACTCAGCTCTTTATAGTTCTGTAACAGATAAATTAAATTCTATTACACTGATTTTATTTCAGGTGAGATTTTTGGGAGATGGGAGAAAGAAAGGCCGGCCTGTCCTTTGCAGATGTTAGACATCCCAGTGCTGCTGGCCCAAATGACTTCTCTGTCATGTTGTGAGTTAGCCAGACAGGCAGTGGCAGTTTCAGTTCATGGCTGTGACATGGACAAGAAGTTCAGCACTGCAGCGTAGTGACTCAGTGCTTAGCGTTCTCACCCAGGATGATTAAATCCTCATTTCTGGCCCCTGTTTTGTTATAGGCACTGCGCAGCTCATCAGTGCTGAATCCAAACAGGGACATGGATGCTCTCACACCTGACTTGAGCTATCTGGGTCTTGGAGTGGAAGTGTTTCCAGTGTTAGGTGCAGTGAGTACCTATAGAATGAAGACGTGGTCCCCTCAAAGCCATTTAAAGGCAGTAGACTGGCTTACCTAGATAACAAGGAAATGCTGCTACTCTTCTCTGGTGTGAGAAGTTAATCAGAGTCTCAGGAAATCATCACCTGCAGGGTTCCACAGCTGGAACATCCTCCTGGAAGGAGAGGCCTTGTCTTCTTTCTAAAATGAGGCACAATCCTCATGCAGGAGGACGATCCTCTTATGTGGTAACCTTAAGTTTAGAGCACTTATCCAAAACTATGCAATGTGGATTCAGTTTCTTCCTCTGTTTGAACATACCCAACCTTCAGTTTTTGAAATCCCTTGATATCAAAGCAAATTGGGTCATTAACTTCTGTTAACCCTCATCTAAACTCACACATGACAAAAACTATGCATTGAAGTAATAAAATTTTGCTTTTCCTCATGTCGTGGTTTAACCTCAGTTGGCAACTAAGCACCACGCAGCCGCTCGCTCACTCCCCCGCCTCCCGATGGGATGGGGGAGAGAGTTGGAAAAGCATGTGAGAAAAACTTGTGGGTTGAGATAAAAACAGTTTAATAATTGAAATAAAATGATAATGATAATAATATGATAATAGTAATAATACACAAAGCAAGTGATGCACAGTACAATTGCTCACCACCCGCTGACCGATGCCCAGCCAGTCCCCGAGCAGCGGCCCCCCCGGCCAGCTTTCCCCAGTTTATGTACTGAGCATGACGTCACATGGTATGGAATGTCCCTTTGGCCAGTTTGGCTGTGCCCCCTCCCAGCTTGTGCACCTGCAGCCTTCTCAGTCGGTAGAGCATGGAAAACTAGAAAGTCCTTGGCCAGTGTAAGCACTACCTAGCAACAACTAAAACATTGGTGCCTTATCAATTTTGTTCCCATCCTAAATCCAAAACACAGCACTGTACCAGCTACTAGGAAGGAAATTAACTCTATCCCTGCCGAAACCACGACACCTCAGTGAATTGTAATTACATCAATGGCCCCGTGTATTCAAAGCAATGTTTTCCAAGATGATCTACAACTTGTATTTGGAAAACTACTGAGAAGCAGCACTAAGAACTTCAGAAGTATACTTATTAGGTCCAAAACCAGGAAACTTACCCTTGATAGTCTGTTTATTTACTTTCTC
>NW_008825532.1:437550-440330 GCF_000699105.1 Pygoscelis adeliae
AATGCTTTTTTTGTTGGCTTTTTTTTTTTGTTTTGGGGGTTTTTTTGTTCTCTTAACACCTAGAGAAAAATAGAGATGTTAATCTCTTACAGTGGCGGCTAAGACAAGCAAAATTAAGCAGCTTACTTTCTAGGGATTGCTCACTGAATCCTTCAAGAAGTTCCTATGCAGCTGATGCAGTTGAGGGCCACGCTATCGATTCCTAGCTGACAGTAAACAGATGGCCTGTCAACAGAATTGTTCATACTTTTAGTAGGGTACATCATTAATGAAGCCAAATACGAGCGTATGTTTTCAGCTCCCTGTTATTAAAAAGTGGTGCATTATACTGTAAAAGTAGTTTATTAGATTCCATGTGTCATTCAAGGAAACCAGTTATGCTGAATCTGTGACATGGAAAAAAATCAGCCTTCTCCAGCAACATATGTTAATGGTGCCCTGCATTCTTTCTGACAAATTTTATTTTTCCACAGGTGAATAAGTGCTAAAATACTGCTTTGCATCTCCAGTAGTTGTAGTGTATCTCTGTATTTCCTGACATATGCCAATGTTAGGTGTCAAGGGATACAGAAAAACCTGGGACAGGTTTAGCTTTCTATCACCTTTTTTATTTTTGTCTACTCATTGGGGGACAACATAAAATTTTAGTGAGTTGGTGGAGTATTGTGTATAAAAATTCAGATTTTAAAAAACCTGGCTACAATTTCACACACTTTAAATCCCAAATGAAACAATAATCGTTAAAGGATCAAATCCTACTCACTTTACTCTCACAAATAGTCCCATTAAAACTAAGCCAACTGTGTAATATGTGGTCTCTTGCTTATTGTTTGTTTCCTAGAACTGAATTTCCCTAGGGCAGTGACTGGTGCAATCAAGTTCACCAATACAAAAAGGTGCATTGCTTCATAGTCATTTAGTACCTCTGTATGTGGCAAAATAATAATAAGCTAGTCCAAAATTCTAAACAATGAAAGATGATTTTAGAATGAAAAATATAGATAAATAACTACTGTGATGCTTAATCTTAAGAGGTATATCTATGAAGATACTGACAACAGCATGGGCAGTATTCTTAAATGCTGTGTTACTATTCACATAGTTTGTAGTACTTTGGATATATTTGTCTATGTAATATATGTACTTTTAAAAGACATTTCTTCATATCCCTGTAGTCATCTTCGTTAGTTTTATAATTGCTTGATAGATTGTTCAGTAGAATGTTAGAAGGGTTTCTTGTATGCTGTCATCTTTGATTAGTAAAGTCCTCTATAGCTGGGATGGTGATGTCTGAAGGCTAAAGTGATTGCATTCAAGGTTTTTATTTGAGAAGCTGTATTTTTTAATAAATGACTGTCATTTAAGAAAACTCAAAGTGTATGGAAAAGTTTTGTTCCTAGGGTGTATTATTGTACTTTTTTTTTCATGTTCACCATTTGCTATTCTTCTATTCTTTCTCTCTTAATTACTATTGATGTTCACGATGCCTGTCAGCTGATAGCTTTTTATAAGCTGTTCTGCAAGCTGAACACAAATAACATGACAGCTTGCAGGCTTCTTGTTGTCATGGTGTTCTTACTTTGCTCTGGGCAATGCCATATAAAGCATATTACATCTCGACTCCTATTTGCATCAACCAAATATTTTAACATTAACACAATAATATCAGAATGGCAGGATGTTTATGACATTACCAGCACCAAGAAAGCAGAATAAAATTATGTTCTGTTTCTGCCTACACATTTTCACCCACTCTCAGGGTCTGTACTACTGTGGTTACAGAATTGTTGATTTCTGTGGAAGTAAGTTGATTTCAGGTTCTAAGACCAATTATGAAATTTAATTTAAAAGGTCTTTCTGACTGCATTTGCAGGCATTCATTAAATGAGATGTAACACAGGAAATGTCACCCTACATGCTACTCTTTGAACTGGCTTTGAACAATTTACTTGGAGGATGACTCAATTTTAGAAGTTCTGTGCAACATCCACAGTTGAAAAAGCTCCAAGGAATTACAACACTGACCAAGAGCAGGTGAAAAATAGATTGTAAAAGAACATTACCAAAATTATAGAATCATAGAATCATAGAACAGTTTGGGTTGGAAGGGACCTTTAAAGGTCATCTAGTCCAACCCCCCTGCTGTGGGCAGGGACATCTTCAACTAGATCAGGTTGCTCAGAGCCCCGTCCAACCTGACCTTGAATGTTTCCAGGGATGGGGCATCCACCACCTCTCTGGGCAACCTGGGCCAGTGTTTCACCACCCTCATTGTAAAAGATTTCTTCCTTATACCTAGTCTAAATCTACCCCCCTTTAGTTTAAAGCCATTCCCCCTTGTCGTGTTGCAACAGGCCCTGCTAAAAAGTTTGCCATCATCTTTTTTGTAAGCCCCCTTTAAGTACTGATAGGCTGCAATAAGGTCTCCCCGAAGCCTCGTCTTCTCCAGGCTGAACAACTGCAACTCTCTCAGCCTTTCTTCACAGGAGAGGTGTTCCACCCCCCTGACCATTTTCGTGGTCCTCTTCTGGACCCGCTCCAACAGGTCCATGTCTTTCTTATGCTGAGGGCTCCAGAGCTGGACACAGTACTCCAGGTGGGTTCTCACCAGAGCAGAGTCAAGGGGCAGAATCCCCTCCCTCGACCTGCTGGCCACGCTTCTTTGGATGCAGCCCAGAATACGATTGGCCTTCTGGGCTGCGAGCGCACATTGCTGGCTCATGTCCAGCTTTTCATCCACCAGTACCCCCAAGTCCTTCTCGGCAGGGCTGCTCTCAATC
>NW_008825532.1:442619-459425 GCF_000699105.1 Pygoscelis adeliae
CTCCCCTGCCTGTCCTTCCTAAAGAGCCTGTATCCCTCCATCCCAACACTCCAATCACAGGAGCCATCCCACCGCATCTCCATGATGCCAATAAAGTCATAGCCCTGCAGGCATGCGCACGTCTCTAACTCTTTTTGTTTATTCCCCATGCTGTGTGCATTTGCATAGAGGCATTTGAGTTGGGCCCTTGATGAAGCTGTCTTACTGGCTGGGGGTCCTTTGTGGTGCTCCTCCGGGGCTCCTGATGACCTGTGATCCTTCCCCAGGCTCTGGGCATCTATTGCTGGACCTGGCATCAAACTGGTAGGAGCAGGATGGATTGAGGTTCCTCTCCCCTGACAACTTTAGTTTAAAGCCCTCTTCACCAGCTTGGCAAGCCTATGGCCAAAGATGCTCTTCCCCTGCTCTGACAGATGGACCCCGTCAGCCCCCAGTAGACCAGGTTTCTTAAAGCAAGTCCCATGGTCTAAGTAGCCGAACCCCTGGCTGTGGCACCAGTCCCGTAGCCATTTGTTGACTCACCAGATTTGACTGGCCCTTTCAAACCCCTTCCCTTTGACTGGCAGGATTGATGAAAAGACTAGCTGCGCTCCTGAGTCCCTTACTGCTGCTCCCAGGGCTCTGTAGTCCTTCTTGACAGTCCTCAGACTGCTCCTGGCTGTGTCACTGGTGCCCACGGATCGCAGATTTCCTGCACCAGGAAATACCTCTCCATGTGAATAGTCTTCCTGCAGTTTAGGAATGACTTTGGTTTATTTTATCTTACTCACTTTGGAAATGGACTAGCCTAAAGAATAAAAGGCTTTTGTAAGCAAGAAGATGTATTTTAAAGTGAAACTCTTTGAAGAGATTGGATTGTAAACTTACATGTAAACAAGTGTAGCCACAGCTCTCACCATATAGCTGGTTCCAAGTTTCTAATAGATCATTTTGAATAAAACATCTTTCAGTGCTGTGATGCTGGTAGTTGGACATATGCAGCAGCCTGTGTGGACATCTTTGATATGTTTTGATATGTATGACCCTTCCACAACTTTGCAAACCAACTCATGTAACTAACTGCAAATTTTTGTCTGCAAAGCAGTGTCATCTGCAGCTTTCCTCTCTTCACCTGTAGTATGAATGTTTGGGAACATGAAGAATAGCAGGCAGAGCCTCGCTGGAATCCTTGAGGTTGCCAGGCAATACCTGCCTCAATACAGCAGGCTTTATCCCAAAAACTAGAAAAATGCAGTGCAGGAAGGGCTGTGAGAAAGACCATCAGAGATGGTCTGGACACTTTGAGCAGCTGGTGTGGTGGTCCTTCCAAAACAAGAGTAAGAAGGTTGCTTTCTCTGGCCTAGATATTTCTGATATAACACCTACTGCCTCTTTCCTCCTTTCATCCCAGCATTAGCATCCATTGCCCATTATAACATTGTCACAGAAGCAGCTCAGCATCTTAATGCTTGTTCCTGTGTTTCCCTCTGTGCTTGGGAGAAAGACCTTGCAAATATCTGTACAACTGATGAATCGCTTTCCTTCAAAACTTCTCCCAGAAACATGTTTGAACATGATGTGTACACAAACGTGACCATGGGTATGCTGAGTGGAACTCACTGCTGTGCTAGCTGGTGTGATGTTAACATACATGTTAGCATAGCATGCAACTAATACTCAAAAATAGTTACTACTACTATTATTTTCTCCTACAGATTTCCTTTCTAGACCAGACTCAAGTGCCAAGAAAATAAAACCAGAGAATAAATATCCCATGGTCATGTCTCTTTATTTAGGTTAGGCTACAACAGCCTTTTAATTTTCCAGCAACCAGCCCTCAAGGTAAAGAAACCCACCCTTCTCTCCCAGCAGTGCAAAAGAGAGAGAGTGTTGCCTTTCCTGCATTGACAAAGATTAAGGACAGACAAGACCACTAGATCCTCCAGTCTAACATGAACAAGAGCATATACACATGGGCTTTAGACCTGTTGAAAAAATACAAGTATTTCGATGAAAAGAAGTATTTAAGTAAAAAAAAAACAAACAACAAACACTAGTTTTATTTCATTGGGCCTTTATTTTCTTTCAGGAAAAAAAAAAGCAAAATACTTGGTATTAGTTTCAAACCTGAAAAGTCTTTCAAAAGAGGAACTTAGAGAGTTGAAAGAGGGAGCTTAAACTGGAACAAGTTTTGACTGGCAGGAAGAAAAAATAATTTACAAGCCTGTCAAACAAGCAAACAAACCAATATAATAATCAAGACCCCAAATCTCAGCTAACATGGAAAGTTGCTGTGAAAAATATTGCTTTTGATTCTAAAGCATTTTTCAATTGGGAAAACCCGATCTGAACAGCATAATGAAATCCTGAGGAGACATGGTGATGCTGAGAACCAGTGAAGAACTGGTGTAGATACACTTCAGAAGCGTATTCTGCAGATAGGCAAGGACAGTTCTTCCTGGTAACATTAGCATGATTGCCTGAGGAAACTGAACTTACTAAATTTCACAGCTACATGGCTGCATTTCCATAGTAGAGAAGGGAAGAAATTAGAGGTAGCTGCATGTGAATTATCCTGGTTTCCTCATATGTTTCATAGAAGTTTTCTGTGTATTTTTCAAGTCAGACTTGGTGACAGGCATCAAGGTCACTATGGCTACAGGTGAGGCTTTAATGCTAAGACAGTGCAGATAAACAACCAACCGGGTTTACAATTGGCTTTATATAAAAACAAAGGTATTATTTCTTCCTGGGATTTGAAGCTGATATTTTGCCTTTCACTACTCATCAAATCTTTTGCACTCCTTGAAGTATGCACAGAAAAACTCTGCTTAAATAAAGCAGATTTTTTTTCTTGTATTCTTTGTGCTTCTCCTACGGTTTATGCCACAACAGAGCACAATGGATTCATCTGGGTCTAGTTATTTCTTGCACACACTTTCTCACTTTTCTTGGACAGCCTCTCTACCTGTTTACTTCAGCAGTGTTCTTCCTTGTAGGAAGAAAGAAATTAAAGATTTAAGGATGCAATTTGCTTAAATTAAGTTGCCCCAAAATAGTTCCATTCCCCAAAATACTGTTGATTACTTATCACTTTGCTATGAAGGTGGAGAGCAAGTTTTTCTCCTAGAGACCATATTCCTAGAAACATAAAAGAAAGTGGAAATTAATAAATAATGTATGTACAACTTGCTTAAGGCCAGCTAATGGACAGATCAATAGGCCGGGCATATTCCACAGTCTCATAGCATATTAAAAAATGAAAGGCCATCAGGCAAATTAGATCGAGTTTTATAATTTCCTTAATTTGCTTTCATATTGCATCTTGTTTTACTCCCAAGAATTGTCATGTTTTGCCCTCACTCCCCCCGTACCTTCACAACAAGTATTAGTGTACACATGACCCCGTCCTGCTGGTATGAAGAGAATCCAAAACCTCTTTAAAAAAGTCTTGGGTGAGGTGTATTTGCATATTGTCCCCTGTATCACCCACCACTGTGAAAAGGGGATGCTTATCTTCACTCCCTTTCACAAGAAAAACAGCAGCTGAAAGTAATTTGATCATCTTACAGACTGCTGTAAAATACTTGGCATGCAACTACTTATAGTGAGGCTGAGCAGCACTTTTGAATCCACGTTTTCAATGGAAATTGTGTGCTCTTTGGACTTGACCTGCAGATAAGCCTTCATATCTAAACTCTAAATCATGTCTTCAAAGAGAAGGTTTGTGAGTAAGAATTTTTGTAGGCCTATATCAAGATTTTTTTCTCTGAATGTTGGTCAACTTCAAAATGAAAGATAAATGAAAAATAATGCAACTTTCATGTTGAATATGATTTTACAGTTCCTGGCAAATGGGAAAGTTTCATCTCTGGAGCTCCACCAGAGAAGAATTTTGGTCCAGCAGGATGTACACTGTCATTCTAAAATACCCTGAAGACTAGGAATGCATGTTTAAGAATCTTTATGCATGAGCCAACTTTTTAATGAGTATTGGTTGGAAAGGCAAGAGAATGAAATACTGTTCAATTAAGTATGTTTCATATTTTTTTTTAATGTAGATAATGTAAGGTCAAATGCTTATAGATTTTTTTTGACACTGAATTATGCCATCTATAGTGTTCTAACTCTACAGACTACAGAAAGATAGATGGTTAGATTACTGTCTTTCTTCAGTCTTTTTAACAGAAGCAGATAAAGGAAATAACTGGTTTTTAGAGACCCCTTAAGGACATGTTATTGTGGGTTAACCCCGGTAGGCAGCTAAGCCCCACACAGCTGCTCAGTCACTCCCCCACAGTGGGATGGAGAAGCGAATCAGAAGTGCAAAAATGAGAAAACTCATGGTTTGAGATAAAGACAGTTTAATAGGTAAAGCAAAAGCTGCATATGCAAGCAAGGTAAAATAAGGAACTAATTCACTACTTCCCATCGGTAGGCAGGTGTTCAGCCATTTCCAGGAAAGCAGGGCTGCATCATGTGTAACGGTTACTTGGGAAGACAAATAGCATAACTTCAAACATGCCCCATTCCTCCTCCTTCACCCAGCTTTTATTGCTGAGCACGAGGTCACATGGTCTGGGATATCCCTTTGGTCAGTTGGGGTCAGCTGTCCTGGCTGTGTTTCCTCCCAGCTTCTTGTGCACCCCCAGCCTACTCGCCGGTGGGGTGGGGTGAGAGGCAGAAAAGGCGTTGATGCTGTGTAGGCACTGCTCAGCAACAGCTAAAACATGGGTTTGTTATCAAGGCTGTTTTAGTCACAAGACTGAAACATAGCCCCATACCAGCTACTATGAAGAAAATTAACTCTATGCCAGCCAAAACCAGTGTGCATGTATAAAGCTTGAATTCAAAAACAGTTAAAAGATGAGAAAGTTCATTGTGGTTACTTAAATGCTTTCAACAAAATCCTTTACTTAAAAGTAAAACTGAAGTCTAGTGCCATACCTTGGCAACATCTTGTTGGCAGAAGCCTCTTTATGAGAGGACATATTTGCAGTTCATTCTTGTAGCAAAGATGTATAAAATACTTTAATATTAAAGTCTGTGAAATCTGGGAGTTTTGAACGTTTCAGCTGGACAGCATTATGTAAGACTGAGTATTGTATTAAGTGCTAGGGCAAGTAATCTGTCAGGAAGAGGAAAGGGAAAAAAGCAGTGAAGAAAACAAGTAATCACTAAGTCCTTTTCAATACCCTGCTGTAATGGAAGAGCAATGGTGCTATGATGCTGTTGTGACAGATCCTCAAGCTTCTTGTAATGCTGCAGCAGTACAGGTGACCTTAAATTGACCTGAAAACATTGATTTCCTGCAGTTCTAACCCAGAGGGCAGTTATCACCAGGCTGACAGAAAATTACAAGAAATTAAGGACTTGGTCTGGGCTGTAAAGTATGAGTTGAGCGGCATAATACAAGACTGATTTGGCTCTGTTTGAAATGACCTCTTTGAGCAGTGGCCATTATTACAGAAGCTGCGAGGGTCCTCTGCTGAAACACAACACTGAGATGGTTGGATTTCACATTCCCAGAATTTAAAACATTTCCATAGAGTTATCAGAACATGTTGAAGTCCGAACAACAACAAAACCAGGTGAGAATCCCAACAAAACAACTCATCACTTAGTAAATTCTTGGTCAGCTCAACATATGAAACAGCAAGCATCAGTTGAGTGAACTGGGCCTTATTACCATGCTAGAAACATGAACTCTTGAGGTCAATGAGTCTGGTTTACATAAAAAAATAATGAAATTAAAATAGATGATCTTTCTAGAAACTGCTTTATAGAAGCTTACCTTAAAACTAAAGGTAGTTATTTTGACTGGGAAGATTTTGTTTTTTGTGTTCAGAATTTCCAGAATCTGGCAGCTCTGAACATCTGATATGTTTAAACAGCCTAGAGAAATGTGTGCAATTCAAGGTGTTTATTGTATCAGAGTTATTGTGCAAGCACGGATGATCTATCAGAATACATGGCATAGGTCCTAGCTTTCTCAGACAGGAGGAGCAAGAATAAACACCAGGATATCTTCATTTTTTCCTGTTGTATAAAGAAGCTTTGGACCCTTAGATTAGTTTATTAGTGGTAGACTTCCTCTAGAATGGCAGGTAGAGCTGATGGAAGGCAGTATGTGATAGTGAGCTAATAATGCAAATGCAAATAGTTCCAATAATTAATTATATCCACTTACATATGTTCTCTTTATTTGAATTTCTTTATTTCAATTTTGCTAGCTCCAAGTCCCAGACATTAGATTCCTCTATGCTTTCATCAAATAGATTAAAGAATCACCTGTTTGTGAAAATATTAATCATTTCATATGATGGATTCATTAAACATTTACTAAAAAGCTGCCTATACCAAACCAACTCACATTTCATTTAGTTCTTTGAAGCATTTCATCTCTTCTGAGATCTTCCAATCTTACAGCTAAATAACTATTGATGATGACTAATCTTGTATACTTCATGCAAAGCTCATTCTTGAGATTTCTCAATGAGTCCACGTGATCACCAGGGCTACCCCGCTCTACATCTTCAAATATTTTCTAATTGTCTTTTTCATTCCCTAAAGAACTAAACATGCCTCCAAAGGACACTTTCTTAATATAATCTCAGAGTAGGTCCATCAATTTTGTGCTTACATAAGTCAGTTCATTTCCCATTCCTCTGTACTTTGCCAAAATCATTTTTAAAATGCTTCATCCTGTTCACTTAATTAAATTTCTGCTGTATTTGTTTCCTTTACCTCTCCTGAAATAAAAATCCATCACATCTTTAACCTCTTCCTTAGCAGCCTTACAAATTCACAATGCATCATAGCAGTGAGTGATATGTGCTTAAGCAAATATGATCACAGATGTTCTTTAATATATTCATATTATTGATTGATTGCACTTCAGTAATATTTGAACATGAACCTGTAAAGGCTGTCTAAAAGAATCCTTTCTTCCCCCTGTTACATTTTTCCATAAAGGACTTGCACAGCACAGTACACAAAGGTGTATTGGGACACTGAATTAAGCTGATAGTGATCAGCAAAAGTCCATCAGTGTGTTTATGTAGCAAAACATCAAGATTCTCTTTCATTTATGATCCAGCTGTCAAGTGAATTCAGTCTGGATGTGTCTCTGAATGCTCAAGGCACATTTAGTGTCAAAATCTAACATGAGCATGCAGAGAAAACAGTTTCACAAGAATGCAAATATAAAAAATATTCTGACATTTATTCTGGGTTTTGAGAGTTTATGACAAAAATCATCAATCCAGAGATTAAGGTTTAAACGGCTCAGAGCTGCTGTGGAATAAATAGTAGCATTTTGCACAGTGCTGTCCTCAGCAAAGAGTGAGTACAGTGCTGACGTCAAGTAACAAAAAAGCTGACCCTTTTGCTCTGACTTTTTCTGGTATCTACATAAGCTACAGGCTGTCTGGTTTATGGATGCCTTCGTACCTTCCCATAATTAACAGAAACCCAGTGTCACATATTGGTCACCTTTCAGTAGTTACAAAAGCACAGGGTTATACTCTTAGCATGCTGCAGAGTTTCAGGAAGGTGTAGTGTCAGCATGGTCTCTTAAGCCATCTGTGTCTCTAATCTATTTTTCCACCTGAAATCATCAATATTCTGATCTATAGAGTCACAGTTGGGTTTTGTTTGCTCTTCAAATAAAATCAGTTACACATTACTCAAGAGCTAATTATATTGGACTGTAAATGATGTAAAACTAGGTAATTTGTTTGGAATGATAAAGTAAATTTATCAAAAACTTTTTTGCCACCCAAACAGAAATTTCCCTAAGAGGATTTCTTGGGTTCGTATTGGTTTGCTTTCACATTTAATGCTGTTTCGCAACAAATTGCTGATACAGCTTCAGTAGTACTCAGTGCTGAGCATTTGTGAGGAAATGATTAAATGGCTTTTTTCAGTTTGAATAAAACTTTATCTGAAACATTACTGTTGTACAACTTTCCAGAAACATATATTCATAAATATTTTCAGTGTTCGTCATTGATATTATGATGGTTTAGATTATTTAGAAGGATGTAAATGTCCTGGTTTGCATAATTTCCATAAGAATATAAAATATTTGTAGTCTTCCAAAATTTTGGTACAAAGACTAATAAAATAGTATAAAAAAAAAAAGGTGAATATTTTTTTCCCTATAGCAAATAAAATCTGATTAAACTTTGTTGGTTTTCATTTTTGTTATACACTTATAGGAACATTTTTATAGGAGGCAAACATGAGAAATTTGATTTGGCCAGAAAGACTCAAATCTCCTAAAATGTATATTTTTAATTTTTTTGCAAACTGAAAATTAAAATCTTTTGGAACAAAGTTTTGGTCAACATGAAAAGAACTGTTTAAAATTCCAAGAACACACATTAAAAAAAACAAACCTTCCATATTATTCAGCACAAAGCCCTATGAACTTGTTTCAAACTGCATTTTAGTGAAATTATGTATGTTATTTACTAAACAAAAAACACCCTTTCAGTTATCCAAGAAATCCTGTAGGGTTACATCTGTGCTTATGATTGCAGTATCAATATGTGAAAGAGAAAACGTGAAAGAATTACAAATACATTTAAAAAATATTGAGAAGGCATAATAACGTCTGAGTAGCACATGTAAGTAGGCAGTGGAACTGTGGATTGGTTAAACCACAACAGAATTGTTTCACAAATGATTCATATGTCTTTCTAATATTGACAGATCTGAGAAACCCAATCGCTCATGTTCAGTACCACCTGTTTCTTCACTCAATATTGGCCCTACCAAACCTCTGAGGTCTGTTCCACATTCATTAGGAATAGCAATCTTTATGGTCTAGTCAGCTCAAAATGTTTCCTTCTTGTCTGCAGTGTGACATGGGACTTCTCAGAACATGCCAGTTCTCAGAACACTGAACACTGCAACTCCACAAATAAATAATAAAAGTAAAAGTGGAATAGGTGAATCATTTTAGAAGCAAAATGAATCCCATGAAGGACTTGTTCAAGTTTGCCATTAACAGAATTCTGCCATCCTAAATCCATCTTGACTCTAGCCATTAGATTCATTATTGATGATTTAGATGACGGAATAGAAAGTACTTTTAATTTGAAGATGATAACAAGCTGGGAGGGATGGCAAGCACTTTAGAGGACAGGAATGAAATTTGAAGTGATGTGGTGAAATCAACAAAATAATAAGTAATTCAGTGGCATTAAATACAAAGGGGCACACAGCTGCAAGACAGACAAAGACAGAATAATAGAAATGGTTATACAGAAGATGATCTGAGAATTAATGGACCAAAAATGTCACACACGTCCACAGGGCAATAATGTACAGGGAGTTATGTGTAGGCATGCTGTACGTAAGATACCTGAAGTCTCTGTAACGTTGGTGTGGCTCAGCTGGAGTACTGCATCAGATTTGGGCACAATGTTATAGCTGGATCAACTGAAGAAAGTCCAGAAAAGAGCAAGAAACACTGACACTTTTCCAACAAAACCTGTGAAGAAAGCTGGAAAGTACTGGCTTTATTTACCTGAGAGAAGACCAAGGGAAGAAACGAGTATAGTCTTCACATGACAGCTGATGTCATCAAAAGGTTGGCAAAGAGAGGAAAGCACTAATGTATTCTCCAGGACAATAAGTAATGGATTTAAGTTGCCACAAGGGAGATTTAACCTACACATTAAGAACATGCTGAATGGCAAGAGAGTTAAGTGCTAAAACACAACTGTCGAGAGATGCTGGGGATTCTGCATCACCGGGCTATTTTAAAAACAGGTTAGACAAATGGCTGTCAAATATTATTTAGATAAAGCTGAATCTGTCTGGGATTAGTAAAGGAAATCAGTGAACTCCTGAGGTCACATCATTCCTATTCTTATGGTTCTGTGTCTTTCTTCAGATTTTTTTAACAACTCTAAAACACAGGCTACGTATTATACATTGCATGTATTGAGCTGAACTCTGAACCAAATTACATTGATTGTAACACAGTCTGATAGAACATTATCACCAAACACCACCGAGTGTGGATACAGACAAATCCTTGAATATAATGTCTGGGGTTTATTATTTGGTCAAGAGACAGTTACCCTTATTTTTATTTAAGAAATGTACAAGGTCTATGGTGATAGTTGAAATTTAGTTCAGTAGGTTTAAATATAACAGATTTGTGGTCCTCTTTTGCCTTTCACTGCACTTAAGAGACAGTAAAAGACTGCTAAAAATAATGAGTTTGCCTCATAAAAGTTAGGCGTTAAAATAATAAGCTAAAGGCCATAAAAACAAATGTCCCTTGGAGATTTTATCCATCTGGACTAGATAGAATATAAGGCTACCGCAGTTATTTTGCAAACAATGTTAACAACATTATTCTAAAGTTTTCACATTGAATCTTAAAAAACATAACACATATCTCTTCTTTTCCAAAGATTCCCAGACTTCTGATTTACATCTAAAACTCACAGATGACCTTACACTGTAATGGACCAAACCAAATCACTGACTCAGGGAAATATTTAAGCAACAGTTAAATCCATCTTTATTCAGCAAAACGTTAATATGTGCTTAACTTTAATAGTATTCACATTTAAAACAAAATCTTCTTTGTTCCCATGGGCTCTCACATATGCTCAGTAATGCATTTGTTTAAATTCTTACCATGAATATGAAAGAGGCCCCTAAAAGAGACCAACCTGTACATACCCTGAAATGTAGGATTACTTGGGAGCTGGAATGCAAAGCTAGACGCAAGTGTCAAGGTCAGGTTCTGACATGAAACACTCTGTTAGCCATTAACAGTTGCAAAGTGCTGGCTTTTACTCTCAAGCACAGTGGTTATGTCCATACCAAATTCAAATGGAAACGCATTATGTAGCTTTTCAAGGAAAGAAAGCCTGGCTGATTCTATCAATATGAAAATAGCAATTTTAGATTATCATATCTTTTTTTCAGTTGCTCAGCACATAATATTCACAGTTTACTTTGAAATTATTTTGTCCTACTTTAATGTGGCTGATCTAATTTCTAAAGCCTTAGTCCAAAGTGGTAATTGACAGGCATCATATAACATTTACAGGAGAAAATAAAAAATCTATATAGCATCTGTGAGTGATGCAGCTTCCTCAATGAATGAGAAGTGTTTGAAATGAGTTGCTATTATGGATAAAGAATAAATAAGTTAATTATGAAGAAAGAGCTATTACTTCACGACTATCTTCTTAAACAACTCAGTACTCTGCAATAGTCAGCAGAGATCTGGAATGACAAATATGTTCCCAGAGCAAGGGAGGCTGGGAGCATTATATGCAGTACTTCCAGGGTAGCTAGAAAACATGTGAAATACCTCCAGGGCTGCTGGGAGGAATGTTACTGACTCCAGCTCTATGCCTACTAATACATATGCTCAGCTGGAAGTAGGGTTAAGTCTCAGAGCTAAAACAGGAACAACACTTGTAGCAAATGATATCAAATTCAAATCCTAGCAATCATTTTTTTCTTTTCTTTTAGCACTGGGCAGGGGGTACAGACTTTAATGCATTCTTTTTTTTTTTTTTTTTTTTACTGGCCATTATGAAGAGAGCAATGATTGTGTTTGAGGGGGGTTGTTGAAAAAAAGAAAGGCATGATTTTGATCAGAAATAAGCATGTGCTCGAATGCCCTACTGGCTTAGGGCCTATTGGCACAGAACCAGGGTCAAGGAGCATAAATAGAAACACAAAGGTTCAAGTGATTTCTGGTTTGTAGAATAGAGGAGAGACTCATGCATTTGCTAGACCTGGGTGACCATTCAGAAAATCCCTTAATGGTGATATACAACATCAACCCTTGAATGCCACTGATAAAGATTTAATACAGTCTTGGCACCATATGCGGGCTGAAAGCAGACTGATCGTTAATCACCTTATCTTCATCTTTGTTGGTTAAACTTCCCATTACTACCCCATCATCTTTTTGCTTTGTTATTATTTCCAGCCACGCCTGCTCATTTGTCCATATCTCCTAACCTCACCTCCATACTTTCTTCCAGATAGCCCTCACCTGCACAAAACAAGTCTTCTCCACTTACTTGCAAGATCTGCTTATTTTTTTTAACCCTCCTGTGAGTCCTTCTTAAAGACCCACTTCTGCTCTTTACAGAAAATCACATTGACTTACATAGAAACAGTTTTTAGATCCCAGTGTTTACTTGATTATTCTTAAATTCAAAGCAAGGCTCTTCGTTCTTGCTGAAGGTATAATGCTGCCACAGTAAACAAACACGGTATCTATCAAATAAAACAAAACCCTCTAGGTGATAATACCAAATATGCAATGATACAGTCATCTCAGTGACATCCTCAAAGTGGTAGATTATTGAACAATATGCATACTATGGAGTGAATTTTTCTCTCCAGCCTTTTCCAGTGTAGAGAGACCAATATGATATCAGGAATTTCCTTTATTTCATAAAAAGGTGCTGAGGAAGAGAGATGTCCAAAGCAACAATTAGTCTAAAACTCTCTCTGCTTTGTTTGTAAGATCTTTGGTCCTCCTACTCTTCTTTATAATCTTCTGGTTTAAATTTCTCAAAAGTATGATAGAGATGAACAATGACAGATTTAAAAAAAATATATAAATTTTATGCAAAAGAAAGATGCTATGGAAAGACAGCAGTGTTATGGTGTGAATTAATATTGTAATATTAAATTGGTCCTGGATTAGAGAGCAAAGAGTGAAACTAGGTGGTAATATTCTGATTTTTAGAATGTTCTCAAGACTTAACATTTGATTCATGGAATAAGTCAGCCATCCAGCTACCCTTTGGGCACCTGAAACCCTCTCAATTGGAATACATATTATCCCTGTTCAGCTATTGCTTAGTACAGTAAATGTCTTGGTACCTGTGGCTCAGTCTGTAAAATCCCATAGGGCTTACATTTCAGCATTTGAGAAAGCCTGGAATTTCTTAAGCCATAATGACACTGAAAAGCTCTCATTCTACCTTACTTGTAAGCACCAATGGGACTCACAAAAAAGCTACTTCGTCCTTCAGTGTTCCCTGTAAGGTCTAAGCCTCTGGACTTGTTTCATGCCTTTTAACTACAGATGCAAACAAGTAGGAGAGACATGTTTTCCCCATAAGTCAATTGGTCCAGTAGTTTGAGTACCTCTATGCCCAGTTTGGGTGAGGGCAATGCTGTATCTTTTTCCTTCCTTCAAGCTACCAAGATAATACCCTAAATTTTGAGCCACTAAATTTCCTGGAATAGATATTTCTCAATCTCTCTCCTGTTGAAGTTGGTCTTTCAGCATAAAATAGTATATTTTTTTGCATTAGGAATTAGAATTTTAGCCTACCAAACCAGCAGGCCAAAGAATTATTCTTACTCATTCTTACCCAATGAATGTTTATGCATTGTATTCAAAGCAGAACAGCAGCTTTTACAGCAAAGGCTGAGGTAACTCCATCCCTTAAAATCCCATAATAACATGTTCAGACACGTCTTAAAGCTGGCAATCCTGGACTTAAAGTGTTGCTCTTTGTCAGCTGGGCAATAGCCATCTAATCACCATCTTCCACATCTCAGATGAGTAATTCATCCCCTAAACTCTTGGACATAAGTGGAGAAAATCAACTCCAAATTGATTTTTCTTTTCTTCTCACCATGACTACAGAATTAATGGAAACAGAGCGAGAGAGTTACTTCACTCAATGTTAATGTAACATTTCCAGAGTTTGCGCAGCCTAGAAGGGTCCTCTGTGAACACAGCTGTGTTGTGTGCCTTCCCTAGATGAGTAGAAGATCACATCTGCCAACCTTCTCAGTGTGCTTTAAGTTGCCCACAAAATTTACTTTAAAAGGAAAGACAGGATAAGTCTCTCCTGGTAGATATACCGAAGGCAAGTAGTGATGTCAATCTAACCTAATGTCCCTCTACTTCAGTGATCACTAATGAAGAAATATAAGAGGAAGAAATTTTTAACATACTTCAATGTGTGAAGGAGCATGTGGTAGTGTGAATGGATATTTCTCCTTCAGAAGGCTAAAACCTGTGTGTGTTTTAGTGGTTGTCTATGTAAAGTTTTAAGATAATGGTGTCATAGACTGTCAGTCTTTTAATCTGTCATTGAAGGAGGTTATAAGTAGTCTGTAAGTGAACATGTTAATTTGAAATAAAACATAATCCTATCTTTAGTCAGCTAAGTTGTAACTGAATTTATATTTGATTGCATTTTCATACACCTCTTATTCTTCTGGATCTGATTAGGATCAGAATCAGAAATGACAAAATATCTGAGTAAAACATAGCTGAATGTTTCTAAAGCCAAAGGGAAGAGAAGAAATTCCTGTTCCTTAGCATCCTGCCTTGCTGTGCAGATAACAAATCTACAATTAGGTCAAGGTGATTCAGATAAATCTGATTGCCTGAATTTAGTGATTACTAATTTAAACCATAGATCCTCAGTCAAATGATTAATCTGAGAATATCACACATTGTATTTTCAAGGTTTTTCAAATTATTTGCTGCTGATTTTATTTGCTGCAAAATCTATCATCATTCT
This sequence comes from Pygoscelis adeliae, assembly GCF_000699105.1. Lineage (NCBI taxonomy): Eukaryota > Metazoa > Chordata > Aves > Sphenisciformes > Spheniscidae > Pygoscelis > Pygoscelis adeliae. Next base: position 457,151 of record NW_008825532.1, read on the forward strand.
GTTTATGAATCATTCATAAGCCATTCCTAAGTTCCACAAATGCATTTGCTATCAATGTGTTTGCCAGATAGTCTGGGTATATAATTTTCCTTCTACTCTTTCCTTTTCTTTGACCATTTACTATAGGACTAGTCATTTTTCATGATTTCTGACATATTTGGTCAGCTAAATCACACAGAGTTATTTCTTTTCCTTGACAGTGTGACTGAGGCTTGGGGGAAAAAAAAAGATAAGAGAAATATATGAGAATTGCAAATGAGGAAAAGCCTCTAGGATCATAGAATCTGCCATCCTGGAATAAACTACCTTGCATATAGTCCAATACTTTGCATCTAACAGTTGTCAGGACTGGATCCTTCAAATGAAGGCAGAAGAAATCTATAACAGCAGAGGGAAAATAATCAGACAACTCACATAGTCCTTTGCCTGAACTCTGCCAGTTAGAGATTGGTTAACATCTTCAAGTAGAAGTCAAAATGCTTTCTAATGTTGTCATCATTATTAATTTTGTCTGTGGATATTCCTGATACTTTTATACATGTCAATTTGTTTTAAATTTGATTTTTTTTGTTTCAAAATAACAAATGACAAATTCAGCTTTTTTGGCACAAATGCTTAGTCAAACAGCCATTTACAAAACTTTCAGGATCAATACATTCAGCAACACAGAAAAGCTGTCAAAACAACTACATGTGTGTCTAAAAGTACTAGGAAAATAGACTTGGTATTTCTAGTCATGAAATAGAAATTTTGGACTTTTAACCAGCACTAACAGCATTAATAAAAAAGCCTCTGGGATAACAGGAGAATCCCTCAGGAACTGAGAAGGTTTTTTCTCTGTTTTGGTTTTCTTTTCATTTTTTAAGGAGGCACAAAAATATTCTACATTTCTTATGAGCAGGTTTGAGTTTATAGAGTTTGTGGATTGTTTCTGGGAGAAGAATTAACACACAGACAAGGTTTGATGACATGTTGCTTATCCTTCAGCATGTGGTCTTTTACCATGGAGATCATGAAGCAGTCTTGGGCTGAGATTCCCAATAATCTGAGTAAAAATATTTCCACTGAGATCTACTGTGATTCTTATTTGCTCCTAATTTTAGCCATGCAAAAAATTAGGCATTTAGTCAAAACACAGTTATTTAGGCAATAGTTTGGGACAATGGAGAAAGATGGGCTGATTTTGCAGTCCATCTGAAAACAACTGTTTAAGAGTGGGATGAATCATTCCTGTCTTAGACACCTATCTTAGACATCTATCTTAGACACCTTAGACAACTTACCTGCATCTTTTTCTGTGCTCATGAACCAAATTCTGTGAACTGCTAAGTATCCTCAGCTTCCTGTACAGACAATAGGAGTTAAGAGCACACAACTCTGCCCAGGAGCAGCTCAGTCCCTCTCAGACTAAAGCTTTAAGGAACAGAATTCTCTTTTATTAATAATTTAGCAACAGCTTATTGAAAAGTGGAAACATTGGGAGACAGGTGTTTCTATATTTCCATTGGTATCACTGATCAAAGATTTATAAAAGTCAGCATTAAGTTCTTTTGAAATCTCATTCCCAGGAAGCACAGTTCAGAACAATGCCACTCCATCTTATCAGTAGGTTTTACTATAAGACCCTTATTAGATTGCAACTGATTCACAGCAATCTTTTCATTTTTAGTCAAATTAAAATAACCTTTATTGTAGTGCCACAGTTCATGCTGATACAATTAATGTGGTGTGTGAGCATTTCTATCATGAAAATCCTTTCCTCCCTGCCTTGGTTTATAGCTCAAGCATAAAGAACTCACATGGCACTGAAACTTGTCATACAAAGTCTCAGTCCAGGCGAGAATGCTTTTCTTTGAAATAAATAATAGTAGAAAAAGAATTTGACTGTTTTCCCCATGCAGGAATATAATGAGGTGAGAGAAGCTGGTAATGTACCACTGGAACTGACCACTTGCCCCATCAGATTAACATTCTTTAATTGCAGATGACTAAGTAATAAATGTGAGGACCAGGAAAATAGGTAATCTGTTTTGTCTTCACTGGCTTCATTGTACCTGGTACAAGGATATGAACTGAAGACTTGACCTCATATAGTTCCCATTCCTTTAATGTATCCTTAATTTCAAGGAGTGAACACAGAGAACAGTCACAGGGAAATGCAGGAACTGCAGCCATATCCTGATGTCGCACAGATTGTGTGCTCTCACAACACAGCCGGGAACAATCTGCCCCAGAGGGAGCATCAATGGATAAGCAAGAAAAGAAGCTGAGTGTG
>NW_008825532.1:459484-478841 GCF_000699105.1 Pygoscelis adeliae
TCCAGATAAAGGATAGACTAAAGCATATATTTTATTCTCTGCATCTGGTATTTATCCTGGATTCATGCTTTGGGCTATATTTTTAACTCAGTGTTAATGGAAGTTGCACAAAGCTCAGTGCTTTGCAGAAAGAATGCACTCCTGTATCTTCTTTGTGGGCTTAGCGATGCATGCACTATGCTATGTAGTATTGATTTACAAATGCAAGAGGTATAGTGAGACCAACATCAAGGTTAAGGTATCCATTTCTCCATTTGCCCCCTAGTTTAGCAAGCTGCAGTCTTTCCTTGAGAATTGCACTCATGGTTCCTTGAGCACTGAAAGCTGTTGTAAGCCAATGTTGCTGCTAAAAGCCTTCCAAATACCAACAAAACCATCCTTTCACTTCAGCCAGAAGAAATGTTAATGTGGCTGCTCAGGGAACTGATCCCAGTTACAACTCACCTGGCAAAATAAATAAAGATTGGTTCTGAGACTTGGGTTTTTTTGCATTACTACATGGACGGCACTTGTGTAAACAAAAGGTAGGGGATGGAATGAACAAGTGGGGATAGGATATCCTCCTCTGGCAGTACTGAAAGACTTGGCTAACTTAAAATGCTCTCCTATGTTAAAGACAGTTTCCAGAACCTGCTTCCTATGCAGCCTCAATTTTTCCTTTGCCAATAGAGCAACCAGACAAAGGCACTCTGGACTCCAGCAGCCGCCTTTACTTGTAACGTTTGCTCCAGCTGGTAGTTGCAACCACTGTTTGTCCTGTGGAACTGACACAAGAAAGCCTGATTTGCTTAAAAATGCTTTTGAATGGAAGGTGGATATCAATGTAATAAACAAACAGAAAAAAAAAGCAAAATTCAACCTGCTCATTTATACTAAGGACTTTTGTTTCAACACATGCAGTTCCCCTTCCATACACCCTACATCCCTAAATACCAATTCTGAACCAATTCTCACCTCTATTCCACCTCTCATTTATCTTAGATAGAAGAGTTTGAGGGATGAGGGAAATTAAAAAAAATATAGTGGGTCGTTACTAACTCAGGTCAGCTTCCTGATGATTCAGCATCAGGCTCTGTATGTTGTACTGGCACTACTGAGGGGTCACTGGAAAGATGCTGAAGCCAGAGGAGGTTCTTAACTAGAGCTGCCACCAAGAAAACATGTGTGAGGACTTCATTCCCCAAGGTATTGCCTTTCCGTGAACTTTTCTGTACAGATCTTTGCTGTCATAAGTCTATTCAGACTGATTACTTGGATTTTGCTCAATACTCCAAGACTTACTCTTCTTTGGGAAATCATCTTCTGAAATAGCAGAATTCCCATTAGAAATGTCAAAAATTCCTGGTATAATCATATAAAAAAAAGTTTGTTTCAGGGAAATGGAAATAATTTTCTAACATGAAATGGTACTAACATCGTATTAAGATATCAGGATAGTCTCAAGAATCTCCTGGAGTTGAGAGACCCTTGTTATTCTGTTGTCCTTCATTTTTACTGCAAAATCATTTCCTGAGTACAAAAGCCAAAAGTGTCATTTAAACAGAGCAGACTAATTTAAGCATTAAACAGAATAGTTTGAGTAGGAAAATTCAATGTCATGGGGTATGTACAAAGGAACAGTAATTGATATAATGTGGGAATAGTGTCCATGATCAAAAGGAAAGCACGTAACTTTGTGTGTTCCTCAGTCAAGCAGTAGCTGAAAAACAATCTTGCAATGAGTTTTATATATATATTATTTATTTTTTTAAAAAAATTCCCACTGGGCTTATCTTTCACACAAAGGTTGAACTGCATTTTCCAAACTGCCAGACATCACCTGTGCAAGTATGACTATTTCTAAGAAAAAGGTTCTCTGTAGAACTTAACATACACACACTTGCAGACGGTTTAGGATCCAATCCAGAAATAATTAATGATGATGGAAAGCTTGTTAACCATTCTAACAGGAGCTGGATTGTTCTCTTAGGACTAGATTTTGCCACACCTGTGGTAGATTTTGTATCAGGTCTGTTGACATTTATTCAACCCTATATCCTGATTATAAAAAAAAAAAAAATCATTGTAATCAAGTAGAGATTACAGCGCTTTTCAAGTTTTGGATCAGTTCCACATTTCTTGCAATTTAACACCTAGCATGCAGAGCACCCAAACATGAGCTCCACTGAGATGCAGTGAATTAAATTATGGTGAATCTTTACATAACAACTTCAACCACATAGATTTATAGAAATACACAAAAGTGTACATGCTGTTCAGTCTTAAAAGGAAAAAACAAAGCAATGTGAAGAGCCTTTAGTGTTGTCATATAACCTTGAATCAATTTGACTTTATGACTAATTCATATTTATTTTTCAGTCATAACATCTCAGCCAAACTATTTGAAGCTGATGTTCTGGTTTTTTCCATCATCTTATTTCTCATAAATGTGGAAGAATTATCAGTAAAGTGAATCCTTTCATCAGCTTCTATACAGATTTAAGTAGTTACCAAAGAAAGAACACTATTCCATTTCCATTATTGAAGTAAAATCTAGTGTTTTTTTCCAATACACAGTTCATTCAGTTGAGACAGCTTCTAGTCAATGTTTTATGGACATAATCATGATTGCTACCAGTGACTTGAATGTGCCCCTTGTGATGGCAGAACCTGTAGGAATTGTCCACAGAAACTGACAGAAATGTTAGAAGATTTCCAATTACTAGTAGAAATTAGTACAAAGTATGCAATGCGGACTTTTGGGAGCAACTCATTTCAGCTGATCTTTGTTTAACCTTGTATGTGATGATTCTAGAGAACTGCATGTATCCAAGGGCAGGCTTTCACTCATCACTCTCTCCCCCTCATTAAGATTCAGATGTAGGCACATATTAGCAGAAAAATGACTGATGAGAACACATGTTGCCATATGCTGAACGAGAATATAGTTGTCCCTAATTCCAGCAGCAGTGTTACACTCTGACACCAGCATTGCCATTCTGCTACATGACAGCAGATGTTCAGAGCCTTAGAGGTTGGCTTCCCAGTGAGGGAGAAAGCAATGACATAGAAACTGACTAAACTCTTAACTGTTACTTATTAAATTTACACATATACAGAGATTCTGAACTTAGTTGTAGGATATGCAGGGCAAACACAGCTACAAAAAAGATTGAAAATGCCTCTTGACACCTGCACTAATAGTATTTTATTGTTAGTTTTGCAGATGTAAAATAAGCTCCTAATTAAAGTTGACAAACTTTAAAAAAGCTGACCCAAAAAAAAGCTGACCCAAACTTATCAACTTATCAAACTTCTTTTTTTTCTACAAAAAAAAGAAGACATCTTGTAAACACACCTCTCCATGAATTCTCAGGTGCCTGGTACTAATTCATGGTAGTTCTTTGGAATAAAAACAGCATGAAACAAATGGTGCAGCTGGAGAAAACTCAGAGAAAAATGAAGGAAAAATTCTGTGAAAAGTTTCCTTCTGATGTGAAAGGCAGATGTATACTCCTAGATTATCATATTCTGGGCTTTTTTCATCATCTTGCTGTCTTCACACATGTTTAGCTATTGCTAAACCCACTGGTTTATGTTTAACTGCTTTAAGACAACGTAATTATGTTAATTAAGAATAAACTTAATGCCTGAAGTTAAAATACAAAGACCACATCTAAGCAAGAATATCTCAGGATATGGGTAAATATTTTAATCAGTCAATATTAAGTATATATTTACATATGCTGTTGGACAGATATAATTTAAAGTATGGGCTTTAATAGTTTCCAGGTCTGAACATCTAACCTGATCTCCAGAAGAATGTGGATCTTTGCCTCTGCTCAAGGAGAACGACATCTTAACTCTTAACATCTGAAAATCAATCATGGAATATGCCAGACTGTAGATGAATGAGTCTCAGTCTGAACAGACAAGTACACAAATTTTGGCATTTGTACTTCAACTTTTCTCTGTTGTAAGTATTCTCTATTTTTTTATTTATTTGTCATAAAAACTCATAATGTGGAAACAAGTTAAATATGCCTATAGCAGTACCTTGGATCTATTGAACCGTGTGTCTCATTTCTCATCTCTAAAAAGAAAATATGTTCACAGGGGTGTTTTAGAACTAATTAGTGGTTGCTTGTGGCATACTCTCTCTGGATGTTGTACTAAATGCCAACATTTAATTTTTCAGCTGGCCACTGATACTTTTGTTCACATTTGGAATGTAATGAAGACCTTGTGCAACGTATTACTTTATTCTGATCTCATCATACACGCTTATAAGATTTTCTTCTTGTGCCTTCCCCTTTTAGGTTGTTCAGTTATATTTTACTGCAAATAACGAAGAATATATGAACCATTTTTACTGTCCACGTGTCACAGAATAATAATCTTATCAGTCATTTCACAATAATGGTCTTACAAGGCTAAAGTTCATTTGAAACAACTGAATGACTGCTGCATCTCAAGCTAAAGAAACGTCCAGCTTGCTGCTTAGAACATAGTGAGCAAATGAAAGCATGCATTTTTAAGTAGTTTATTGCAATAAGGTTTTGTGCAATATGATTGCAGTGAAAGCTGGATTATGAGCATAATGCTTTAGTTTTAGGTTTTTTGCTCTCGGACATGATCTAAATCCACTGGGAAAACCTGGGACCTAGTTTCTAGGACTACAAGCAGAAAACAAAAGAATCCAAGTCCATGAAAAGCAGAGACGGTGGGGAGCTTGTATTTAGAGACTGGAAGTTTTTATGCTATTTCAAGTCATTAAGTAATTTTATGCAAAATATATGAGGAATCCATGACAACTTTTACAGTAAATGATGCTATCTATTAAATCTCGGATTTCTTCCAGGAGGGCACAAAACCCCCAGCTGTTTATAATTTATTTATGTTTTATTTAAAGATTAGTAATGAAATATGAAGTTTGATCTAAAATGTAATAATAAAAAGAATCTTAGAATGATACCCACTCCAGTGAATTTCTCATGTGCAATATTTAAATATTTTGTATAAAAACCGTACGCTGATAGTCCATAAAATTTTTATCAAATATTTTAATATAACTGTTTCTTAATTTAGGGAATTTTTTTAAAGGTTTTGTTCTGAAAGCCATAACAATATTTTGATTATCATTTTACTCAAAGATAAAACCAATGTCAAAATATTGAAATTCCTCCTGGGACAGAATTTTCACTTTCTCAGCAGCTCTAGATTTCATACATCTAATATCCATACACTTCCAATTTGTATAAATAAGGCATACAGAATATTTTAAATTTCTTATTTTTTTCCTCTTCAGCCTCTTATTTTTTTCTGGTAAACAAATAATTTTTAAAAAGCTTATGTATCCCAAATATAAAACCAAAAGCATGAAAGCAAAATTGATGTAGAAAAATACTGAAAAGTAACATTTATCAAATATAGAAAAGTGAAAGCCTCGTGAGCTGAAAATATGAGGCAAGTAGGACCTGAATCCAGGAGCAGGTGTGTACCAGCTGCTTGTGCATTTTAATTTACTTTGAAGGCTAAAAGAAATGGCAGAAGAATTCACCTCTCTTGTGCAGCCTGTGTGCTCAGTATTTCACCCTTTCTTCACAGAAATTACCTTAACCCACTCAGGGAGTCCCAGTAAGTGAGGCATAGCAATGCAGCACTGGGCTGTACATGACAATGGGAAGGAATTCATACCATGGTTTTTTGGAGTCCTCTGAGACATCCTTTTTAAAAACTATAGCTGGTAAGAATGGAGAGGCAAACACAATCATTCACACTTAATTACTTTGCTAACATGTCTAAAAGTATTGTTAAAGGCTCTGCCAGCCTGTACACCACCCCAAAGCCAACATGGTGGGGAAAGACCCTTCTGCCAGACTGTGACTGACCTATCTGTCTTAGAAACCGCCTCACCGTTCAGCTGCAAAAGGCTTCAGCAACCTTCTCTTTAAAGAGGTACTTCCATCTCTTTATTAACTGTTGTTATTATTAATCATTTCTTAGACTGAGAACTGGATTGTGGAGATTATATAGGTCCTGTATACCAATCCTCTGCTGTTATACACTAGTGACATTCTTCTGTTTCATACTAGTCTGGCTGTTGCCTTAGTGGTTAGGTATTGTGTCTTCATAGAAATAGTAAAGCACAAATCTAAGCTTATATTGTTTTATCCACAGTAGGAATTTTACCATAGAAGCTCAGGCTATTTTGGGAATACCACAGCAAGCAAGTTCGGTAATATCCTCTTCTAAGATGACAATCTTTTTGCTATAAAGAATGAAATCTGCTCTATTAATTACACTCTTCTGCAGCTCTGCATCCTGTAGGCCTGTATCCTCAAAGGTATTTCATTATCTCTGCAGCCAAGAAAGGTTCAGTATCTGGTACCCAGCTTCCCACTGACAAAAGATCTTCCAGTCATTGCAAAGAGGATTTCTGTGAGTAAAGATTACCACAAACTTTAAGTTGTTGCTACTGTCACAGTGACTCTTCAGTTCTGTGATGGTTCTCTTACTACTCTACACACCTTCATAATGCACTCAAATGATGCTCTGCAAAAATGCAGCTAGTGATGGCTACACATCCCAGAGTTAAGCGCTTAGTTCTGCCCATGGATCCCATCAATGTCAGTGTGGTTACAGGGAGTGTAATTCTGACTTTCAAATCGTGTAGTTATCTGCGGGTTCACTATGGTTATTTCAAAACTGCAAGTTTTGAAATAGTAAGTTATAGTTGCTTCACTCTAATATAAAGATGCACTCTAACACTTGATTTGCTCTCTGGAGAGAGATCCCAAGCTACAGCCAGATGGCTGTGAGGTTCCTGCTAGGTCTGAATCATGCTGTCCAATTTATAAGAATTGGAGACCATATTATGACACGTTTCACAGTCTCTGGGGTTAAAATTTGATGTGAAAAATGTAACTGAACCAGCTACTGACAGCATCTTTTTATATTTTATTGCATTGTGGTTCTAATAGCATTAGAAGATATTGCACTCAATTACTCAAAAGGGAGAAAATTTCAGTATGAACACTTTTATACACAAACAGAAATTGTTTGGAGTAACTAAGGGTATTAATGTGTAGGAAATCTGAGTGGAATACACTTCATAAGCTGCTGTGGAAGAAGAGTCCTTTTTTTTCTGCTTCTAGTGAGTGATGAACATGATTATTTTACTGAGAATAGGGGAGAAAATGGAAACTAAGCAAACAACTGCAAATTCTACTTCATAAATTATGCCTATAAGGAAAATGTAGCTTGGTGGTTTTACAATACTTGAGTTACAAATTGAATTGAAATAAGTAAAAGTGCTTTGTGTGCATTGCAGAGCACTTTCAGGAGGCTGTTTCCTGCCTTTCATGATGCAATATCTTTTAATGAAATAGGTGTTTGGGTTTTTCACTAATGTGATGCATTTTATCTAGAAGATCTTACACTGCACAGGAATAGGAAAATAGTAATTGAGCTTCATGGTCCTTTTAGTCACTTATCCTCACAGTAAGATTTAAAAAATAAAATTACTTTAAAAGCTTTTAGATTTTATCTTCTTTAAAATTTTCCTTTCTCTAACACCTCCCCAGAGGCCCAAGTTTATTGTAAATCACAAATGCACACATAAAAGATTCTGCCTAAACTCAGCACGACTTGCATCCTTTTCACTGGAGAGCACAATGAGAAAAGCTGAGCAGAAGAGATGCAGTTGTGAATTCATGTCAGAAGATCTGCATTTTGCATGTAAATGTAGAAAATTCCTGTCTCCTTTATTTCTGAAAAATTACCATAAACAACCTACCTTTTAATTTAAATCTGAATTGTTTGCTGCTTTCCATGACAAAGCTACTACATATACTAGGAACATGCACCATGCTGTTAATGTCTTTGAGGCCATCACTTTACCACTTGATGATAAAACACTGATCAATTTTAAAAGGCAGATGTACATTCTCAGAAATGGGCCTAAAAATGTGTGCCTAAATCCAAAGAAAACCTTTCAGAGAATTCTTTTGTTAATCGTTCAGATATGAATGCTGCATTCTGTTGCGTTTACACATGCAAGCCTATGGTCATTATTTAACCAACAAATTGCTTGTTTTGGCTTGTACATGCAGAATACCTTTCTTTCCTAAATGTATGCAAAATGCCCTATTTAATCTCCATTTATTTGCCTGGTTTCTCCATATATGAATAAGCTGCAGCACACCACTTATTTCACAAATGAGATTTCATCTTTTGCTCCTGTATTGGCAGAACTTCTCTGCCTTGTGAAATACTGCCATACATATGCATTATATGCCAAAAACGTCTTCTTTTAGTCACATAATGGCTCTTTTGCAGAAAACCACTGGAGATAATGCAGTGCTACTATACCAGTTTCAGATTTCCCTAGTTGGAACCTAGAAATAGGAAAACATCAACAGTAATACAAAATTCCTTACTACAATAACAGTAATAAACTCTGCCTCTTAAAAATTTCAAGCATTAGTCTTTCTGTAGTTTTAAAAATTTACAACACTGTGATTTACATCCTAGTATATTTTTAACATTGAAGGAAAAGCTCTCAGATCAAAAAAATATGAGTTGCTGATGATTAATCTTAAATGAAAAGACTTTTAAACTTCAAATTCTATTAATAAATTAGCAAATAAATTACCAGCATATGAAATATTCCAATGACAACCCCCAGTGTAATTCTGATATGAATTTAAGAAGATAGAGATTTGACTTTCAGATTTCATAATGTCTTGTTAAGATTTCAAAAAATGTTTCCTTGTCAAAGTCACAGACTGAAATGTCTTCACTGGATATATTTACCTTGATGACTTCTAGTACTTTCATTGTTCCTGAAGGAAAACTCTAATTGAAACTTGGGAAGTCCAATGTTGTTCTTCCTGGTACATCTACCACCATTGAGCCTCACTAACTATGTATATTCTGAGAGTTTCAGAGTCCTGGCTTGAAGTCTGACTCAAAGACCTCTGAAAGTCCTCCTAAGGGAAGGATATTTATTGATTCAGTCAAAGAGTATCAAATGCTAGAAATTAAACACACTTTTTGTGTACATCTCACAAACATAATGTGACTTCTTTTGGATGTTTGCAAGAGAAAATACCATTTAAAAGTAAAGTTATAATGAAGAACTAAAGTTATAATGAAAAACTAAACTGAGTTAATACTGTGCTGAATAAAGACTCATGAGACACCCATCTCACTTTCATTATAGTTTATCATGACTATTAATTTTATTTAAGACTCAACTTGATTAACTCAATTCCCATTCTAATTCTAATTCTAAAATTTTTGTTTATTGCTTATGTTAAACAAAAATATGCAGAATACCCTCATGCATTGTGATCAAGTAAGGATCTTCCCTTTAAATATATGGAATTTGGTTAATTTTCCAGTCATTTAAAACTACAATGTAGTTATAACAGAGATGATGGTGAAACACAGCTGATAAATGCTACTGGTATTATGACTGCTGCCCATATAGAGGCTTGAAGCCAAATGGACGAGGCATCAGCACCGTTGCCAAGAATTAGTGTTTGGCAGGGATGGAGATTTGACTCATGGATACATTCCTAAGGGAAGAATAAATACTAAACTGAACGTCACAGCCATCGCTGTTGTAGCAATGCCTGGTGGGTTGCCTCAGGAAAAAATGTCAGTGGGGTAGATCCTTGCCTGAGATTCTGTGAGTGGGAAGAAGCTCAGGCTTCTTTCTTGGGACAGGAAAGAAATGGGGAAGTATTGGCTTAAAGGTGTTTTGACTTCCCTTCCAGCATCAGAGAGGCCTTGTATATGTGCTCCATGTAAGTGACTCAGAAGGCAGGGACAGCTACTTTCTCTACAGCTTTTGTGGACTGTATGTCAGGTTGATGAGATATAAATTGAGCTGAGTTGGACCTCTACCATTACTAAACTGTTATTAATTCAGAGAACTGTTTTCAACAGAGAGGAAGAATGAAAGACAGAGAGATATGCACAGAGATATGAAATACAGAAGTATTTACATCAGAGACAACTCTGTCACAAATGATTATTCAGATCTACCCAAATGGACACAGATAATCCCTCTGTACCATTTCTCTCCATCATATGCAGAGCATTTATTTACTCGTTCTAATTAAACTTGTTTTAGAAACTTACTCAATTCTAGTCAGAGCAATGCAAGAAATAGCCATAATAGCTTTTCTGAGGAAAGGCTTTTACTCTAAAACATTTCTAGATTGTTTATGTCAGACAGTATTCTTAGCATGGGAAGTGGTCAAACAGCATAAGGTTGTTCTGACTATCTGAAGAAAGAAACCCTGGAGTCACTTATATTGGAGCAGTATCTTTACTGCTCCATATTGGAACAGATGTCTGTGGTTCCAGTGAGACTGATGCCAGAATCTGGCTCATTTTGTTTAACCTTTTAGGTAAAAGTTTATTATATACATGTAAATGACTTTGACTTGACGTGGAAATAAATAACTCAAGTTGGTTTTAATGAGATCTAGATTATTAACTGCAATATACATTGTTCTTTTTCGTAGACTGAGCACAGCAGAGTAAATTTTAATTGTGATGCTTAGGGATTTTCATTAGCAGTGAACCCTCTTGTGCGCTGAAATGAGAGTATTCCCTAGAGAGTGCAAAAGCAAGCAAGAGAGAATATGTAATGAACTGAGCTCAACAAAATGAAGGTCAGAGCCAACATTCATGCAGAAAAGAGGTCACCTTAGCAAGCTGCATTATTAAATACGACTTGGAATATATACACCTTGACAAGCAGCAGGAGGAAATCGCTACTTAGTCCAGATATAATCAAATGGTAAAATGTAGGTGGATTTGCAGTGGATTTGCAAGCCAAAATACATCTTATGGAACAGGAATTTACTGATTTGCAAAACAGAATATGACTTTATTGGCCAGATTCTTGGCTCCTATGACTACCAAGTACCAATTTGTACTGGTTTGAAACTGACACAAAGAATTTTTAAGAAATGCAGATGTGTAAATGGTTTTGGCTCACCAATGAAATGGAACTCAGCAGAGCTATTGCTACAGATTTTACAGAAGGGAGAATTACAGCTTTATGTTGCAACAGCAAGAAACAGAAACAGTTGTAAAATTTAAGTGACATACATCTTGGGAATGAACTAAAAAAACAACCTCCCCAGACAAACATCATCATGTGGATAAACGTGGACAGAAACAAACTGGATGTTGAAGACCAATCAGCACCACATGAGTTACCTCTGGGAGATACAAAATACAGTAAGTAAACTCCGAACAGCATAGGTGCTGAGAACTGTGAACAGAAGAAAGCAGGCAAATTATGAAAGAGAAATGACTGAGAGAGGGTCTTCTGTTTACCATCTAGCAACAGCATGTCTTATACAGTTCAGCTACAAGTCCAGCAAGGTGATAAAAGTTTAATAATTGCCTGAGCTCTTGTGAAGCAGCAAAGAGGCCACACTGAGCTCTCACAGGTATTTGATGTTTCACAGCACAGTTATTCTGTTTCTGGATGGCCGGGCTTGTTGTGGTGAGTTGTGGTGAATGAAGTTAAAACCAGTTGGCAGCCGGTCACAAGTGGTGTTCACCAGGGCTCAGTTTTGGGGCCGGTCTTGTTCAATATCTTTACCAATGATCTGGATGATGGGATCAAGTGCACACTCAGTAAGTTTGCAGATGACACCAAGTTGGGCGGGAGTATTGATCTGCTCGAGGGTAGGAAGGCTCTGCAGAGGGACCTGGACAGGCTGGATCGATGGGCCATGGCCAACTGTATGAGATTCAACAAGGCCAAGTGCCGGGTCCTGCACTTCGGTCACAACAACCCTATGCAACTCTACAGGCTTGGGGAAGAGTGGCTGGAAAGCTGCCTGTTGGAAAAGGACCTGGGAGTGTTGGTCGACAGCCGGCTGAACATGAGCCAGCAGTGTGCCCAGGTGGCCAAGAAGGCCAATGGCACCCTGGCCTGTATCAGAAATAGTGTGGCCAGCAGGAGTAGGGAAGTGATCCCTGTACTCGGCACTGGTGAGGCTGCACCTCGAATATTGTGTTCAGTTCTGGGCCCCTCACTACAAGAAAGACATTGAGGTGCTGGAGCGTGTCCAAAGAAGGGCAACAAAGCTGGTGAAAGGTCTAGAGCATAAGTCTTATGAGGAGCAGCTGAGGGAACTGGGGTTGTTTAGCCTGGAGAAAAGGAGACTGAGGGGAGGCCTCATCGCTCTCTACAACTGCCTGAAAGGAGGTAGTAGCGAGGTGGGTGTCGACCTCTTTTTCCCAAGTAACTGGTGAAAGGACGAGAGGAAATGGCCTCAAGTTGTACCAGGGGAGGTTTAGATTGGATATTAGGAAAAATGTCTTCACCAAAAGGGTTATCAAGCATTGGAAGAGGCTGCCCAGGGAAGTGGTTGAGTCACCAACCTTGGAGGCATTTAAAAGACATGTAGATGTGGCACTTAGGGCCATGGTTTAGTGGTGGACTTGGCAGTGTTAGACTTGATGATCTTAGAGGTCTTTTTCCAAACTAAATGATTCTATGATTCTGATCTGGGATGTCCACAACAGAAGGATCTATCTTAGGGTTCCCCCCTTTACCAGAACTCATCTAAAAGAATAATCATTGATGACTATTTGAATTTTGCTGTTTATAATTAGTGCTTCTTCTTAAACAGCTTTTTCTTCACAGTTGCATGTCCCAGAGGGGTTTTAACTTCCACACTCTGTGGACTGAGTAGTCTGATGAAAAGAACTGTGGCCTTTCAATCAGTTTTTAATAGCGTTGTCCTCCTTTTTTGTTCTCAAAGCAATTTACATAACATAGCACTTGCACCTACCAATCAGAGAGATTTATTACAGTTGTCAGTCACAGTGAAGATTATAGTTACTAATTTACAATATTGCAAGAAACGCAATGGTTATGCTTACAAATTTAATTCTGGTGCCACTGTGGTACTTTCTGTATTTTTTTTTTTTCAAAGTGTATGGATACAAAAAAGCAGAAACAAGTGTTGAAAGTAGGGATGTGATTTGGGAATTCACTTAAATGGAACAACTTGATTATCCTCAGCTTTGCCTGTATTCATCCACATATGCATCAAAAGTAACTCGACTAACACCAGTAGAGTTACTCTGCCTTTAGGGTGGAGAAACCAAATAAAACATGGTTCACTACTCACTCAGCATCTATGACTGATAGGGAGATGTCACGCCTAACAATTACAACACATGGCCTTGGATTGGTGTGCAACCAAAATCCTTTGCAAAATGAGAAGAATGTTGAGATAACAAATAGTTCTTCCACTATGACAAGTGTTACAGACTTCACTGCTATGTTAATAGACAGATGAACATTTTGCATATTTCAAACTATTTAGAAAACCAAGAATTTGAGTCTTCTCACATAACTCTGAACATACTCTCTACGTACACTAAGCAGATGTGCTCTGCCCCTCCTTTCAGCTGACCAGAAACAATAGGCTTGTAGCAAGGCTCTGAACCCCAGTTAATGTCTCCTGCTTCCCAGCTGAGCTTATTAGCTTGGGCTGAGTACCTCATTAACCCTGACAATATGGCTTCTAGTTGGTTCAGAGGTCACACAGCATTTTAGAGGTGCCTGCAGAAGACTGGTGAAACTACACTACATTTTATTTAAAACCAAACCAACACAAGGATTTTAACATGATTTTAGGCACTGGATGTATACAGGACTTCATACCTTTAAACTGTTTCAGTACAGCCAGATCCTACATTTTAAAAAGTGTTCAATAATCCTATAATGATGCTTAAAAACAAGTCTGTTGAAATGCATGAGCTAATACATTTTTAAACACCAACTGTTTGCCAAGTCTACTCATGTCCTAACTAAAAGGCATTTGGGGTTTAGATTCTACCCAGGAAAGTGGGAAAAAAGAACTGATAGGGCTAGAAACAAAATTTCTAATGACAAATTAATGCAAAATGGATGGAATTATGAACTGAATAGAGAAGAAAGGGAAGAAGTGGAAACCTTTGTGAATAGATCTGGGGAGAAGATAGTGACAAATGTACCAGAGGAAGAGCTAAACAGTCTTTTCTTTTCACTGATTGTTACAGAGGACAGTAGAGTAAGATAGGAGTTTATCACCTGCTGTAAAGTGTGCTTAGATGGGATAAAAATAATGGTTTGTTGACCTTTTAACAAGGTAGTTGCTGATCTCATGCATGCAACCTAGCATCTTGCTTCAGAAATCAGGCTTGTGCTGAAGCAAATGAACAAGGATCATGACATGATGGTAGCTGTAACATGTTCAAGACTTCTGCATGAGCCAGATGTAAAGCACTGGCAGGGGACAAAAGAAAAATCTCAACTAAAAATGATTTGATGGAAGATATAATTGTGTAAAGAAGCTCTGGAAAATACTGGAAGACTTTTATTTATATGAGCTCAATGAAACAGTTATTTAATTCATAAATTGGTTCCTATTTCTCCCACTTCCCTCTCTTTTTGTATCTCTAGCATTTCTGTCTCTTTGCCAAACAGGTTTAATCAATTAAAAAAATATATATTTTTATAGTTCTATAAAGTTCATGGCACTTTACATATATATCAACAAGCACTGTCCATGGTGCTTCCTTTCAGAGGAGAAAATCTTAACTGGTCACTAGCAGGAAATAGACATGTCTGCTTCTAAAATTCAGAATCTTACAGGACACCTGGAAACAAGATGGTATGGAGAAAAGTCCAAACCTTCTCTATTTATGAGTGTCTGTTTATATTCAGTGTGGACTGCTATTAATGGAGGGAACATTTCTTTCAGAAGGGCACAATGACAAAAATATGAGGCTTCAAAAAGGAGTAGCAAGGGTTGCAAACTCAGTATGGTTTGAGATCTCAGCAAAAGCTTGGTGGTTCTGAGACTCATCCAACCCTCTGCATTCATTTCTCCAAAACAATCAGAATCTTTTTTTTTGAGCTTCTTTGTCTCCTGCAGCTGGCAGTTATTTGACACAGTTAATGACCATGGTAGGTATTGAAAGCCATCAGCCACTAATAACCTTCAGTGTTAAAGAGAAGCAGGGTGGTCTCTCTCTTCTCCTTGGCATAACAAGGAAAATTGTCATTTTTCCACTGCAGTAATTAACAGTAATTGACACTATCGTTCTGATAGTGCCATACACACTCAATGATAATTTACAGGTGCAAAAGCAGGGAAGTTCCTCAATGTACATTAATATGTAAGCTCTGAAAAATATAATTTTGTTACTAAAAGAAATGTCTTCAGTCTAATATAAAATTCCAACCCCTTTTCACATGTTAAAAATCAAGAACTGAACTCTGTAAACAAGACTGTTCAAGTAAAGGAAACACGTAATTAAATCTTAATTTTAGAGGAAGAAACTGATAATTGTGTGATTACCGTTCAGCTGTGGGAACATCTTGCTCCAGTAAAGGTCCCATTGAATTATATAAGGCCACTTGTGGAGTAAGAAAATATTCAATACAAATATCAGTTTAGAGTCTTAGACACTAAACTAAATGATTTCATCAGCAGTCCTACAGAACACACACCTGATCTAAGTATCAAGACCATCGTATTTTTCTGTTAAATGCTGTCAAGTCAATGCTAGGAATACTGCCAAATTAAAACTGATACACACTTAAAAAGCAAATTCTTTATGTGTGGTTATTTTATGTATTAAAACTTGAAGTTGCCGCATTTTAAAAATCTAATTCTATTGTCATTTTCTGTTTTCCAGATATTTCCCCATTTAGGTTATTTTTGTCCTCCACTTCTCATTTGGCAACGGGAAAAAAACTCAGTTGCTTTCAACATACATGTAACTGCTTATGTATTTGGATCTCTGGGTATCAGCCACCATGAAATATTGCAATGTCCAGGTTACAATTAACAATATAGCATGTTAAATTCCAAAGCATCAACTCCTTTCTTTAGAATTGTAAAAGGCCACAAAAACAGCTGAATTAATTTTATGGTTCATTAAAACATTATTTTTACAAAATCTGTATCTACAGGCTAAAAGAAAATTATTGTTTCCACCTTTTAAATTGAAAAACATTTCTAGGTCCATTTCAGCAGATTTTAAATAACAAATTTGAAAGGGTAATAGATTAAAAAAGATACCTAGAAGACTGAAATATGTCATGCAGCCTTGGACAAGGCCAGAATGAATACACAGAAACATCTCTATCGATATGTCATACATACATTTTCCAAATAACCAGCAGAAATTAAATCCCTGACTGTATTTACCCCTGTTTCACCTGATCAAAATTGTCTAGTGAATAAATGTGAAGACTGGAACATTATAGTCATTCAAGATGATTATAAAATATGTATATAAGAACCTGGAATTTAAACACTCAGAGCAATGAAACTATGAAACTGCACTAAAAATAATACAGCTGTGCTGATTTATGTTATTCAAGGTATGGCTTTCATGTCCCCTATGTGATAATTGGGTGTATGCAACTGTTCAAGTATTTATTTCTGTTCTATTTTTCTTCCCTTCAAGGAAAAGTTCAACAATTAGAAGTTTCACTTGAAGGCAGTTTCAAGAGAAAGACAAAAAATTTGCTATCTCTAGCTTTTAAAATGCAAATTAGTCACCTTCCCTCACCTGCCTGCAAAAAAACATCCCTCCATCCACACTTTTGCATTGACTGAATCACCTGAAACAGCCTACTGATCAGATTAGACACAAGTTAATTTCTGACTAAATTACCTCATGACATATCACAAACCATCACATTTCTCACAGATGGTGCCTCCATTATGTACAATGACATTACTAGGCGATATGTCATGTTCAGAAAGCGCCATCTCTTCAATTACCTGTCACTACAAAACATGCCTGTTTTAAGTAACAACAAACCCCAGCAACTTTCTTTTCATGAGTGAGTTTATACAGTTCCATGTTGAATCTTAGAGGAAAGGAAGGAGAACAGGTCAGCGGCTAGAAAGGAAAGCTGCCGAACAGCTATGCCGAGCAGAGCAGAAATGGTCACACCTTCTATAACCAACCAGCCTCCAGCAACGTTATCATCCTTGGAAGCTCCTCCAGAAG
The DNA here is from genome assembly GCF_000699105.1 of Pygoscelis adeliae. Classification (NCBI taxonomy): domain Eukaryota; kingdom Metazoa; phylum Chordata; class Aves; order Sphenisciformes; family Spheniscidae; genus Pygoscelis; species Pygoscelis adeliae. Next base: position 476,531 of record NW_008825532.1, read on the forward strand.
GACAGTTAACAAATTTGGGCTTTCAGTAAAGCTGATGGTATGAAAGATTTGCTTGTGAAAAGACCTTGGTGCTCTTCTGCACGTCTCTGAGATGGGTGCACCTCTGCAACTCTCAGTGAGAATGAGATGACCCAGGCAAAGCAATGGTGTTTCAAGTGAAATCGCAGAGGATTTTGGAGCAGGGTTAAACCCAGGTGGTTTGTAACATCTGGGATTCCTCAAGCAGTGTCTAGAGGAAGGGACTATTGGTGAGGTTATGCCTCATTCCTACCTGCTTGAGCAAACACATGTCAGCGCATCTCTCTCCAGCTTCTGCTCTACTGAGTACATGCACTGCCCCTTTATCATAGCTGTGGGCTCTCAGTCAGGCTCCTGGGAAAACTGAGCACAGTTGGGTCTGTCTTATACACACAGGTGTTTGGACATGGTTTACCATGTTTTCATTTGTGGAAACAGACAAATAGTTGGCCTGAACCAGGATTAGGTTAATCCTAAAATGGATGGTAAAATGAAACGAGGTAAAAATTAGATTGATTTTACGAAATATTTTGGTAAAATTTTTATACCACCACCCATAATTACAGACTACAGTGATTAAGGATATTTTCATGGACTGTAACTGTCTCCAGTCTACCTCCTATCTTGTGTCACAGTCTCATCTTTAATTTCATTTTGTATGTACATCATGAGAAATAAGACTGTCTCCCCTTTCTCAAACCTCAAATTTCCACCTTGTCTGAATGTTTCCTATAGAGCAAAAGAGGTGAACACAGCTATCTGTGCAGAGATCAAAAGGCAGAGAAACAGCTGTATTCATTCCTGCAGAGCTGTTTTATAGGATCAACAGGAGAAAAAACATGGGGGCAAGACACTAATATTACAATACATTTGCATTAGACAACTTTTGCTCTCACCACCAAATTTACAAACAGCAATAAAAATCATCTCCCATCTACAAGAAAAGCAAACAGACATTTATAAACTGCTACAACTGCACAGTCCTCATAGAGCATTTCAGCTTTGAAGACTACGGTTCAAATTTGGCACAAGTTACCATCTAAAAGAATTTGATACCGTCAGCCTTATCTCTAAGGCCTGTTTATTTCACATGTTGAAAGCATCAAACAGCTTGCCATAATTGGCAACTGTAGCTAAAAAAAGAGGACAAAGCATTATATTATAGTGGCATTAAAAACGTCCAAGTACAAAATCTTCTATGAAAGGGGCTGGCAGTGGAAGTGCAGGGGGTGGGCTGTTTGAAAAACAACAGCTGTACAGCCAATATGTCTCAGTCTTGTCTGTAGCGTCTCCGAAACTTTAGCCAAAATGTATTCAAAGTTAACTACGAAACAAGAACTTCCTCTTTTTCTTTTTATTTAATATTTTTGGCCTAATTCTATTTTTCTAGTGTTTTTCAAGTCTCCTTATTTTAGTTCATCACTAGCACACCTCCTAGGAATCATAGAATCATTAAGGTTGGAAGAGACCTCCAAGATCATCGAGTCCAACCATCAACCCAACAACACCATGCCCACTAAACCATGTCCCTAAGCGCCTCATCTACCCGCCTTTTCAATACTTCCAGGGATGGTGACTCAACCCCTTCCCTGGGCAGCCTGGTCCAATGTTTAACTACTCTTTCAGTAAAGACATTTTTCCTCACATCCAATCTAAACCTCCCCTGGCGCAACTTGAGGCCATTTCCTCTCGTCCTTTCGCCAGTTACTTGGGAGAAGAGACCAACACCCACCTCACTACAGCCTCCTTTCAGGTAGTTGTAGAGAGCAATGAGGTCCCCCCTCAGCCTCCTTTTCTCCAGGCTAAACACCCCCAGCTCCCTCAGCCGCTCCTCATAAGGCTTGTTCTCCAGACCCCTCACCAGCCTCGTTGCCCTTCTCTGGACACGTTCCAACATCTCAACATCCTTCTTGTAGTGAGGGGCCCAAAACTGAACACAGTATTCGAGGGGCGGCCGCACCAGTGCTGAGTACAGGGGCACTATCACTTCCCTGCTCCTGCTGGCCACACTATTTCTGATACAGGCCAGGATGCCGTTGGCCTTCTTGGCCGCCTGGGCACACTGTCGGCTCATGTTCAGCCGGCTGTCGACCAACACCCCCAGGTCCTTTTCCGCCAGGCAGCTTTCCAGAATCATAATACATGGTTTAAAATGCAGCTTTTTAAACTCTATTCTGACACTCTATAATTCCATTTTTTTTTCTTCTGTTTAAAAAGAAATGAGTTTGTACCACAGCCTTTCTGTCACTTTTATGTTGCTATTTTGCTTCTAGAGGTTTAAAAAACAAACAAA
>NW_008825532.1:482421-493743 GCF_000699105.1 Pygoscelis adeliae
AGTCAGAGCTGCCGCTCGTCAGGGGCTCCCTCCTCCGGCTCGGGGTGGGGGGCTGGGGCACCCTCTCACTCCCTGCGCCTTTGCTTTTTGCGAGTTTTGCCGCCGTTTTGCCGCTTCAGGAAGGGTCTCCCGGCGCGATCCTCTGCTTCGGAGCCCTTCGCCTCGGTGGCTTTGCTGAATATTTTATGGACTAGATTTTTAAGTACATTTAAAAATCCAACTGTGCATACCAAAAACCAATCCAAAGGCACTGACCCTGTTCTAGAAATTTCTTATAATCTAAAAAATTTTTAGCTAAAGAAAGCAGGAATTATAGGATCCTACATTGGACACATGTTCCACAGAACTCATATAAGAAAAAAAGCAATCTCTTTTCTTCATCCTAGAGAATGAGATGGATTTTTCTAAGAGGTTCAGCCTCTCTAAGCTTGCTATTCTAGTCAGTCTTGTTGACTTTGATGATGTGGACTTAAGTTAAAACAAGAGTTCTGGAAAATCCCAGCTCACTTGTCATTTAAACAGGAAGAATCTCTTGCCTGTATATGAACTGAGGTCTCTGACTGAAAACTAAACAAGCCTTTTTTGTTGTTTTGTTTCTATTTTACAAGACTTAGGGTTTTTGGATGGCCATTTAGCTGGTAGTGGTATCTGTCATGAACAGACTGACTCACTGGGGATTTAACATAAGCCAGGTTTGTTTTATACCAATATTCAGCTTTGGTACTTCTGATAAGCTTCCATGACAATGGAACAATTGCAAGACTTGAAAATAAATAATGCTTTAGTCAATTAGAGCTTATTTTAAAAAGGATTCATGGCAATTCAATGATTGAAAGTAATTTGGCTTTTTCTCTCCTTCAGTAAGTATTCTGACATATTCCTTTTGTTTGAGCCAAAACATTTCATAGGTCAAGGAGACTAGATGAGATTTCTTGGGTCATCAGATACAGCTCCTTTTCTTTTGGAGTTGACCATTTAACAAAGCCCTGCTCACACATTTTTCACAAGCAGTCGTAGGTGGAAAAGATATAAGGAAATCTGATTTCACAATAGATGAAGGGGAAGGTGGGAAAGAAACAACCACCTATCAAAAATAATTTGGGGAGTCTTTATAACCTTTTATATCATTGTACACATAAGTAACAGCTAAAGGAAGGCTATAATGAGGTTAGGGTATTTTTTAAATGATCCAGGCTTTGCATGAAAAAAATGGTGGGACATTTTTACTACCAATATAACTTGATACTTTGCCCTAGCAGCTGAGGATTTATACTTTTTTTTTTTCATTGTGTGCTTTTTTCAGCAGATGCAGACATTAATATTTAACTCTGAGGGCCTCTAATTTTATTACCTGGGAAACAGGATGTTAACCTCTACCAAGAACCAGATACTCAGGAAATATCACATTTTACTTATTACTCTATTCATAAATGGAAAGACTAAACTCTGTGCTTTTTTAAACATCTAGGGAAGCCTGTTCAGTTACTGTGTTCTCTATTTTCTATGCAATCAAATTAGATCATGAAAGATGTTCCAGGCAGTACAGGGCTGGTATCTCTTACCAAAAACTATGCATTAGACTTTCAAGAGGTACAAAAGAAAATGGTAAGTCAACATAGGAAAAACATTTGCATACTAGTGCTTTTTGAAAGCTTTATTTTAAAAATGATATTTCTGTACTAAAACAGACTATAATATCATGACAATCTTGCAATACTTTAAGATTAATATTCCCTTTAATGTAATTTCATTTTCTTTTACAGATTACAGAATAGACACCAAAACCTACTACTTAGATCTGGAGAGCCAGAATCAAAAGTCTTAGGTTCTGTTTCTGGTTTTGTCCCTGATTTGCTGTTTTAAGATAGACAAATCACCTCAGTTTATACATCTGCCTGAAAATATATAGATATATAAATTAACTTTCAAAAAGTTTGGGAGTCTTGCTTCACATTAATCTCAAACCATTGTACTAGGGAGTTGATAAAATCATTGTATTTGGGGGGGGGGGATAATGGCTTAATAAGGGAATGTAACCCTTTTTATTTGTGTAACACTGGCAAACAGATATTTCTGTTATATTCAGTGATAAAGGTAAAGTTTTGGTGAACACATTTCAGCCCTCCTGAGGAGTTCCAAACTGTTCCCTTTGACTGCCTGCTAGCCGTTATTCATCTCATGTGATCTGTGATCTAAGCCAATCAACGTCTCTTTTCTTCTGCTGTCCGAACAGATGCCTAAAACACCCTAAGCAGTAAAACAGAGAACAGTAAATAACAAATAGTGAACAACAGATATGAGTGTTAGAGCATGACTGCCTTTGTTCAAATTCAAATTCAGGTATTCATATGGCACTCAGATATTCTCCAAAAATAGTGCATTGCATGAGCATTCACGCTTGGCAAGCAAGGTATTTCATGAGGGTTGAATGCAACAAATTTCAGGGGATTCACACCAATGTTGTTAACATTGTTTATTAGTATTTATCTGTCTTCAGGTGCTTGGAGAGTCTTGTATGAGAAGCTATAAATATACCTGAAGTGCAACACTGTTTTTCCTGGATATCTAAATCTTTTCTTCAGATAAAAAGGCAATCACATATCTACAAAAACACTCAGCGAGGTGCTTTCTGGGTATTTGACATTCCTTTTGAATTTACACCTATCACAAAATACACGTTTAATCACTCCCTGCATGATCTGTAAATTGAAGAATTACAATAACTTCCTGTCTTTGGGGCAGGGAGTAGATAGAATTTCATAAACATACACTGTAAAAGCCATTCCCAGAATACGGATCCATAAGAGTGTGCTTCTCTATCCATTTTCTTCAGTTTTAACTGAACTTTAATAAATAACAGGGATCTTATAGATACTGTGCTAGAACTCCAAGCCAAAGTCAAGAAACATTGGCAGCAAAAAACCCCAGATTCTGCTCCTCCTTTCCCTGTCATTCTAATGATTATTTCATGCATTTAATCTGGTAACAGGAAAAAAAAAAAGTTAATAGTCCACTGGTGTTATCAGAATTACTTCTCCAAAGTTAGGCACATCCAGATGATAGAGCACCATGCAGACAAGCCGAGCTAGTACCAGATCAGAACTTGAAGCTGGTTTTTCTTCACAACACACCTAATGTGGCAGTATGATTTCTGGTTTTAGTCTGAGCTCATTCTAACTCTGTTTGAGCATCTTTTCTCCTGTGATGTATAAGTCTGAGAACTAACAACACAGATAAGCATTTATTAAGATTTACAAGCCCGGCCCCTCGTTAGACATCCAGCTTCCATGACCTTCACTCACCTTCTCAGATAACTGTAAATCCAGCTGTACATTACCTACAAATGTGTATCTCGTTCAATTGCATGTGGTCCTAAGTCAATATGATAGAAAATGTTTTGACAGAGCAGTTTTGCATCCACATCCTCTAACCTGCCCGAAAGAGTAAATTTCTGTTGCAAAAGATCAGTAAAGTCAAAATGTGCTGTTTTAACTTCCTGTAATACAGAATATAACATACAGTTTATAACTTGTTAAGAATAAAATATTTTTGTAACATTTCTTTTTTACCATTTACTTACTTATGTATTTTATGACATTTCTACTTTTCCATTTTAAGAGGAACATAAAACTTGTTAGAAGAGAGCAGAAGAAAGCCAGCTCTCTGGTCTCTGGCAGGGATCAGTGGGGACATGCTTCAGAGGCCTCAAAACACAGCAGAAGCACAGGGAACCTTTCTCTGGGGCATCTCCTCCACCTCCTGCAACTGGTAGTTGTACGTTTCCAGACTTCCAGACTGTAAGTTGGAAAATCACTTTAGTCCTTTATCACTTAAATGCTTTTGGAAATCTCACCTCTTATGACTGAATTTTTGAAAATATCTCAAGAATAAAACTACAATGACCTCGGGGCCTTCAATTAGTCCCCAAATAATTTATAATGTCCCATTAAAATTTATATACTTTCTTGAACTGACACCTTATGTAAAACTGGGGAAAGCGGTTAGTAATGCCAATATTTTTTAGAAGATGCCTCCTATGGCTTCATAGGAGTTTATTTTACATAGTTACACCATTTCACGTAGATAATTCAATAGCACTGAAGCCAAGCAAATAAAGTCATCTATTTTGTTCTAATAAATTGATCATGCAGTAGATTTTGATAAACCATCCCTTCCTTCCCATAGCATGGAATTACTGAACACTGAAAATGTTCAAGTTACTAAGTAACAGACTCAAATATGTCTTCTATGTTAAGGCTGATGTGAATTTTACACTGACTTTGACCCCAGAATAATTATTTATTTTTTTCATCTTCCTACAAGCTGTCTATGCAGAATGATTTATTGTTAAAGGAAACCATTTAAATGTAAGTTTATGACAGTATGCATGATTTCTTTTCTGCAACTGACTAAAAATATCATAAGAATTTAAGATACAAATTTAACATAGCTAACAATTCAGAGAGAATCAAATACAAATTAAGAAATTAAGTGCCATTTTTAAAATAGAAGAATTGCTAAATATTTGTGTCTTTCTATACTGGTGATACCTATGAAACTCATTTTAGTTTAAGATGCTGCAAAGGGATTCCTGTGACAATGAGCTTGCATTCATGAATGCCATTATTTCCATTGGTAAATTAAATTTCCAAAGAGCTCAATTACCTCAAGGTAAAAAAATGCTACAACAGAAGAAAGCTGGGGAAGGCGGGGAAATGCCTAACACTGTGGGGCGGTTAGTCAATACTGCTCTAAAAACAATCATGAACATAAGATATGGGTTTTAAAGCAACAAAGCAATTAAGAAGGAAAAAATGAAAATGAATGGAAGTTGAAAGTCATCCCACTGCTGCTGAAAATCTTATCCATATTCTTCTGATGGCATTACAAAAGTAAATGAAATAAGGGAAAGATTTTCAAAGACACAGAAGGACAGATAAGTGCCCAACTCCCATTAAAAGTTTTTGACTGTTTCAAATAAATCCACTAGAAACAAATATAGAGCCTTAATTTATGGTGAAATGGGAAGCAAATTGTTTTCCTTATAGCATTATGAATTGCAGTGCTAAACCAAGGAGGAGAACAATTTAGATAACCCTATCACTCAGACAGCAGAAAAAAAAAATCAGGTTTTTTTTGCATTGAACAAGTGAGTGATGGTAATGAGAAAGGTGTCACAATGACAATACAGAGACATTCATTGAGATAAACCTACCCATAAGGAAGGCACCCACATCATGATGATGATTTTTCAACAAGATCATGACATCCAACTATTTGACATCCTTCATGAAGAAATTCCCTAGAGCAGCACTGAGCACTTACCAGCACTGAGTACTTCATCTTAATCCAACAAAGAACAGAAAAATACATGGAACAATGATTTTAAGCACATTCTTAAAGACAAGAATGTACTGTTTGATTTGCTAGACAGTGGACAATTGTGCCTGTGCAGATTCTACTGAAGATGAACTTCAAATATTTATATCATTTCTATCTAACTTTTCTACCTGACAGCAAAGTGCCTGGAATATATAAGGGCATACCAAAGTATCACAGCCATGTCTAAGAACTTTTCATTCAAGCTTTGTGGTTGTGGTTTAACCTCAGCCAGAAACAAAGCACCACACAGCCGCTCGCTCTCTCCCCACCGCTGGTGGGATGGGGGAGAGAATTGGAAGAGTAAAACTGAGAAAACTCATGGGTTGAGATAAAGACAGTTTAATAAGTAAAGCAAAAGCCGCGCACGCAAGCAAAGCAAAACAAGGAATTCATTCACTACTTCCCATGGGCAGGCAGGTGTTCAGCCATCTCCAGGAAAGCAGGGCTCCATCACACATAATGGTTACTTGGGAATACAAACACCATCACTCTGAACATCCCCCCCGCCCTGCTTCCTTCTTCTTCCCCCAGCTTTATATGCTGAGCATGATGTCACATGGTATGGAATATCCTTTTGGCCAGTTTGGGCCAGCTGTCCCGGCTGTGTCCCCTCCCAACTTCTTGTGCACCTCCAGCCTTCTCAGTTGGTAGAGCATGGGAAGCTGAAAAGTCCTTGACTAGTGTAAGCACTACCTAGCCACAACTAAAACATCAGTGCGTTATCAAAATATTCTCACCCTAAATCCAAAACACAGCACTGTACCAGCTACTAGGAAGGAAATTAACTCTACCCCTGCCAAAACCAGGACATTTATCTAAATGGCAACAGCACGATTTAAAATAAGTGATCTTAATCCTTTCTTTCTTCCCACCACAAATCTTGGGAAAGTCTGCATTCCTGGAAGTGTGAAGATTTGAATACGTTTAAGAAATATGAAACCCTTTTGAGCTCTCTAGAATACAGAAAAGCAATTATACTGCAGTTTCATGCAAACATCTTATTCACAGAAACATGCTCTCATTGTAATTAGAAAAGCATATGCCAGTGTGGCCCAGCTTGGTGATTCCATTGCAAAGCTGCAGACCACGGGTTGCATAGGAGGATGGACACAGTCCTGGCTTGAAGTGTCCCTCTCTATCTGTGACAATCAGATTACATATAACTCTAAAACGCGAAGTCTGGGAGAGTTCACTGAGCTCTGCAATTCCAATGCAAAAAAACCCCACCAAGGAACAAAAAAAAAAAAAAGGCAACAAAAATCTGGATAAAATTTTGAAATGTCTTCTTGTTTCACTGCTTTTTAACTTCAGAGATGCAGTAAAACCTGTTTTCACCTAACTGATAGTTCTAAGGTGATTTAATATCATCAGATGAAAGTATCCATATAAAAAAGTAAGCGACAATAGATTGCTATTTGTTATTTCCAAGAAAAATTTGTTCTCATTTATGTGGCAACAAACCGAAGAAATCTCAGTACAGTTTATAGGTGGGGAAGAAAGGAATCATTTCCTAAGTGCCATGTATGCAGGGAAGGATGTGTTAAACTAAAAGGATTGCAGCAATCTTATCTCCCTTAAGATAGGGAGAGAGTAGAAGTATTTGAACAGCAGTGAGTAACTCTTCATAGGAAAATACTGCATTGCATTTTCTCTGTGCATCAGAGCTGGCTCATGTCTCCTCAGTAAGAGACAAAAACTCAAGTTAGATGCTCCCAGTGTGAAGGGCCAGTCATTCCAGCCACAGGAGGGGAATGGAAAGGAAAAAAGATGGGAAGGTGCAGTAGCTGGAGCTAGCTCTGAGGACCCCAGCTTGCTGTCCCTGTTTTCTTGCTGTGAGTGCGGGACGGTGGAGGGGGTAGTACCACTGCTAGAGGCAGCCACCTTCGCAGGAGTAGCCATCACACCTTACAGTCCACTGGGACCTCAGCAGCTGGCACCTGTGCTGCCAGTTTGTTCAACTCAGACACAGCACCTGGCCGCTTGTCCTGGGTGGCTGACCATTTAGTTTGTGCTTAAAGCCTGCCTTGCTGCATCTTGTTGCACTTAACTAATTTTCAACAAGCTTAAAACTGTCCAGCACTGTCCTATTGCCACTGAAGTCAATGTTAACATTTCTGCTGCCTTAATGGTGCAGGATTATGTGGTGGAGAATAAGGAAGGACATACTTACTTCTATGACACTGAGTGGATGTTTTATCATTCAGCTGAGGTTGGACAAATCTTTTTATCACCATGTATTCTAATGAAATAACAGGCAGTGCATTCAGTGGAGTGGAGCCACATGGGCAGCAGAAATAACGACAAGGCAGTGGGATCACTAGTGACCTGACAATGCCGTTCTTCTCTCACCAGTGAAAATCAGAGCTGAATGGGCACTATAAAACCATAGAGCAAATGAGCCCACAACTATTGCTGGCCAGAATGTTTACTACCCCTGTTTCTGCCATGCCATTCTAAGGATTTCAACTTGACTATGTGAGCAGACAGTATTGCTTTTTTATATGGCCATCTGCAATGCTGAACCTTTAGCCTGGATGAGCAGACGTCTCATTGATCTTATTTTCTATTAAAGAAAATGAGATCATAAACAAGAATAGGGGCAGGTGTATGGAGTGCTTTTGAGGATTTATCACAAGCCTCCCTGTGTTGAGAAATTATTTATATTTGAAGTTCTTCAGTGTATACTGTGAAATTGCTATCAGAGGGCTTTTTCCACGTATTTTGGGAGACACAAATATGGAAGATTTTTTCCTTCTCAGTCTCTCCATTTTCCCTCTATAACTTAGAAGTCTGCTGCTTGATTTTAACCAAATTTGATTAAAGATAGTTATTTCAGAGAATTTAACTCAAGTTTCATGAATATCAGTGACCAGGTACAGGATAGATGCCATAGAAGTAAAGGGTCAGAGCAGACCCTTGTATCATTAGATGCTAGAGAATCCAACCAAAAGGCATACATGTCAAGAAAAACACTGGACTTCAAAAGTTTCATTGCTCAAAGAACCAAATCTTCCAGAATCAATATTTATCTGTTACTTGTACCATGAAGCAGCATTAAACAAATAATCATTATCAGAAGCAACTTCACATTAATAATTCACAGTTGGTCAGCAGCCATTAACTTGTGTCTCTATGGACTCAGGTAGCTAAACTATTCTACAGAAGAAAAATGTTCCACATCATATTCTTCAGGTAGATAATTAACAAGCAAGCAGCTCAGAGTGCCCAACACTAGTAAGGAATGTTTGGGTCCAATTATCTGTTATAAACTAGTCATACTGGAAAACTGAGGAGAGTTTAAGTTCCTCTTCATCCTGTCAGAAGTATGGAAAGCAGCTTCAGAAGATCTGTCCTACAAGAGTTTAAGCTTTATTACACAGATCAATTTATGATTGAAAAACATAGAACTGATTACTTGATGCAGTCAACAAATTGTCTTTCTCTTATGAGAGAAAGAAAGTCCTCCAAGAGTATGCTTAATCTTCCAAGGTCTTTTTCTGGAGAAACAGCTTTGACTCCTCTTGCATCCCGAGAGCACATGGGAAACCTGGACTCAGACTATTATCACTGGACCTATAACAAAGAAAGAAAAAGTGCCTCTCCCATATCTTCTGCCCACATGTCATCTTTTAGGTGCACTTCAGTTCACAGTGAAATCTGCCTTGAATGTTCACTCCAACTGACGTGACAAAGATCTTTTGCTTAAAGTGATCCTTCAAGAGCTGTATGTATAGAGAGATTAGTATTATGGTATGATCTCTTACTGCAGAAAATTGCCTAACTAGCTGCATCAGTCTCTAGCATTATAGTATGATCTCTTCAGAAAATTGCCTAAGTGTATCTGTCTCTAGTGCAAAGCCATGCTGCACTATGTTAAAAAAAAAAAAGAAGAAAGGTGAGTTTGTGATAAAACAATGCCAGGCAGGTGGAGAAAAATGATCACTACTACTGACTGCATATGAATTGAACACTTGCTTTCATTACATTTCCCTATTTGCCATCCTGGTCTGCATATTAATTTGCTCATCTCCTATGCCCTGACCTTTTCTCTATAATGTTTTTGAATTGGGAAATATCATTGAGTAAAAATATGTACAATGCCACTGCATGGAAATATAGCATGATCTTGTAGGCCTTGCAAGAACTTCCCCAAAATAAATTTTAATAATAAAACCAAAATAACACCAGTATGTAAACCCAGGTAAGAGAGAAAGTGCTTAGAACTGATGCAGAATTTGAAGATTTTGCAGTATTCCCTCATCCTTAATCTACTTGGATATTCAGAATGCTAAAAAGATCTCCTTTACTATATAAATTGCATACTACATAACAGGAAACCAAGTGACATTTAAGTCAATTAATTTATATCCAATTTACTATTTTGATAATGCTGATGAAGTAATTAACCATTCCTTATGATTTAGAGGAATTAAAATAATGGAATTATTCATTTACATGCATAATTTTCAGTTAAGTAGATAGCCAATAGATTCATCTTTTACATAATTTTTATACTTCAGATTAGCCCCCATGGTGGGCTGGTGAAGAGGCTTTTTGCAGCTTGAGGCCAACCTCCTTGGGGTGTGTGGGAATCTAGGATGTGAATGCTGCTTTCAGTATTACGCTTGAACAGAAAACACTTTGAATCAAACTTCTAGGGATGATCACCTTTTCTCTATTGATTCATAGTGATGGTGACCAGATAGATTGACTGATACAGTAAACAACTCAACTTTCAAAACATTGTAAAAATTAGGGATTTTCAGGGGAATATCAAAAGTACACCATAACTCACAGATCTTTTTCAACTATTCCACCCATGTCTTAATTCAACACACATAAAATAGAAAAAGAAAAAAAAGAAAAAAAAAAGAATTATTTCATTAGATAGATAAGTAAAAAATATCTGCCATTACACAAGTAAGTTCAGACCAAATAAGAACTAAGTGAAAATGCATTTGCATTAAAAAGAGCATGTTGCTCCTAAGAAGCTATGAAATAGAAAATATTTTCCATTATGTTTTGAATGATCATATTCATAATGAGAAAAATACCAAAACTACACATGATACTCTTTTGCTAATGTTCATTTTCTTTTTACTTAATAGAAATCTTTATTATTTTCTCCTCAGTAGAAAAAACTCCTGGCATGAGATTTTTAAATTTCAGGGTATACATTATAATACGAGTCATGGTCATAGGAGACTCTCCCCTGAGGGGAACAGAAGGCCCAATATGCAGACTGGACCAACTTCTTAGGGAAGTCTGCTGCCTCCCTGGGGCCTGGGTTGAAGATGTGAAGAGAAAACTTCCTACCCTGGTACAGCCCTCAGATTATTATCCATTATTGATTTTTCATGTAGGCAGCAATCAAGTTGCAATAAGTCTGAGGGCAATCAAGAGAGACTTCAAGGCATTGGGATGACTGGTTAAGGGATCAGGAGCACAAGTAGTGTTCTCCTCTATCCTCCCAGTTGCAGGGAATGATGAGGGAAGAAACAGGAAAAGCCAGCAGATCAATACCTGGCTCCAAGCCTGATGTCACCAGCAGAATTTTGGGTTTTTTTGGTCATGGGTCAGTCTACACGACACCAGGCCTGCTGGCGACAGATGGGGTACACCTGTGATAAGTGGCATATTGTTTGTTCACCAAACTTGATGAGACAATTGCCTTTTGTGGTATAAGCTAAGGAAACTGACTATGAGAGTTTGGACTTTGCCTAAGGTAATGAAATATGACAACTCAGAATATTTGTAAAGGAATTTACAAATTTTAGAGAAATGGGGGAAATGAAAGGGTTAAATCCCTGACAATCCCTGACTAAAACCTTGCTGTGATTTTTCTTAGCTTCACTTGCATAGTTTTAGTGATTTAGTAGAGACATGTAAATTCTTACCTGACCAGAATTTACAGGCCTTGAGCTAGCTCATTAGGCCTCC
>NW_008825532.1:494073-525550 GCF_000699105.1 Pygoscelis adeliae
GGTGGAGCAGAGGCTCCCGGGCCACCCAGCGCTGTTTTGCTTATTGCCATTTCTTGCTAATTAATAAATTGATCATACACTCAAACCAGTCTCACCGTGATTTGTGAGAGTTACACATAACACACCTGTCTCAAAGGGGGAAAAGGATCTTTGCACAGGAGTTAGCAGGGCTAATTCAAAGAGCTTTAAACTAGATTTGAAGGGGAAAGGGATAAAACCAGGCTCACTAGAGATAAGCCTGGGGGCGGCACAACAATGTTGTGTGTTCTAGCGAGGTCCTTTGGTCTGCTGTCTCAGTGGAGGTAGGGGATGGAGATCCATGCGGCAGAAAAGGCGCAAGGCTTATGGATGTGTTAAAAACCATGGAAATGCCTGAGAATGGTCACATAGGAATTAGGGTTTCTTCCCCCAGAAAAGTGGCAGGATCAATAGCCCAACCGAAGTGCATTTACCCCCAATGCATGCAGCATGGGCAACAAACAAGAGGAGCTGGAAGCCATTGTACAGCGGGAAAACTATGATATAGTTGCCATCACGGAAACATGGTGGGATGACTTGCACAACTGCAGTGCTGCAATGGATGGCTTATAAACTCTTCAGAAGGGATAGGCAAGGCAGGAGAGGCAGTGGGGTAGCCCTGTATGTTAGGGAGTGTTTTGACTGTCTAGAGCTTGACGATGGTGATGAAAGGGTCAAGTGTTTTATGGGTAAGAATCAGGAGGAAGGCCAACAAGGCAGATATCATAGTGGGAGTCTGTTATAGACCACCCAACCAGGATGAAGAGACATATGAAATAATAATAAGCAGTTGGGAGAAGTCTCACAATCGCTAGCCCTTGTTCTCGTGCGGGACTTCAACTTACCAGATGTCTGCTGGAAATACAACACAGCAGAGAGGAAACAGTCTAGGAGGTTTCTGGAGTCTGTGGAAGATAAACTCCCGATACAGTTGGTGAGTGAGCCAACTAGGGAAGGTGCTCCACCAGACCTATTGTTTGCGAACAGAGACGGACTTGTGGGTGATGTGATGGTTGGAGGCCATCTTGGGCATAGTGAGCATGAAATGATAGAGTTTTCGATTCTCGGAGAAATGAAGAGGGTAGTTAGCAGAACTGCTACCTTGGACTTCAGAAGGTCAGATTTTGGCCTCTTTAGGGGTCTGGTTGACATTGTCCCTTGGGAGGTAGTCCTGAAGGGCATAGGAGAAGCAACTGGAAAGATGGATTTACTTATCCATCCATCCATCTAATTGGAGCCAATTAGACAAACAGATTGTTTCAAGTCAACAAAGAAGGCAGCTGCTATGCTGAGTTCCTTGGGAATAATATATATTTCATCAAAGGTTATTTTTATATATTCAGTCTCTGAATCTGTGTTCTATTGTCCTGTGTGAACCTCCAGGACCATGCAGAACATTATGAAAATCTATGGTCAATGTTAATATATTCCATATTAAAAATTAAACACATGCAATATAGGGCAACTACATAGAACCTCCAAGATTTTTCCAAAAGATTTTGTTTTGAGAAGGTCTGTTGAATTAGATGAGCAGAAGGAGGGAGAAAGAATGATCTGCATTATGAAAAAATGGTCTTTGTTCTATTTCTATTGATAGGAGACTGCTTCAATACCTTGCTGATTACTAGACAATAAAGGATAAACAGGGTTTAGCCTTGATACAGTTTTATCAGGGTCAACCGGGTTCATGTCCAGTTCCATAAGGTTTCAATACCAAGAAGGAGAAATCCACAACACTGGAAGGAAATGAACTTTTCAACACAGATATTTTTGACTAATTATAATCATCCCAATCTAGTATAACATTTGAACACATGCTTAAGAATAAGCAGGTAAATATTCCTAGTCAAATCACAAGAATTATGCATCAGATAAACCTGAAACTAATAGTTCTGTAATTTCAATGAGAGACCTAATGTACTTTAGTTCTTTGCTGTTATAGTTCCCTTCTAGATTACAATTTATGTAGCTAGGCAAAATTTTCAGATTGATTAGTTTTTTCTGCTCTGGAAAGAAACAACAGAGCAAAAACCATACCAAGTTGCTTCTTATAAATCTAAGGCCTGAAATATTCCTATTCTGCTGGAAGGCTAGGGAAAAAAATGTATTTGTATTTAAAAATGTATTCCTCTTATGTCTTTATTTTCCTTTTTTACAGCATGTGCTTCTAAACACCTTCACTGTTATTGAAGCTGACAAGGCAAAACCTGATCTGTTTTACAGATATTTAAAAGTATGAAATATGATTTCTTAACTGCATGATGAGTTTGAAAAAGTATAAGTCAATTCATTACTTTGTAGTACAGCTTGTCCACTAATCTTTACCCTTCTATTTTCTTTCACACTATAGGTTCTTTAAAAAAGGGTAAATCCCAAACTCTATAGATAGTTAGCTGTGAAGACATGGTTGTACCAACTTATAGTTTAAGAATGTGGTAAACAAAACCATTATTCTGTACCATAAAGACAGCATTTATATTGACTAGTGAAAAAAATGGGCTATGTGCAACTAAAACCACGGCATAATAGCAGACACCAGAACCTTACATGGCTATATCCAAGGGTTTAGGACTTAATTCTTTCAAAATGATGAAATTGTAACACAAATTATCCATATATAATTTACTGCTTCTGTAAGGCTAGAGATTTAAGAGTTCATCATGCTCAGGAGCCAGTTTGATATGTCTCTATTATAAGGAAGACTTATGTCGGAGGTGGGGAACAACTCAACTATTTCAGCATGGCATTGTATGCTCAAGATTTTCAGTGCTTAGTCTCTTATGAAAGAGAAAATCCCTACTACTTTGGAGCCAGGGAGGTTTTCTCATTGCCTTCGTTGGAAGAAGGATCGAACAATCACTAAACATCAAGTATTTAAGACCTAGTGACTGCAGTGAGAACCAAGGGAGATACAGCATATTCACTAATTCCTAATAGATTTTAATCTGAAATTAAATTAATCTCCTAATTATTGTCTTCTGAAGCAACGTATTCCTAAGTGCCATAGCTGCACTCAAGAAACTTTACAGGAAATAGATATTTCTTATAAGAAGGAATTAGGATTCACAGGCCTGAGAGCCCAGATATATTGTTTTGGCTTCTATTTCCATTTAATTTACACCCTTCCCCTTGTTTCATACTCTGTTCCTTTCTTGTATGGAAGTATTCTCTTCTTACAATTTTTGTTCCCCTCTGTAAGAGGAAGATTGAGCTAAAACTCAGGAGGTTCATCAGCAATCCACTAACCCCTCTCTGCTGTAAGCCCTAAAAATTCAAACTCCATGAATTGATTTTCTTTCATTCTCTGCTGCAGGTGCAGCTGTTAATGAAGTTGCCAGGTCTGTTGAGATTCTAAATATTTATTTGTTATACTGAACACAATGTCAAGACAGAGAGTTACTGGTTCCTTTACTCTGACAGTTTTATTCATGGAGCAGAATACTGGAACGTACAGAAGCTTAGCTCACTCAATATATAATTCCTGAAACTTAGTTAAAAGCTTAATGCAAACTTAGTTTAAAGAATAATTGTCTTTAACATGCAAATATTTTATAAATAAATTGCCTTAAAACATCTAAGTGAATTATTCTGTCGTATAATCGCTCTAAGGAAAGTTGTGGGCTGACTTCCTTGTACTAGCCCTTAATCAATCCAAACTACAGTAGTCAGTATTAGAAATAGAATCATAGAATCATTAAGGTTGGAAGAGACCTCTAAGGTCATCGAGTCTAACCGTCAACCCAACACCACCATGCCCACTAAACCATGTCCCTAAGCGCCTCATCTACACATCTTTTAAATACTTCCAGGGATGGTGACTCAACCACTTCCCTGGGCAGCCTCTTCCAATGTTTAACTACTCTTTCAGTAAAGACATTTTTCCTCACGTCCAATCTAAACCTCCCCTGGTGCAACTTGAGGCCATTTCCTCTCGTCCTTTCGCCAGTTACTTGGGAGAAGAGACCGACACCCACCTCGCTACAACCTCCTTTCAGGCAGTTGTAGAGAGCGATGAGGTCTCCCCTCAGCCTCCTTTTCTCCAGGCTAAACAACCCCAGCTCCCTCAGTCACTCCTCAGAAGACTTGTTCTCACCAGCCTCATTGCCCTTCTCTGGACATGTTCCATTTAAATGTCCTACCTTGTTCAGTTTGTGTCCCTATCCCCTCTCTTACTCATATTTGAGTTCAGCTGCATTAAGGCAAATGTGGGACTCAAATTTGGATCTGGGACATAAAAACGAGATTTGAGACAACACACAATTTTTCTACCTCTGGCAATAAATAAAACCTCTCAATATCATTATTTGTACAATAACAGTGCTAAGATTCACTTGGCAAGAGAGGAACAACACTGTGCAAGGTGCTGTCTGTCCAGATTTAACTGTAGTTCAACACCAATGACTCAGACTGGTTCTCTCGTGGCTCCCCGACCCTGACAAGCAGGACTGCACATCTCAGCAACTGACAGGCTTGGCTGTGAGCTGCCACAAGAGAGGGATTCATCATCACAATTTTAGGGAACAAATTAAATATGGACTGCTTCTTGAGAGCTGTTAGCCACCAACACACATGCATACCTTCGACCCTGTCATCTCATGAGTTCCAAGAACTGTAAACTTAGGTAGTTCTAATTTACTTTTAGGAAAGTTAAACAAATAATTGTTTTAAATTTCAGCTTTAAAACAAAGAAAGCCACCTTGAAATTTAAACAATAAAAAATCAGTAAACTTTTAACTATATGACATATGACATAGTTTAGAAAAACAATACTCCACGCTGAAATGAGCAAGAGGAAAATTATTAGGCAAATGAGAGACTATTTGGAAACTGAAAGCTCACACAGAATGTTTCCAAATCAAAAGCAGCACAATTTAAAATTTTGAGAAAACACAAATGAAAGTCCTGAAATGAATGTAAAACTCAGTTTCTAGGTGGTTGTTTTTCTTTCTTGGAAGATCCTGTATAGAAAGCGAGTTGTTCACTTCTGCAGAGATTGATTTCCTTATGAAGAAAAGTCAGCAATCAGACTGAGTCTAGAAAGTGAAAAAAGGCCTTAAAGTGTTAAATCCTGCTTTGGAGACACTGACTCCAAAACCTAAAAATAACAAATTTGTTTTAATTATTTCAATGCACAGCATTTTGGCAGGAATTAGGTAAGGAAAAGCAAATTTGATTTCTTGAATCTTTTAATAAAAAATATATATTTTTTGAAAATCTGAATTTGCCAATCAAAAAGTAAACATACTGAACATCAGAAACATTTGAGGTTTATTGGACCTGAACTCCTAGCTTGAATTGAACAAGGATGCTTACATTTTCCAGCAAAAACATGTTTTTCTGGAGTGAGTCCATGCTGTTACAAATCAAGTCCAGGTGCTACAACCACCTGACCAGAACAGACTTTGGGTGTTTGGTCTCCTCCTCTCACAAGTAGATGTCTGGTGACATCTACTAGATATCAAATGAGCTCTGTCTTCACACCAGTTTGATTTCTTCTTTTCCTCCTCAGCCCCCCAAGACAGTCAAATACTCCTACTTGAAAATATTTGCCTGTGACTCTTGAAATACAAAAACTAGAGCAGAACCAACAAAACACTTGAGTTTAATAATACACATTTGCAAGAATATAAATGTATGAAAGTCAACATTTATGACCCCACAAAGGGAAGCTACGTGCTAGTGCTGTAAGGCAGGAAGGCTTTTACGAGTTTGGGATTGCTGCATTACTCAGGGAAGGAGAACTAAATTCCAATAAAATCCTTTACACCCTTCCACAATGCTGTGTGTTCTGTATACACTTTCTCCTGTAGAAAATAACATTTCAGAGTGTTTTAAAGGATCTATTATTTTTTGCCTTTCTCTTGTAAAGCAAAAAACTTTAGCTATAATGAGTCAAACACAGAAGGAAAATATGATAAGGAATATATTTAGGACATAGAATAAGAAGACATTGAATAAAAACATTGTGCTGCTCTCTCAGTGTTTTCTGTGTAAGTGCTACTTACCCAACCATTCCTGTGCTTAAAATAAGAGAGGACTTGATCCAACTATAAGATATTCCCTCCACACATATAGTCCTACCTGATCTTACACTAGAATTGGTTCAGTAAGAATGTGGTGCTCTTCCAGTTCCCAATAAGTGCATTGTGTTTACTGCTCCCCCTTTACTCTTTTTTATAATCTTCACTGAAGCTCAGCATTATTCTCCCAATCCCAGATTATCAAATCATATTCATGCTTTCATATTCATGTTTTGTGAACAATGCTTAAAATCCCCATTCAAATTCTTTTGCTTCTTATGCTTCGCTTACAAAATAGTTTAAAATGTCTCAAAACAAAAAGTAATTTTAAGATCATATTCCCCGCCCGCCCCTTCCCAAGAAAGCACTTCCCCAAGAAAAGCAAAAACCAACAAATGTAGAACAATTCAGGTCCAGCCAACTTGGATGCTTTTGGTTTTCCTTTCCCTGTTCCTTTGTTCAGTTACTAAACTGAGTATTGCAACCAACCCTGGCCAGAGGCAAAGTACAGTGCACATTTATCACATGATTCTACATATTATCCCAGGGATGTCACCTACAAACATGAGACACACATCATTTTCTGTAAAAGCTCTTCACTCAGCAGTCTCTAATGACTGGATTTCTCATTTGACAAGCAAAGCTGAAGATAAGACAAAAATAGAAAAAATTTTTTTTTAATTAGATGATGACGTAAGTTTCTGTAGGATGTTCTCCCTTCAGCCAAATTCCATGCAATGACGGAGTTGTTCTACACATGTAAAACTGGCCTCCAACAATAACATTATTGCAAGAATTCACAGAATATCTCATATGTATCTCCTACGAAAGTGACTACTTTCATTAGACAATATAAGATAAACAGGAGGTCAATAAAATACAGCAGAGTTCCACAAACCAGGGAGAAAACACATATTCTTGTTCAAGGTCAGGGACCCAGTCTGAGCTGCTGTTACATTAAAGCTACCCTTTCGAGATGCTTAAATTATCTATGCCATGTGGATTGGGACCATTGACAGCTGATGAGAAAATTACTTCTGTACTACCTCAGGGGAATTCCCACACCTATTAGACCTCAGTGGAAATGAGATAAGTTTGCTTTAAGCTCCTTCCAGGCTGTATGCCAGAGTTTGGCAGAGTGTGTAAAAGAAACAGAGCTCCCAGGCCAGCTCTGTCACTTAGGCTTGGATTTGCTGTTTGACAAGGAATGCCTAAATGAGGAAAAGGAAGAAAAAAAAAAAAGTGCCTTGCTTTGATTAGATGAATCAGAGAGTACACTATCTTTCAAAAGAGGTAATTTTAAGAGACAAACATCTCCTTATTTCCAAACAAGAATTGGTGAGTAAGAGAATGGGATGGGGTGTGCAAGCAAAGCTGAGTCAGTAAAGAACCCAATGTTATCAATTTAGCAGCCACAGGTTACAAAATATTCTGTAAGATTATTATATATCCTGATGTGTAATTTCTCAAATGCACATGACAGATTAATCATAAATAATAAACCAATGCATAAATTTAACTTATATCTTGGGGGATAATGCCACATTCTTTTCACTTGTAGATCATCAGCTGTCATTTTAATTCCTAGCATTAGGGTCTTCTAAATCTCTCAACACTGGCAGTCCACTTCTACATAAATAATGCTGCACTCCTGTAGCTAGCTGAGTTTTCCAGGCAATAGTTGAGTGTAACAGAGCAGAATAGCTTTTCTTAATTGTCATACAAGAAGCAGGGAAAGTGTAATTTCATTCTAACATTGTATTAGGAGCAATACAAGAATAATATGGCTCCTGAAGCTGTTCTGTCTCTCCCTGCTTTGCAGCAGAGCTTCCTTTAAGAACCCCTGCAAGAGAATCTGGATTCTCATGTCACTGCTAGCTGGCACAGACCACATTGCAACTAGAAAATGCTGCAGCTGAATCCCTACTTGTTTTAAACCTCTGTGATTTGGACTCAACACTGATGTGTGGGAATGCCAAGCATTCATATTGTCTTTTCTCTGAACATTCTGGGTACAGGGTAGAGCTGGTCCAGTTTAAGATTATCCAGAACGAAGCTCTTTCTTAGACAAAACAGAGGATCTCCTAAAGTCTTATCAGGTTCTCCTGCTTGTTAACTTTTTTTGTCTTGACAGGAATGGCTTGGCTCCAGGAAAGGGAATTCACAAGGTATTCCTAAAGTTCCTTGAATGATCCTGCCCTTTCTTCATCTTCTTTTCACATCCTACTGGCTAAGTAGGCTTTCCATGGTGCCTTATCTACTTCTGTTCATAGCCCTTAACTCTCCTTGCACAGAGATCTATAGGCTCTGAACTCTGCTATTAACTCCAGTAGGGTCCTAAAAATTGACTGTTGAAAAGTAAAAATTCCTTTATGAATCTACTTTGCACACTCCCAGCAGGGCTTGGGTTATGTACTCCACAGGACTGTGATGGTCATAAAAGGGCACAAACATTATTTTGCTTGTGCTTTATAAGCTATCAGTGAAACTCTTGGCAACAGATCTCAAATTAAATATGTACTTTTCTTGAGTGGTGTCAGTCAGATGGTTCTGCCAAGACATCTCAAGCTACCCAGATAAAGCTTACTACATTATTTATTGGAGCAATGATAAGTATAATCATCATCATCATCATCATCATCAATGTATTTATAGGCTTGTTTTACTTTCTTTTCATCTAGGCAAAGCTAGATTGCTTATTTCAGAGTTTGCTGTTAAGCCTGGATTTACTAAGGCTCTACAGAAACCTTTTCTTTTCAGGTAAGGGCATTAAATGTTTATATATGATTTTTCTTTTAGCCTTAAATTCATCTTTTATTAAAAAGCCACAAGAAGAAAGCAGTGGAAAAACACTACAAAAACAGTGCAAGCTCTTGGCTCATGGGGTCTCAGCTATCATCTGACTGTGGATTTTAAAATGACAAGCAACAACATGCAAGTGAAAATAACATGTCATTTCTCCTCTTACTCACCTCTGGATAAGTGGAATTGCCATTAAAAGAAAAAAATCAAGGTAATTTGTTCTCACTTGACAGCAAGAACTAAAAATACATCAACGTTGCTGTCATCAGCAGTATCTTGGATTCCCCCACAGTGATGTTTCTGCCTGATCGAAGGGGACACTTGCAGAGCTATAGACAGAGAAAGTCAAGCTTAGAGAGCAAATGGGCATTGCTCATACTTTCAGCAAGCATCAACGGATATTTCATATTTGATCTTAAACTTAGGAAAGCGATAAAGGCTGAGGAAATTAAACCTATTTCCAGACATTGCAGCTAACATTCGTCAAATGATCAGTAACACTACAGGTTTTTTCCATTGGCTAACTGTAAACATACATGGGCCACATCTTCTTGTACAACATTTTTGTTTGTATAAAACACAGTGATAATTGTAATTGTATAACTGATAATCCCCCAGATCAAAAATGTTCCTACATCCTTCTGATTCAAGGGGGGTAATTTCCACCTGTGAGACTTCTGTCATCAGATGTTATGGCTGCAGCCAGTATGAAACAGAAAAGAGGTACTAAATAGTTCAGTTCTGTCATAATGGTCCACTATCGTGTCTATATATACATCAATCATCTGCTGAACATTTTTGGTTTCCCTCAACATTCATTTCAAAGTTCTTAAGTACAAGGCAGGATCAAGATGTAAATGAGTCAAATTTAATTTAAACCTGGATCTCCTACAGCTCAATAAGAGGCAGAGAAAAGTATTTAATATTATTGGTTCCCATTCTGCCCATGCTCATTCAGGTTCCCAAAAACTACAATCTCTATGCTCATACTTCAGTGAGGTTTTTTTCATGGTTAAAGAAGGTAAATCTGATCCATGTTCTTGTGATTTAACACTCTATAATTGGTTTATTAATCTCTGCATAACGTGTTTAGACAATATATATTTTGTGCTTGCAAGAAAACAAATACTGGGGCTTTTCACTTATTTCCTTTCAGTATTCTTCCCGGAATATACTTAGATTTCTACGTTGTTTGGAGGATGTAATTTTGAATATGTTTTGAAGTACACTAAAAAACAAATAAAGTCTCCACACTATTACAATGTACATAGTGGAACCAGCCTGTCAGAAAGCCGGACGAAAAGTCCCTGTATCCTTGCCTTCAATTCCAGGCCAAGCTAGA
The DNA here is from genome assembly GCF_000699105.1 of Pygoscelis adeliae. Classification (NCBI taxonomy): domain Eukaryota; kingdom Metazoa; phylum Chordata; class Aves; order Sphenisciformes; family Spheniscidae; genus Pygoscelis; species Pygoscelis adeliae. The sequence goes on from NW_008825532.1 coordinate 504,256, forward strand.
AGTGCATTAGCGTAGTCTAAATTGTATCAGCTGCCATCTCCTTTGGCATTACTTGTACCAGGAGCTCCAGGAGAAAATATATAAAGAACAATCTCTTCTGCTCCTGGACACCTGGGATTTCTCTACTTTAAGAGAATCCTTAGTTGGAACTAGCAAAAGTGGAAAAATCCACCCACAAGACCTATAAGAGTGGTTAGGCATAAAAAATCTGATCTGGTGTCAGGCATTACTTTAATTGTTTATTATATATATGATTGATGAAACAGAAAAAAATTAATCTCTGCAGACAGCCTGCAGAATACATTAAAGATGTTATGTGAATATCCATTTGCTTTGTTCATATTCCTTTTTGTTTGCATTTCCCAAATACTCCAGTGAAAATGTTTTCCTAGCTCAAGTCTTTGCAAAGATTTGCTCAAATTGCAAATGAGGAATGGTACACTCAAATATGTGGTTCACATTGCTTTTAGTTATATTTAGTTATAAAGCTATATGTGGTTCATATAGCTTTAGAAAAGAGGACAGGAAAGTTGCCATGTGCCTTCTTTAAATGAATATTCATAACTGAGCATTTGTGAATGACTGAGAATTACTGACTTTAAAAGATAAATTGGAATGCCTACAAATAATTGAGTAATGTATAAACCAGAGAACAGTGTATTGAAGAGAATTAGACAAATGGATACACTTCAAAATGAAAGCACAACTATGTTTTTGAGTAAGATGGCTAAAAACCCTGCTTCCTTTATTTTGCATGATGTTTAACAACTACCAATGAACAAACTGTCTAGGTTGGCCACCCTCAGCCCTATAGCATTGAAACCTTTCTTTCACTTTCTTGCAAAGGGGCACATGTATGTCCTGAAGACTGTGTGTGTGAGAACCTCAGATTTCCTTCTTCTCCAGGATACTAAATAGGCCAAGGCACTTACTTACACTTACTTGTGGGAAGTGGTCATTTTCTGACCCTCAGCTTGACTGCATACCAACCAAAAGCTAGAAATAAATCACAGCCGGGCATACTGTGCTTTAACCCTGCCCATAGTCCCCAATTAATTAACCTAAAGTGAAAGAGTCCGCAGAGCCTCTTGTCAGTCTAACTTGCATGAGAAATTCTTCCCTAGCCTCCAAAACTTGCAAACAAAGCAAAATGCCAATAGTATTTCATAAGCACAAGTTCAAGAGAGTATGCTGTTTCATGACTATAAAAAAAAATTATTACTGTTTATCATAAGAGATTTCCCTACGGAGAGTCATCAAGACCCACCACTCACAAAGCTTAGGCAAGCAACAATCTGACTTCTTTATGCTTAAATCCCATGCTCATGCTCAAGTACAAGAAGGAAGGTGACTATCACTTGAAGCGTCTCCAGGCCAAAGCTACAGCAAGGGAAGAGCAAGAGGAGTTTCTGAAAGCGTGTGCGTGTGTGAAACCCACCATGCTCAGCTGTCTTGTACAGCTGCCCAGAAACGGGGTGCACATCTGTAAAGCAGCTACTGGAAGGAGTCCAGGGGAGGGTAGAGTAGGAGAGGGTTAAGAGGGCCCAAAACTGAGTTCTGATCTTTGGCACCCTTGAATTATAGGCCGTGTTGGAAATTAACAACATCTGGAAACCAAGTTGCTATAGTGAACCTACAGGAAATTGTGTGTGTATGTGTGCACACGTGCACATGTAAATAAAGCTTCCTCCTTGATTCATTGCTGGTACATGCAAATTGCTTTATTCATATATCTACTGACTGTTATCAATATACAGTCTCAGGCAGTCTTAAACTGTGACTCATATCTAACTCTTGGGGTTTTTTTTCCCTTGAGCACTAGCATTGGATTTTTCATGTTGCTCTGTATGCTCCTAAAGGGCTAAATTTTGAAATATTTTAATCAGGAAACACATCTGCTATAATCTGTTAGAACCAGGCATTTACAACTGAGAGACTGTTTTGACTCCAGAAGAGTGAATGAGAGACAGAGAAATGAATTGTGACTTTAAATTTAGCCTGAATAAAAAGGCAAGCAAGGGAGAATGTTTCTTTTTGGGGAAATCTCATTTCACTAGAGGCTTAAGGCTTAATAAGGTCCAGAACCTTGGCTTGCCCCACAGAAAGGAGTATGTCCAATGGAGCAGAGCTCTGCCTAGAGAACACAGGGCCTCTCTCAGTAGAAACCTAAGAGCCTGCATTGATTTCCTACAGCAAGAGACTGCAGCATTCCCTCATGTTAAAGTTAATTTTGTTTGATACTGTTTATCTGGCTAAGAATATTGACATGGAACATTTTTCAATATAAGAAGATTTAGACTCCTATTTGTGACCACTGTCAGGATTTCTCTATTGTTTGGCTGAGAGCAGGCAGGGAAAGAAGGCAGCCTGTGAGAATTGCCTACCATTAATAATATGGTATATTTCCAAGTGTTGTCACTGAGTGTCACTCTGACATATTCCCTGAAGAAGCCTCACTATCTAACTGACACAAGCACAGGTGAGATTCATAATAATGTGTTCAGGAGTCTTAAGAAGGCTTTCCCACTCAGCTTCCCGGTTCTGCATCTGCTTCCACAGGCACAAGTCTTTTGGTACACCTCAAAAATGTCACATAAAATGACTTGCATCTTTCATATTTTTAACATAAATTTTTCCTTGCTTGCTGTGGCAGGCTCAACTATCCCCACCCATTACTGCTTCTATTTCAGAGAGCTGTTTTATGATAACTCCTCTTAAAGAGTATGTTGTAATAGAGATCAGATGGTAAGGACTTAAACACAAGGACCACAAGCCTTGGCAAGCAGAGAATGGAGCATTTCTGTGCTTAAATTCAGTACAGAGTGCAGGGATGAAAGGCAGAAAGTGCCCATTGTTCCCCCTTCTCCTTGCTGTCCTCCTTCTTCCCCAGTCCACTTGTGTTTGTTTCTGTCCTATAAAGTCACACTTGACAATCTTCATCCTAGTCACGTTTTTCTTCTGGATAGGAAAAGGGGTGGCAATTATGAATCCTGTTCCAGTTTACATATCTTGAACATCCATTCACACAAACTCTACATCCTTCAATATAATAATGTGCATCCTACTTTTATTTTTGGATCTTGGTAAGTGGTATCAAATACCAAAATCTTTTTCTGTCCCACCTTTTAACACTGCTTACAAGCACTCAGATGTCCTGTAAGAACAGAGTAAAGAATACTTCTATTACGAGCCAAAATACTTTAAAGATAAAAAAAAAAAGTTTATATTTGAACATGATCTCAAAAAGAAATAATCTATATACTTCCCATGTTATTTTAATGAGTAAAAGAGGTTTGGGTTCTTAGGTCCTTCAGAATACAGAAGATTTATCAGATAGCTGTCAGACAACTTTTACGCTGTAATCAACAGGTGAAAGAAGCAGTGGAACTGTCATGAAACTTAATTGACTTCTTGGACTAAGACACTCATCTGTAGGGATGTTAAAGATGAAAGCCTGGATCAAGGCCTGAATTTCTTTTTATGAGTCTAAAATTAAATGTCTACTGATATGACACTAGGCATCATTCACTTCATAAACAAACCACTAATATCGTATCAGTATGTACATACCAGACCAAATCCCAACAGAAGTCCTCAGTGGAACTGTGGATACTAATCAAAATTCCCATAAAGGAAGCTCACTCAGCATTTTCTTAATTCATACTAGGTTCTCAGAACACTCTAAAATTTAAATGCTTTAATCACAGGCTGCACTGCAGTTCTCTAATTAGCAAGTGTTCATGGAACATGCTGCTCTGCAATAGGACACATCCTACAATGGCTTATAATGTGAGTGGGAAGGTAACAGACACATTTAATAGCACAAATTAACTTGATGGTAATGAGGAAGCCTCTCTGTCAGTGATAACATGAATTAAATTATCTGCTACCTCACTAGGTATGAGCAATAAATAAGAAAGCTATACAATTGCTTACAAATAAAGCAGTACAAGATCAGCTTAAAGATGTCTGGTTTGGAATCTCTTTGGCATAGCAGCATTCACTCCCTTAAGTCTGATACTATTTGTTTGTAGGTAAACTGGATCTTCAGCATTATCTTAATTAAGATTTTAAAATTTAATTTCCTTTTTCAAAGGAGAGTATCTTGGGCACTACACAGCATGTTTTCATTAACAATGCAGCAGCTTCAACAGGCTACTTTCAAGATGAACAGAAAACAACAACAAAAAGAGCTCTATCAGTCGATGGCCCTGTGGGGGGAGGGAGGTGCACTGTGCAACACAAGTCTCTGACGGTCACCCTAAAACGCAATAGATTTCCCAAAGGAAGTCAGTCACTAAGTGATTAAGCTGCAAACTATGTTTTACGGCCACATAGTTTATTTAAATTAAACTTTGAGTTTGTAAGCAAATGTTAAAGACTGCAAATACTTATTTCAAGAGTTCTAGTTCTTCTCAGATTTTTTTGACATTTTAAGATTTAACTGAAATTAGACCCTGTTGTTTTTTGACTTTGAAAACAATTGAAGAGAATAGCAGATTATTTTCCTAAAATTAGTTAGAACAGGGTTATCAACAGTTGTAGCTCATTCAAAGAGATTCCAAGACCACTCTTGGCAGTTCAGTAATTAATCATATTAACTGCAGATGCTATACATTTACTTGGTACTTGCTAGAATGGCAAATTCAAAAAGATCCAAGACAATGAGTGATCCAAATAGGTAAAGTACGATGAATTTTTAGAAACTTTTATAAAGTGCAATGAATCTCTGGTGTCAACCAAGATTGTAAAATACAGAAATATTAGTCTTTTTTTCCCCCATACCTTCCATGTGGTTCTGGACCTTCCACTTAAATGCAGAAGGTATAATATCCCATGAGTCATGACTGGGAGATAAAGATGAACCGGCAGCAACTGAGCTTAAAATTTCACAGCTCACACATACAACACTGATGTACTTTGAACAACTGCAGATAAGGTTTGTGTCTATCATGTGCTGCTGTTTTAGTTTATGCACTTAACATATTATGCAGTCTTTTGCAGTTAACACATTATTGTAACAAAGTATGTAAGTGCAAAACAGTTAATCCAACAATCTTTTGGCAAGTAGATAATATAAAAACACTGCTAGTGATCTGCCAATCCTCTGTTAATACAAGTGATGTTAGAATAGCCATACAAAATAATGCAGGTCTGAGCAGTTTCAGTCAACAAGGTAAGCCTAACAGTGATAGCAGATTGAAGAGTAGTAGTACATTCCCTTCAGTTAGGGTTTTCAAGATTTACTGGAGAAATAATGTTTTAGCAGTCCTAGTCACCTGGAGCATAAAAATAAATACATATAAATGTATCCAGTCAGAGCAAGCATGCTGATATTACCCTTTTTTTACAGGGTGAAAACTCATTATATAAGGAAACCAACTAACACATAGTTCACAATGTTATCTAAGATAAAAAGAAAAAGGTAGACATCAATAAGGTAGACCTTAGTAGACATCAATAACTTCACCCAATGGTGCTGGACAAAGCTTTGGCTGTAATTTAGGGAAGATTGGTGTTCTGTTATATGCACTAGAGTTTAAATAACACACTTACAAATGGTCCATACTTTTCTTTCTCTGCTTAGTAGGAAGATTCCTGCAATGGTCCTGATCTTATGGAGCCATATTTCTTTCTACATGAACAGCAAGAGACGTCATCTGAAATACTGGAGTAGTTTTGAGAAAGTTCTTTCCCATTTAATAAGGACAATGAAACAATTCACAGGTTGCTTCTGCTGGAAATAAAATCTATTTTGCAATAACTACTTTGTAAAGTAATGAAACTAGGCAAACGCTGGAAGAACATGACAAAATATATTTGGTTGAATCATGTCTGGCAAATTTTGAAAGTCTTGAATAAAAATGTTTTACAGATAGATCACTCAAGTAGCAACATTTAAATGAAAGTTAAAATTTATTCAAATATCCTGTATTAAAATTGAAATAATTTTCCAATCATGGAATAAATTAAAACATTGCATTCTCTAGTAAAGTTATCTAAAGATTTATGAAGATCATACACAGAAGGCAAGACAAAAAGGGAAAGTATTCATTTATCCAAAGTATTTGGGATTTGTAAAGTATCCCAAATATCACAAGTAGAAACAAAAAAAGTTCCAAATATCCAGATAATTCTGAAAGTAATTTTAAATTCAGTAAAAAGTAGTTGGCAATTTTTGGCATATACAATGATGTTTATAGCATAACACACAGTAAAACACCCAATGATGAACCTATAACAGTAAGTTTATAGAGACAGCAGTCTGTCCATTGATAATTTAAATCATTTATTTTACAACATGGTTTGCTGCAAGTCATTTTTCTGTGTTTGTATTCATTGAAGGTGAAAACAGTTCCAGACTATTTATTCATGCTCTTAATCAAAAGATATTTCCATATTCTGTGATCCCATTTCAGTCACATCAAACTCCTTTCACTGTTTTGTGCAACTATAGAACTGGAGTTGATCTTTATTTCTACTAGATTTGGTTTCAGACATATTCCTAGGTGTGATATGTATAACTGAATCAGAAGTACTAAAGCTGTTGGTCTTCTATGAATGATGAAACTTTCATTGAAGACTTGCCAATGCTGACAGTTGATTGTTAGAATACTTGATTAAAATTTATTTTTTTCAATATCTTGTAGAAAATGGCCTTCATAGACTGTATTATACTATCTGCAACATCTGACTGGGAAGATGACTATTCTAACCCAGTCATTTAAGAAATAGCTTAACAAACCAAGCAGCACTTGAAATAAAGAACAGGAAGAGACGGGAGAATGGGACAAAGGGCTTAAAAGTGAACCTGAAAATACTTCTTCAGAAGTACTCTTTGTTACATAATGGAATGAGTGCCTCAAGTAGGAGACATCAAGGGGGTAGCCATCAGGCGAACTATTTCATTTTATTCTCAAAGAGAAAGTTGGAGGAAAAGTACTTAATGAAAAAAACCTGCTGAAAAAACATGAGCACGTATAAATGGGATATCAAAAAGCTACACTAGAAAACAAGACTGAGATTCAATCAGTTCAGAAGCTATTAGCATAAATCTTTTTCTTTCCTTCAAATGTGATGAAAAGAACACTTTTCAGCTATGGTCTGTAGTGAAGCTGCCCTGTAACACCAATTCTAAGAATTTAAGATATAGATTCTAAAACTGCCCAGTAATTAAAGGAACTAGGAAGAAATCTTTCAACATGCTACTTAGAAAAAAAAATGTCATGGAAGAAAGCTTTACCACCTGATTCCATAGACCTCTTCCTTTACTGCATTTCAGGTTCAGTATTAAAGCACATTCTGTTTCAGCTTTCTTTGGTTTTCCCACAGTAGATTTAACCAAGAAAGGAAAAACTTCTCTGATTGAGTGAATGAACAAATTGTTGAGACTTTTTTTTTAATGTTTAATTAGAATAAGAAAGCTAAGAGCACAAACATTCTGTTGCAGAAGCTGAAGCTGTGTGAGGACAGTGGAAGCAATGCTGTTCAACACCAAATCTTCATGCATCTAAAGCTCTGCCAGATTATGTGGGAAATGTTACTACTGTTCCTTTTGGTATTATTTTAAGTAAATGACTGAGGTCTGTCTGGTGTGACGGCAGGTCCTGGTCAAAGAAGGAACTGATAACCTGTAAAAAAAAAAAAAAAAATCAAAGGCTCAGAGATCTAGAAGTAATTTGCCCTCCTGGCTGTACAGCAAGACATTACTTGCCATTCCATAGTATTTCAGGATACTGAGGAAAGACAAGCACAACTCGGGCTTTCTTGTAAACAAACATACAAGGCACATGGTTAACATGTGTAACATCTTAAATGAAGTCTGATGCTTCCCTGTCGATTCTAACCTGCAATTATAATTTTTACTTTCTAGCATAACACTCTCATGTGCTGTGTTGCCCAGTCTGGTGTCACTCCTAGACTCATATGGGCAGTAAACTCACAGGTAGAAGTATGAAGATTATATCTTGCTCTGCAGAGGAAGGCAGCAAAAGAAATTGTAAATCCATAAATCCATCCATATTCTAGTGCCCTGAGTTTAGATTACAGATACAGAATTATGAAGTCCTCTCATCCAAAGGTATGGCCTCAATTTTGCAGCTTTTAGTTTTAAGTGTATTCTCATTCCACCTATATAATTTGACATAACAAGGTAAACGTATGCGGATTATCTATCATCATGTGCCTATTTACAGAGGCAAAGACAGGCCACAGGATACAGATATAATTTCTTCCATAGCTGCCTACCTCCTCCTCCTCCCCCCATCTACACATATGCAATTTACAGCCATTATTGTTTATTTCCCTCAAAAATGATCTGATAAGGCAAAACGTCCATGACCTTGGTGACTCACTGTTACTCAAACACAGGCTAGTAAGATGAGTTCACACCAGTACTATTTCTTTCCAAACAAATAGTTATAGTTTGCCAAAAACCTTTAACAGCCACACAGGCATTGAGTCTGTAACTTCTTTTAACATTTCTTAGGCAAACCAGCAAAATATAAAGCCCTGCTGCTACACTGAAGAACATTTAAGTATAGGCCATGAACAAAGCAATTGTGCTTTCAAGGCTGTGCACAGTCCCCTTGTGCGCACTGATTGCTATAGCCTGTCATCTCCTGTTGATATGAGAAAAAGACTGCACGGCAAAGAAAATCACGCAAACAAGTTATAATACTCTGGTTTTTATCTAATAGATTATGATATTCTATTTAAGCTGGAATGGACCATGACAATGAAAACACATGCACAGCTGTTAATGTCCATACATCTTATTGGTATGTGCTTCAAAATCTCAGGAAACTATGCATTCATGATCGTTGACTATCAAGTCAGATTTTCTAACATAAATAGTACAGGTCAAAAAGCTTGATTTTAAGAGACTTTTTCATATTTTTTAAAAAGTTTTCATTCCAAACCATTCTTGAATCACAGACTGACACTTATAACAAACCCTTGTAATCTAGTCTATTACCACAAGGAAGACTTCAATATTTTACAATGTTGTCAGATTACTTGATTGCAATATACACAATAGATAGTAAGTCTAGCCTTAAATCTTAAATGGCAAATGACTGCCTTCCCTAAGAGACTCCCTATGGCCTTCAGACTTTTGTTTTCATAATTCAAATGCAGGCTGCATTCAAGATTAATCCTTGATTCTTTTCCAGGTAACAAAGCAGAAAGCTATACTTTCCTTGAGTCCACAGTGGCCGACTGAAGGATTTCTTACCAAGTCAATTAGCAAAATAAATTCCACCCAGATGAATGTATTTAGGTGCATGGTGAGATTCGTAACTTATTATGCCACCCTGTCTTATTTTCAGGCTTCTCACTAATCTGTTGCTAATAGATACAGGTGCCAGAATTATTGCGTACAAAGGCTTTTCCCTGTAATGGAAACAGTTTGTGCTGCTGTCATTTATCACTCATATTTCTAAGGTGCCTTTTATGCTAACATGTGGAAGACATTACAAACATTTTGTACCTCCACAGAGGGAAGTGCCGGTGCTTCTGGTTGTCTGCTTGTTCCCATCTGTGTACTCGCAGCCAGCCAGGTCGAGCTGGCTCGCTTCAGAGCCCTGTTGTTTAGGTAAAATCTTGTGACACAGTAGAGGATCCTGAATTTCGCAAAACTCTATTTCAGCTACAGGTCTCATGGTCTCCTCCAGAGGAAATTCTCTTTCCTCCACACTAACTTGCCAGCACTATCTTTAAACGCAAACTTACACCCAGTGTGAAAGGTCCTAGTGTGCAGCCCTGCCTGGAGGGACCTGATAGCTGGTGGTATTATGCTACAGGGAGACTGATGAGGATATCACCTTTGAATGATATGGCTTCGAGTGCCAGCAGAGAATTGCACAACTGAAGCACTCTGGGAGCCTGCTCTCTTTGAAGGCAGTGCAAATCAGTAACTTGCAGAGCCCCGCTATTCAAGGCTGCTTTCCTTTGTCACAAGATAAAGTTTCCAAAACTTCTCCCCTATCTAAGGTACTCTCCCAGGGTAGCAGCTTACCACTCTTTCTCCTCAAAGCACAATCCAATACTAACACATTAAGACTGGACACTTAATGTGGCCTTGTGACTCACTATAACCCACTTTAATTAATTTGTTATTTTCATGTCCTTGATGGTTTTGGTACAAGCAGACAGTATTCTCTGGATACATTCATTTCCTCAAGTCTTGCCACACATGTCTGCTAGCTACTTCTTTGTATTACAGTCTAAACAACACCTTGAGGTGAAGATTGATTACCATGTTAATTAGGAAATTCCTAGCAGGCATTTTGAGTGACAGCTTACTCCCAAACACCAACAATAAAACATGTTCAGATTGAGACATCAGGTTGAATTATTGCTGCCTCATATCCAGCTTTTCATCCAGCAGTACCCCCAAGTCCTTCTCGGCAGGGCTGCTCTCAATCCCTTCAGCCCCCAGCCTGTATTGATACCGGGGTTGCCCCAACCCAGGTGCAGGACCGTGCACTTGGCCTTGTTAAACCTCATGAGGTTCTCACGGGCCCACTTCTCAAGCTTGCCTAGGTCCCTCTGGATGGCATCCCGTCCCTCTGGTGTGTCGACCGCACCGCTCAGCTTGGTGTCATCGGCAAACTTGCTGAGGGTGCACTCCACCCCACTGTCTATGTCATTGATGAAGATATTAAACAGTACCAGTCCCAATACAGACCCCTGCGGGATGCCACTCGTCACCAGTCTCCATCTGGACATTGAGCCATTGACAACTACCCTCTGGATGTGACAAAAATGATAAGGGGGATGGAACACCTCTCCTGTGAAGAAAGGCTGAGAGAGTTGGGGTTGTTCAGCCTGGAGAAGAGAAGGCTTCGGGGAGACCTTATGGCAGCCTATCAGTACTTAAAGGGGGCTTACAAAAAAGATGGCGGCAAACTTTTTAGCAGGGCCTGTTGCGACAGGACAAGGGGGAATGGCTTTAAACTAAAGGGGGGTAGATTTAGACTAGGTATAAGGAAGAAATTTTTTACGCTGAGGGTCGTGAAACACTGGCCCAGGTTGCCCAGAGAGGTGGTGGATGCCCCATCCCTGGAAACATTCAAGGTCAGGTTGGACGGGGCTCTGAGCAACCGGATTTAGTTGAAGATGTCCCTGTCCATGGCAGTGGGGTTGGACTAGATGACCTTCAGAGGTCCCTTCCAACCCAAACTATTCTATGATTCTATGATTAAGAAGGACACACTGGAAATGGTTGTCAAACAAATCAATCTCCTCTCTCTATTCCCTGTCCCTTTCCCCAACTTCTGTAGTGCAAGCCCTTAAGAAGCAAATACTTGCACAAAACCAGCCAGGCACTGGCTTCTTAAGCAACCTCCTGTGACTCTGTTGGTCTTTCTCTTCCTTTTCTTTACTGTACACACAAACACAGATACGGGACTGAGAGCTACGGAGAGCAAAACTAGTCCATTGCTCTGAGCACCTCCTTGCTAGCTGAGACCTGATCCAGCCTGTAGCCCATGGAAGGCTATGGGAATATTTCCAATGATTGTTGCAGGCTTTGAGTAATGCCCAAAAGGTCAGATTATGAAACACAGTCTGCTCTTCTGCTGTACAAGACAATATCCTTTCTGCATCCAACTCCCAGCTGATGTAAAGCCTGTGCCATCCGTATCTCATTGCACCAAAGCAGTGACACACCTGACAGTGAATGATATCAGGAACAAATTGGTACAAAGCACTCACCTCCCAACACTGGTTTAAATGAGCAAAATGATAAGATATGAACTCTCACACACAAATATTCCTCTCCTCTCCTTTCCCCTTCTTCTTCCAAAACAAACACAGGGCCAAAAATGAGTCCAGGCCCATGCTGGTTTAAGTACTGTTTATTTAGCCTTAAAAAAATCCACCTTTACCATTTCTCACATTGTTATCATGGAGCTAAGGTTCATTCAGCATACATCCACTACACAAGCAACAGTGATGAAACAGTTGCAATAAGAACTAGTCTCCAGCTGAGTGAAGAATGTTAATTTTTTATTGTACATGGGTTAGTGAGGAAAGGAAAATGCCCATCATTGGTCTCAGTTGAATTATTTTTCTTTTCAATAAGATTTTTTTAAAATGGATGAATTCTCAAAGTGTCCCAGTTCTCTCACATAATTTCCCACTGAGCAGTGCTTTAATCTGGTATTAGTATTTTCAATGGGGTTACACAAAGTACAGGGACTTTTGCAGATAACTACGCACTAAGAACAGGCAAAGTCCGAATGATACTATCCCAGGTGTCTACGTTAATTCATGGAGGAAAGTTTCTACCCTGGAAACAATGCCATGTTTGTCAATGCTGTATTACCAAAATATTTAACTAAACTAGGGCTAGAAGTTGTTTACATAACATACTGGACTGTGAACTGTGGCAGCTGAAAAGAGAAACAGAATGCATCCTACAATTTCCACTCCAAGGATGGTAATCCTCAATAGGTGGTAACTCTGCAAACATTACCAAAATCTGAATTTACCCATCAGAGCTCCAGGACATTACTCACCACCATTTCACAAGGGGAGATTCATCTCATTTATCCTAAGCCACCTGAGGTATGGACAGATTCTGCAAACCAGTGGCCCTTCTTTATCTTCACCCCCCTCCACAAGAGACGGCTTGGATGGCAGCTTTGACTAGACAGATAATGTTTAGGAGGCTGACTTTAAGCAATATCCTGCCCTTGGTGTGGCACAATCTAGCTAGTTTTAGGAGAGAAGTGCTGAAATTAATAAAACCTGAGGGCTTCTCTCATGGTTCAGAACCATTATTTTCACTGCCTGCCTTTTGATCACTTTTCCTTTCACTAACCTCATTGTGGATTAGGTCAGATTCAACACAAAATTAACTGTGTCAACTTTAACTCACCATTGTACAAGACAGAAGCGCATTCAGGCCTAGAAATCTCTTGCAGTAAAATGCTGCCACAAAAGGGTATTCTTTGCTGGTGTCTAGCTCAGTCAATAATTTATTCTAGTGGCAATAAGTTATTTGCCACAAAGATAGGGGGACACATACAGATGCAGAAGATTTGTGTTTAGACAAGTGAGGTTATTAAAAAGCAAGCAAAGAAATGCTAATTTTCAGTCTGAAGGTTTGAGATGGGTATTGGGGGAGCTACTGGTTCTGTCACCAATTCAAGTCCCTTGGTAAGTAAAAACATTGGGTAAGACCATTCATAAAATTTGGACTCCTCTTGTTTATGTTACTCATGGTTGGAGAAGGCTGAAAAGGTCACATTCTGGAGTATTCATAAGTTTGGAGACTTGATACTTTGATGGAAAAATAAAAGGCATTAATAAGAGAGGCATAATAAGGCAACAAAGGTGGGAGAGAGGGAGGGAATTAAGTGAACAGATATTTCACACTAGCCAAGACAAAGTGGAGGGGAAAGAAAGAATATGGAGCAGTGAAAAAATAAGTTTCATAATAGCTGCTTTGCCAAGAGTGAGTTATTAAGAAAAGTAAGGCTGAAAAGATGGAAAAGTTGGTCCTGATATCTGTAACAGAGTTCTCAGCATCACAGAAAGATGTTACCACAAACGAAAAGCACGTCATTCAAATAAATCAGAGGAGGAACTGGATTTAAGAAATTGTAGTACTACTGCTCATTACGTGTAGGTGTGGTATGCTTTACATAGATGTAATAAGGTATTTATCTGGAGAGACATAAAGTTTATGGAAACTTTGGAAGTCTGGGAAAAAAACACAAAGAAAAATGCAACAACTCCATTTCTATCAGAGAAAGAGGAAGGAAAATGAATTATAAATATATCTACATTAGTTATTTTTCTCTTTGAAAGTAAGATTTAATTACTTTTTTAAGAGTGAAAAATGTATTATGCATAATTTATTTATGAAGCATAAAATACTACTGGACAGGTGTATGTAATAAATATCTATATGTTCTTTATTTTAGAATAATGACAAATATATGCAATATTTGAGACAGAGCTGTTCTGCATATTAAGGTATTTACATTTACTGTTTGCCTGTAGACATTTGTAAAGTAAGAAAAAATACAACAGTGGAAACACAAAACATCAATATTATTGTTTTTTTAGCAGAAAAGTATTTACATACTGCTTCTGAGCCTTACCCCATATTAAAAACATAACGCTTTAATGCAGATGCAGAAGAAAAGTATGTTTTATAGGAGTAAAAACTGGAAAATGAATGTGACATTCCTACATATTCATTGAAAAGTAGCTCCAGGGGATATAGGTATACATAGAATATAGGCATTGGACCTGCATACTGGTATGAATTTGAAGTAAAATCACATAATTTGAAATCCTAATTAATTTTAGAATGCATCTGGAAGAACTGAAGTGTAGCAGTAATATAGTTTTCAACATTGAGGATTCTTTCAGTATTCGTTTAAAGTATTTCACACAAAAAAATTTTTCCTCCCTCAGCAGCTCCCCAGATTTCCATATTTTCCTTATTTTTCCTCAGGGGAAACAAACAACGAAAGAACAGACACTTTCTCCTCTACGATCAAAGCCTGACAAATCTGCATGATAAAATGAGAAATATGGGTTTTGCCCTTAAAGTTTCTTAGTGTTTTCTTGATCTCAGATTTCTTTATGAAACGTGGGTAGTGGGAAGAGTACTTTATTCAGTTTGCTAATTTCTTGCCTTTCATAATTTTGATGGGAAACTACAAGAAAAAGGCAGGTGGAATAATGGCTTTCTTGAAGTCAAGGGAAAAAAGTAGAACATAAATTTCACCTAGGTTATTCATTCATTTATATGTTGCAATTCTTAACACAGTGGTTTTTTCAAGTTGTGCTTCACGTGTTCTTTGTAAGAGCAGCCTATTAGTGTCAAACTGTAATAGCACCAAATTAGGTGATGTGAGCGTTCAGGCCCTGAAGCCAAATATTTTTGCATTACAACAAAATGTGTGTGTAGAATGAATCGTGCAGTCCTAACCCATGTTGGTAATCATGGTTTCATCTATTCTGTTGTACTGTTTTACAAAGGAGAGAAAGGCAAGATAAAGTCCTTGGTATGTATGACCCAGAATCACAAAGCATTTAGGTGACCACATCCCTGTGAATGAGTTGTAGGTTTTTAATGTGTTTGTGAATGTAAAACAGCATAAATTTGATTGAGAGCAGCCCTGCCGAGAAGGACTTGGGGGTACTGGTGGATGAAAAGCTGGACATGAGCCAGCAATGTGCGCTCGCAGCCCAGAAGGCCAATTGTATCCTGGGCTGCATCCAAAGAAGCGTGGCCAGCAGGTCGAGGGAGGGGATTCTGCCCCTTGACTCTGCTCTGGTGAGACCCCACCTGGAGTACTGTGTCCAGCTCTGGAGCCCTCAGCATAAGAAAGACATGGACCTGTTGGAGCGGGTCCAGAGGAGGGCCACGAAAATGATCAGGGGGACGGAACACCTCTCCTGTGAAGAAAGGCTGAGAGAGTTGGGGTTGTTCAGCCTGGAGAAGAGAAGGCTTCGGGGAGACCTTATGGCAGCCTATCAGTACTTAAAGGGGGCTTACAAAAAAGATGGCGGCAAACTTTTTAGCAGGGCCTGTTGCGACAGGACAAGGGGGAATGGCTTTAAACTAAAGGGGGGTAGATTTAGACTAGGTATAAGGAAGAAATTTTTTACGCTGAGGGTGGTGAAACACTGGCCCAGGTTGCCCAGAGAGGTGGTGGATGCCCCATCCCTGGAAACATTCAAGGTCAGGTTGGACGGGGCTCTGAGCAACCGGATTTAGTTGAAGATGTCCCTGCCCACGGCAGTGGGGTTGGACTAGATGACCTTTAGAGGTCCCTTCCAACCCAAACCATTCTATGATTCTATGATTCTAATCCAAAACCCACTGAAACTAGTAGAAAGTCTCCTACTGGCTTCAATAGACTTTGGTGAAGGACAACGTTGCCTCCAGCTGGATTTCATGTTGAAAGTGGAGTAGTGGATTATCCAGTAGTTTAGGATTTCTGAAGATTTCACCTTGTTTCAGTATTAGATTTACAAACATAGAAACATGCGGATGAGAACACTGCCATCACCCACTCAGGGTCGGGATTATTATTCCTTACATTTTAAAAATCTTAAAACCAGTGTCCTTTCACCAACAAGGTTAATAAATACCCATGTTCCACAAATTTCATACTTAAAAGATGCAAATAAAAGAGTTACGGTAACACTTTACATATATAGTAGCATAGAGTTGCAGCATGTTTAAACACTATCCTAATTTGCTTTTAATTAGTAGAGGGAGAAGGGAAAAATCCTGATTCCTTGACAGCATTAGATTATGCATAAAGACAGTCACAACATGTATTTATCAAATTATATTTTAATTTACAGCCAGTAACTTGCAGTTATTTGAATATGCCCCTAATTAGTACACAATATCAAATAACTATCTTTCAGCATGAGTGATACTGTGTTATTGGGATGGAATATCTCACTAAAAATATTGAGGCTGGACTTAAAAAATGCAGACTTACTGAAAAGTTTAAGGTATTTGTTTTAACTGAAAAGAGCCCAGTGCATAGACAGACTTGCTGAAATTCTGTAATAAAGAATGTTCTTTAATTATCACTGTAGCCATTAGTGGTCCTATACAATGAAATATTGGTAATGTTCTTGGCTTAGTTCTGCACATAATTTAAGAATTATCCTTTATGTTGGTGCAGGCCAACTACAAAAGCCTACTGAAGTTCTCTTCCTTGTTGGCATAAGCTCCTTGTTCTATTCTTTATAATTACTATGCCTCTAGTATACATTTGAATACACTAGAGACAAGAATAGAAAACATAAAATATTTAATATTAAACCTTCAAGGTGAGTACACACACTTCAATATACATAAATCCCCTACTTCTTATTAAAAACCTGTACCTACATTGTTATTTTAGACTGAGCACCCTACAGAAGAACCTTTCCTTATATCTTAGCAATGCTACAGGGACCATAAGCTAAAAAAATGATAAAACAAACAAACATTAAAGTTACTTTCCAATTTCAACCTTACCCAGAGCAGATGGAGCAGAAAATCATACTTCCCATGTGGGGGTCTCTTGCCTGTCATTGAAAGGCAGCACAATATTCTAGCAATCTTCAGATAGCATTTGTCTCTCAGGATACTGTAAGCTACTAACACTGATTAAGAAGCCCCCAACTATGTATAATCTATGCCAAGGTTGACACAAAACCAGCTGCTCATTCAGAGCCAAAAATGGTGGTTTCGAGGCCCTGGTGTTTGCTCTGCCCAGCAGAAACTGAATGAACAGCTATTAATTACAGCACATATTTATGCCAGTGTTCTTCCCAGTTGGAATACAATTCAGTACATTTCTCTTTGCACAGAACACAACAGTTTTTAATAGACCAGAGGGAAAGATACAGCAAGAAAATGTAATTTACTTACTGTTGTTCTCCTCCTCCTGCACTTCTATTTGAAAAAACATTCTCCACGAAAAAAAACTGTAGAGTACATACAACTCAGCAGGCTCACGATGGACTCCGTCAGTCTTACCAACACAGAGGTACAAAGATGCTGTTCTATTACAATACCTACAAAAATTAGAGGACTTTGAAACGTCTTTTTCCATATTCCACTCCTCAGTTTTCCTTCCAGTCTGCCCCTTTCCTATTTGAGATTTGACATATATATTTAAACTCAAAGCCAGAATATGAGAAAAAATTACTCAGTATCTTTCCAGGAGGAACTCAAATACCATGAATTTGTGGCAGAGGGTTTTTGGGTTTTTTTTGTTCAGCTTTTTCCACCAAGCCTTTTCCTATTCATTTGAACAAGCAACCACCCACAAGCTACCCCAATACGAATACTCATCAAACATCACTGAACCCCAAAAATTCAAATGTTCCTTTCCTCTGTATTGCTCTGGCTTTTATATGAGTGCATGTTTAATCTGATTCCAAACCATAAAACTCCTTGTATTTCAGTGTTTTCAAACTTTTCTCGCTAAAACCAAAGCCACGTTATGCTTCCTTTGTCAGGAAAACAGACTCTTCCTCTCAGCCAAAGTTCAAATCCCCTATCTCCAGCTGTCACTCAAGTGGTTGCACGCTAAAACTCACGACTCCTGTCTTTCAAGCAATCTGGGGGCAGAACATCCTCAATGCTGCTCTCTTGACCCTTGTAAAGCCAGCAGCAGTGTTTCTCAGCGCAAGAGATTAACCTGCTACTCATGTTCTTTTCTGCCTCTGGCTGCATCTGACTTCTCATCTCCACTATGAAATAAGTAAATCTGTAGTCACTGCAAAACCGTGTCAGTCAGCTGCTAGATTTTACCCCCTCCTCCCCCAGAAAGCAAGGTGGTTTGGACCATTTTTACCTGAATTACTGAAGTTGAAGGGAACAAGCTTGGATATCCAACTTCATTCCCACTTAGGCATTCATTGCAATAAGTTTGGCTTCCCAATCAATGACTTTGACAGTCCTGGGGAATGAAACAAAGTTATCACAGGCACTGTCTGCGCCAAGAGTGCAGTGACAATCACTCCCCCACTGTGGAGCACAGGTGAATCTGGGTAGTAAATTGGGATGCTCTTCTCAAGTTATCAGCAATATTGTATTGAAAATGTCAATAAATCTATTTTCTAAGTTACAGCTGCCTTAAGTAACAGGGAAGTGGTAGTAGAGAAAAAGCTAATTAACCAAGTATCAGAAGCATCCTTTACTGCCTCCCACATTAATGCTTCATTAAGGAACTGGAACTGCTCTTAGACTGGAGTGATAACAGCATGCACATGTTCAGGAGAGCATAAATGATAATATGAAGTGCAGGACAATAGAAAACACAAGTTTAAATAATAATCAGCCTTAAACATAATCTAAAATTTGTATTTTATTTTCAAAATATAAATACCAAGAAGGGAAAACCCATATTTTCTTCATCAAAACAAGCTATAGCCTTAAATGTAAAGGATTTTTTTCCCGCAGATCATCCAGAGGCAGGTCAAATGGAGTAAGACACCTGTGAATAACAGTTTTTCTTCCTAATGATTTTCACACGCAGAAGCTGACAGGATGACTATACACATGCTTAACATCTTACCAATGTTTGTCATTTTCTCCTGTAACAAATCTCTGACAAATAGCAGCCAAAGTAGCAGTGTTTTCACAAAAGATGACTTGGTTATCATGGTACCATGAGAGCTTTCCATAAAAATGAAACTCAAGTAAAGACGTGGTTGGGCTGTACCACCCCAGGAGACCTACCCCATGAAACTGTTCTCCTTCGCATTTGTCAGACTGGAGAGACTTGTGTGCCATTTGTTCACAGTCCATGAAACATTTACAATTTTTCATGGCGAGGTAACTGCTTTGAGTATAGAGGCTAACATATCTGGGTAAGATAGACTACATAGGTCTCCAGTAGATGGACAGCTTTAACCTATCATCAAATTCTGTGCTTTCTTACACAAGGAACAAGAAAAGTACTTTCAGGCCTGAAACACTTGATGTGAAGGCTCAAGCACATTCAAATCAAAACTGTCTTCCATCGGTTTTGTGGAGACATGCAGATCAACCCTAGCCTGCATAGAAATACTTCTTGCAAACTGTTGAACAAAACTGAATCCACAGGTTTCACTTACATTTAAAATTCCCTATATGGTGTATTACCTTTTTGTTAATTCTTTACTATGAAAGAAAAGCATTAATCTACCAACTATTACCTAAACATTTTGATTAGATTCTGAAAGTCAGGAAATTCTCATATAAGACACCAAAAGACCACAAAAAAGATCTGCATGTTCCATAGAGACCAGGAAACAAAGGTTATGAAGGCCAAAGCTTTGATACCCTGGCATTTTTCACATTCATTAAAAATAATATAGGCATGTTCCTGCTATACCCCCCACCAAGGCAACATAACAGTATGTGTAACCTTCTAGTAGCAAGATTACCATTCAAAACACAAGACTGACACAAGACTAGCATCTGAAATATCTTAGAATAAAAATGAAAATCCTGATCAACCCCTGTTAATATAGGATAGATAAATGCTAAGCTGTCCTGCCATTTTTTCACATGTAGTACCCATTTCCTTCCTCACAGAAGGGAATGGTTTCTAATGCAGTATCATAACAGTATATTTTTATACCTTTGGTAAAGATACGTGAATGTTAGGATCTCTGCAGCAAAGAAGGGAAAATATTGAAATGAATGACAGGTCTCTACCCATGAACACATCCTACGTTCAGGGATACTTAATGCAGGAAGGGTGGCTGCCAAATCCAGAACCTCTGTAATCAGTGTTCGACTCCTTCTACAGTGCAAGTATGAGCTCTATCTGCAGAGACATCTGGCGTTCAATCCTTCCTATGTTCCACAGAAGGGGATGTCATCAGGACAGATCTTTTCATTGATACATTTCAGGCAAGAGGACATGGCCTGAAAGCTTTTACTAAATGTAAATGTAAAGCTCAGAAGCTTGGATCACACTAGCATGGATGCCGATAAAAATGTAAGCAAAAAAAGCCCATTTCTTTTCTCCTTTGATTATAAGGTACATGTTCAGCTTTCACCTTTTACGCTCTTAATATCTCAACTAACCACCAAGCTAACCATCATTATACAACACTTACAAACTGACGAAATTTACCAGTGTAAAGGTTCTCGGTTCCATCCATTCAGGCTAGTTGCACATTTGGCAGAAAAGCCTGAGCAGTGCATACTGTGCTGGTGATGAGGTTACATGCTCCTCAACGAAGGAATTGGAAAGTTCATATATAAGAGTGTACTTTCCATTATTTAATACACTAGGCAGTACTTCTATTATTTTTCATCCAAATTATAGCTGAACGAAATGAACTGGACTCATTTACTAAGAACATTTATGTTTTGTTTCACTGTGCTACCCTGGACAATGTACATATGGCAAAATTGAGCATACATGTTCACATGTGGAGAAGCAGGATTGAAACTCCTTTCAAACACTAGTTGGGGGGACTTTTTAGATACAGATCACAGACATTAGTGGGTAGAGAGTCTTACAATTTAGTCTTTCCTAATGACAATAAAACTGGCGTTACTGCATTCCTTTTATATGAAGAGAACATATATGAAATCAGCATGTTCAAGATGGCTTTCCTGTGCCTATAATATTAAGGGTATTTGAGAACATGGATAAGAAACTGTTTTCTGAATTAATAATGTCCACTCCCTATGCCATTACATGACAGAGAAGCAGGTTCTTAAAACTTACTGACTGTAAATGTTAAACCACTGCAGAGCCAAAAGTAAAAAAGAGCAAATCACTTTCCACCCAACATGCCACAGTAT
>NW_008825532.1:525606-533396 GCF_000699105.1 Pygoscelis adeliae
CAACCTCATCCCTGCAAGCCCAGCTCTCCAACAGGAAGGGAGGCAGATATCACTTTTATTCTTCTCTCTGTGAAACCAAATTAGTGCTCTCCGGAGCTGAACTTGCTAGAAAAGGGAAGACTACTCACTAAATGACATGCAGGAGCTGAATCACTTGCTGATGCCAGGTGGTGCAGAAGCTTGGCCGAAGAAAGCTCTGAATCTCTGCTCTAATATTTCATTAGAACATCAACTAAACAAACTTCCAATATAGCAAAAGCTCTGACCTGACAGCTCAGAGAGAAAAAGATAAAAACAGTCCCTCTACTCACGTCCTCACTGGGCAAACTTTCTGCAGGCCTGCTCTTAGATCAAGCAGCTTTCAGTGCCACCTCTGGAGACAACAACTTTGTGCAATATCACAGGATCTCTATAAAAAGTCTCTTTCCTTACTACCCTCAGGGGCCTGGCAGCATGTCTGCTTCTGACTCTCCTCAACAGTATCCTACTTTGCCCTTCTGCTACAGGGTCCATGCTGAGTGAATCAGTCCCACACAAGCTGCACTTATGCACCAGAATATTTCCTATGTGGGATGCATGTTTGGGGAAGACATCATCTTGAAGATACAGCCTGAACCAGAGTGCTGGATAAGCCCAGGTGAGGCACACAGACAATCCTCCCTCTGCTGTCTTCTGCCTTAAAAACCAACCAACCAAACAAATGAACAAACAAAAAAAAAAATGCTAGGACTAGAAACAAACAGAATGGATGGTGTGTGCCAGATCTGCTTATATCAATACTAATGGCCATTCAGGACCTTGAGATTTTTGGTGCTCTGTATTCTGTCTGGGCTTTTCTGTTGCCAGCACAGTAAGTTTAATTAGCACAGGTGCCATGCTGCTAATCCACAAGAGTGTGGCAAAGACAACAGAGTTAAGTTTTAACACTACAAGCACCAGCTTTTATGCATTAGATGATTTACAGCCAATGTTGCCTGAGTGAAGGCTCATTTCATCACACCTGCGGCACAGTCCTGTTACAGCACAGAGCTAGCCATCCTACTGGATATAGTCACATATGATCAGAACAGTGCATGACTTAGTATAGACAAGGACTTATATACCAGACAGATCTTTAACACTGGGCAATAACATTGCCCAGTTGACTCTTATCACTGTTGTGAAATACATCTGTAAAGACAGAGGCCCTTGTGGTAGCGGGAATCATACCACACAGATGCTGCTCTATGCTGTTTCAATCCTTTAGTTGGTTTTTAATGTGCCTTTGTTCCTCCATATGCTGCAGAAGAGAAATGAACAGCTGGTGATTGTCTCCAAGTTTATATCTAGCTTTTATTTAAAAATTTCACAGTGCCTCCAATCTTCCCAGCAGACTGAAACACAGAATGAAAAGCCTAACTTACCATACACATTTGTCCTTTGATTCTGTGCCTGGCATTCTGAGGGCAGGTTGCTGGATTCCCTCTCCAACTTTATTCCCTAGTGTCCTTGCTTTCTTGCTAGATGCATTTAGAAAGCATCCAACTGGACCACTAACAGATGGCCTGCTGTGATTTCAGGCACCTGTTGAGCCACGTATTGCCATATTGAAGCTATTACAGATAATTCAATCCATGCTATGATGCTTTTTGAGATGCTAATCATCACTCTGATTTAAAGTACAGCAGCATGAAGTTTTTAAAAGCCATATGCTATCACTGTTATATAATAAGGCCAACTATTCAGGTTGGTGTAAATAGGCCTACCTCAAAGAAAACCAATAGAATAAGATGATTTGCATTAATATGACCCATAGTCTGCAAGTAGATCTTTTACACTGCAATTTATTCCTGATGAATAGAAAATTATTAACCTGTGGAAGTGGCTGCTCTTAGCTCCTGAGGTTTCGTTTGACTACAAGAGGGAGCCCCCAGCTGTTAGACAACTCTTTATAAAATCTGCTATGAGCAATTTCTAATGCTGGATACACTGGAAGGCATCACAACACATTACACAGACATCTGATAGACCACTGCCACTTCTGAGTGACTCGGGAAATATCAGCTTTATTCAGTGTGCGTTGTATGATAAAGTAAATATTCCAGTGAAGGGAAAGAAACCCGAGCTTTTCCCAATGTGTGGATTGCGACTAGCCCTCACATACAATGTCATTGGTAGCCTCTAATAAGTGAATTCCAGCATTTAGCAGATTACCTGGGAGGAAAGGGAATTGGGGAAGAGATCCTGCTACCTTTTCCTCCGTTCCTGCCCTGTCCTGTCTATTCCCCTGGAAAGTTCCTGGAATTTACCAGCTCCAAGATTCTGCAAGGTCATAGGGAGGCAAAAGAGTTTATCCGTGTTGGGTTTAGACCTTAGCAAGTACAGCTGGTTCTGCACAATCAAACACGACTGAGAAAGAAATCGGACATTCTCTATAATGTTCTTTGCCATTCAGACACAGGCAAGTTTGCCTATAAACTGAAGTATATGCCACAAGGTTTGACAGTTGCATGAGATTTACATGAGAAGCTGTCTTAGGAGCACAATGATGTGTCACACTGCACACTGTGTTGCATGGTTTTCAGTTCCCTGAACATCATGCTCAGCATTTAGATTCCCAGCACCATTTGTGAAATAATTTGGAAGCCAATAGAAATGCCTGGGGCCAGCAGCGTCAACAGCAGGTGGTTTTAGCTAGCAGCCAGTGCTTCTAACTATACCACATTTGCACTACAGCATTCAATGGCTCTGTGACATCACACTGGTTCATTGCAAAGCAAAGGGAAGACACTGATCTAACTGAGAAAACAAGGTATTTCAGTTGGTCCTTGATGTTACTAAATATGGAAAATTTTGGCTATTATGTCACGGTGTGAAAGGTCAGAAGTGGAAAAGAAAAATAATCCTCTAAATACATGATGAAAATAAGAATTTATGAAATTATTCAAACAAAACATTCAGGTTCCAGAGGGTCAATGGGATTCACATCTGCTTGTTTTGCTTTTGCTGTGGGATTTTTGTTCATCAGTCCTGCCCCCCTCCCACACGTGTAGAACATGATGGAGCAGGTTTTCCCAAGCTTCAGCCAGCCAGCTCTGGTTTGGCAGCCATCGGTGTATTACCAGGGTGGCCAGATTGTTGTTACTGCCAGAGAGTGGGACTGACAGGGGCAATGGTCCACGCCACCTCTCCATTGCTTTTACTCTACAGCGACACAAACAGAAAACCTCTGTTCTCTCTCCCACGCCTCTGTCTCTACCTCTCACTCTGTTCCTGCTTGCTTTCAGTTGAACCTTCTGTGAAGGTTAGCCCTGGCACATTCTCCCACTTTCCATGCTTTTCAGGCAGAGAATACACTGAATCTAACAACCTCCCCCGCCCATGTCCCATTCATCCCCGTTATAAGAATCCTGATCAGTTCCTTTAGGCCAGCCTTTGGCCTGTTTAACAATACTGAAATCACATCAACCAAGCAGAGTCTGCACTGAAAATTTGGCCCTTTAAAAATATTAATTCTGTTAGAGAAAGGCAATCTTATAGAAAAATATTCCTGATGATTGCTAATTTTTTGTTATAGCTGTGCTATGTTAGCTCATTGAAATTTAATTGCTAAAGGGTTATAAGAGCTTAGAAACAGACCTAGCATCTGTCTTCTTTTAATATCTCAATTATCACCACAGTAATTTAATGGCACCGTGTTAGAGAATCACCATTGACATGCTAATGAATGGCACCATGTTCACTTACATTAGCTCTATTTTTAAGAGGTTATAGGTTGAAGGCAGACATTTTATGCTTCAGCTATCACTAAGGCAAGCTGTATCACATTTATCTCATTTTGCTTTTACAACTGAGATTACGTATCTTAAAAATGTTCACTGAACAGTGAACTGCAAATGGGTTAAACTGTGGTCAATTACAACTATGTACTTGCTTCTTTAGGTCAAGAACAAGGTAAGTAACACAAATCCTTTCAACCCATTTATTACTTAATTTGTCAGCATTTACTGTTGAAATTCTCTTCAGTTTGTTTTCTGGGTTTTTCCACAAACAGATATGTCCTTTACTATTAACTTTTTAATTGAACAGCCTTGCTTTTTATAAATGTTTTACACTATTCTTCTTTTTTTGCTGAACCACGTTTACCTATCAATATTTTTTCTTTCATTTATTCTGCAGAAACTCTGTTGCTAACTAAAAAGTCCCAAATCTATTACATCTAAATTATCACAGCAATTTCCATAATAAGAGATGCAATGATGTACACTGAGCTATTTATCTGTAAGCTTTTCAACACATCGTATATGAATTTCTATAGACAAGTAATAAGGGATTGACTTCACAAACACAATGGAACAGCCTTCTGAGATCAGCTAAGTGCCAGTGTTATCATCAGAATTGATTTTGTATGGAAAGCTGCATCCTGACAATAATGTGAAAGGTTTTCTTACTTCAGCAAAATTAGCACAAGACTGGAGAATAATCCTATAATATTTAATATTAACACATATTTAAGGACCTTTTACAATTAATTTTATTCTATCATGCACATTTTCAGCAGTTCCATTGCATAGCTTAGTTCTGCCATGAACAATTATAGAGGCAATGCTGCAAACAATTTAGGTGCAGGAATCGTCTATGATGTTTCAGAACGTCTCTCAGCTCTCCTGGCTTTTCAGTCCCACTCATGTTGCCAGATACTCAGAAGAGTATTCTTGAAGTTGTATGATAAAAAATTAAGTTTTCTAAGTGTATTGTTGGCAACACAATTATTACAGAGAGTGTTTTGTTACAACACATCTCACAGAATAATATCTCCTCTGTTTAACCTACACAGAGAGAGGATGCAACTGCATCTTGGAGTCCTCAACGCTTCAGACAGTGATCATTGCACCCCCTGGTGTCCACATCTCCCATAGCAGCATCTAAAAATAATCTAAAAAATTTATCATCTCTTCAGCTTTCTCTGATCTCCCTGCTTCTGGGTTAAAAAAAAAACAAAAAAATCACAAAAGCCTCTAAATCCATGAACAGTTTTCAGATTTCTCCCACGTGATGTTTACTTCGTTTGTGTTGGGATTGTTACCTCCACCCCTGGGGGAGAAAGAGAGAATCCAAACCTGTGCTTTTCAGCAGGGACAAGTCTAAGAGGTCTGGGACAGGCAGCCAAATGCTGCTCTTAATTTCTCTGTCTCCCATCATCTCTCACAGTAATATATGACAATATGTGGCTCTAATCTTCTCCTGCCTGAGATATTTCTCTGGCCAAGTGCCAGGCTGTCCCTTTGTGGCTGGGCTGCAGTCTTTTAGGAGAGCTGCCACTAATTAGCTTTGTAATCACAGTGAGGGAAGCAATGAAGGTGGAGGGAAAAAGTGGTCGTTACATTAACTCTGTCTTATCTGCAACCACAGGAGCTTATAAATTGCCTCACTGTTACAACTGTCAATTATCAAGCAGATTAAATTCCATCAGGCAACTTGTGAAATCTATTTCAGTGTAAATCCTACAGATGCTTATTTTATCTCCCCATTTGCAGAAGAGCCTATACTCTATCTGAACTTTGTCATTCTGACAAATTGATCCACGAAGAACTTCACAAGGGAATTGTGGCCGACATTTCCTTTCCTCTCTCATACTGCTTTTTGTTAGTCAAAAGACATAATTTGCAGAATAAGTTACAACTGAAAAATTAAGGGAAGGCTGTCTAGATGAGCTTAGGGCATAATCTAGCAAATATTTTTTCCTTAGTACCCTGTTGATTGCTTGAAGGTGAGCTTGTAATACACTCACTGGTTATAACCATGGTTTATATTTGCTCATGTTACTCTTTATTAACCCACTGCAACTGTGAGGAGCTTGATACCAATCATTAGAGGGATTGCTGCCATCCTCACAAAATTTAAACTTGACGGGTAATACATGGTCCTTAAAAGAAAAACTAATTATCACAGGAGTCCAATCTATCTGTAGGTATCTGTAACTAAAAACTTTGAGAGATAGGACAGAGAATAGCAATGAATTAAACTGTGATCCATGAAATGTTCATCTAAAAAACGATGGATGATACAGCTGACTGCAACTTCTTTAAGGGTCTTCCCACTCATGTTTTGCGGGGTTAGATTTACATTGGTACTCATGAATATTCATTATATTAATCTTCACAGTGACCTGGTTAAAGGTCCTCATATTGATTAATTGATGTCAACATACAGTTCTAACTAGGTAAGGAACCTTTCACCTGATTGGGATTTTACATAGGTCAGGAGGAATTGAAAATCAACAAGAACATTTCTAATTTGGATCAATAATCTCATGAGCTAGAAGAAGTAAATCACTGCTGGATAGCTGAACAGTGCCTGGTTAACTGAAGTTCGGTACCTCCTCTTGTTCCAGACACATGTGGTATACCTACGGCTAGTTAGGATATTTCTAAGCAAAATTTTGTCCAAAATTCAGGTAATATTTTTTCCAGTAAATTTTTTTTAAAGTAGCTATAGTTTTTGTGAAGCAACATAACACATGGGAAATATAAGCAGAATTATCCCAGAAATTGATTCTCATTTCATAGAAGGTAGTTGATAGCAGATACCTTTCTACAGGATCTCTATCAAGCATAGACTACTTTAGCTAAGCACTAGAACTGAGTTTTTCACAGTATCCAAGTTCACAGAAGTCATTTATTTAAAAAGAAAGAAAGGAAGGAAAGGAAAGGGAAAGGGAAAGGGAAAGGGAAAGGGAAAGGGAAAGGGAAAGGGAAAGGAAAGGAAAGGAAAGGAAAGGAAAGGAAAAGACAAAAAAAAAGGAAAAAACCTAGACAAGCTCCCAGAGCATTCTCAAAAGCAGCCTTGTCACAATAGTGCACCATAGATGGTCACAAACCCAAGAACTGATGCATGTAGAAGTTTCTTGAGTCACACCACATATAACATAACACAAAATGTCAGGAAAATAATCATATTTTCAGTGTGAAATTATTTTTAAAAATACTTGATTCTATAAAAGAGACACAAGTGTGCTTTATGAAATTACAGCTATTTTAAAATTTTCTAACTATACATTTCTAGGATAGATTTTATATTTCATCTTCTGTGTCAAGAAAGTTAATTCTCACATACAACCCCACAAAGCTATAAATTTGCTTTTAGTTTTTGTAGCAAGCTATTAATGTCTCTAGGTCAGAAAATCTGGAAGAATTATATATTCAAAGAAGTTGCCTTGTGATTTTGTGTCTTATAACCAGGCACCACCAAAACACTCTCCAGAATGTCTGTTATGATACTGCTTTTGAGAAAGGAGAAGGACTCAGAAGACTTAGAAAAAAAGAAATAAACAAAAAGAAAACAGCAGCAAAGTATCTATATTTATCAGTGGCAAAAAGAAACGTCATTTTTAGCTCTCTAAAAATGTTACGTATTTAAAAGAAATAAATTATTCTAACTTTACATTAAGGCACAGTAAGGTCATCTTTGGAATACTATATATTTTCTACTGGTTTAGATATGAATATTTCTCTTCAGTGGAATTGTACCAGTGAATACGCTGAATATACCTTATGCCTGCTGTCTCCCACACTTTTCAGAGATGACAAATGCTTACCATCCCTTTCAATTTAGGGGTGAGTACATATAGGATTAAAAAGAAAGAGAGACTTAGTCTTTCACTTCCATTTGCAACACACACACACATTCTATTTCTCAACTTCAAATATAGCAAAGCCTGTCATAAATTTCAGCTTTCATGGCCAGAGCTCATTATCATTTGCATAATCAGGTCTACTAAAAGAAGGTCTTCTCCTGCACATCAGCATGTT
>NW_008825532.1:533429-541411 GCF_000699105.1 Pygoscelis adeliae
TCAGCTCCCACTAGCTCCAGCAGTAATTGAGCACCCATGTTAGAAGTCTCAGGTACCTCAATTCATCGGAGTGTTGAAGTCCTGAATATCACATCAGTGATCGGAAACTTGAATTCAACTTGACAATCACCCTTTTCCCGTTTCCTTCTTTTGAGAGAATATGTAATGGTTGTAGTAATGTGCATTAGTAGGATTCATTCTGCAGCTTCTCGTCTATTCGAGAAGGATTTAGTACAAATTACTCTATATGAATCCAGACTGCACATGTTTATGTTCTATAGTTAAATTAAAGTCCAAATCAAACTCAAAAATGTTTTCTTCCAAAAGCAAAAAGTACTACAGTGTGGCAGTGACAACCAGAGCAGCAGTGGCCCAGCAGCAAACTTGGAGGCAGGTATGTACGCTTAGGACTGTTTCCATATTCCTCTGCAACAGAGTGTCTTAGAAGTGCCCTCTGCTCCCCACAACCAACACTCCGGCACCACAACCTTCTGCTGAGCAAAACCCTCTCCAGTTCTTGCAGTTAAAGAAAAGCCTCCTGCAAAACAGTTATACGTATTGAACTTCACCAGTGCAGAACTCCTTGCCATTGACTCCTGGTCTGCAGCTCTGGCTCTTAGGATGTTAATTGTACAACTCCCCTCACTAGAGAAGATTAATGCATATTTACTTTTATAGTATCTCTGAGAGTAATCTGGTGCCAAAGGGTGAATTTTCCTCACTGTGCAAGTATTTTAATTAAAACAAGCCATGTAACATTCAAGCATTTAAAAACAAACTAAACTCAAAGCATTAAACCAGAGCAATCATCACTGCTAGCAGGTTGGCAGGGGGCTGTAACCCATGGTGCCTGCAAACCACAGTGCCTGCAGCAGCCCTATGAGCTTTGCACTAGCCAGTACCTGGCTGGGCTGTCCGAGTGCAAGTACCAGCAATCTCATGCTTCACGGGGAGCACTTCAGGGGACTGCTCTGACTGAAGCCAAATGCAGTTAACTGGAGGTTTAGAGGTGGATGATTGCTGGACCAGACAATACAGGAGAGCTCTCAATGTCCACGAACATCTAAGCAGAGGCAACAAAATTTTGGTCCTTCAAACACAAAAGGCTTCACAAAAACACAAGGGTTTGGGAAGTCTAATTTTCTGCACACCCAGGGCTTCTATTGATTTCACTGACAGATTTTTATAAAGAACTAAGACTTGTATAAGCAGGTATCACAAAACAGACACATATTTCTTACTACTGCTTTCCTGCCTTGTTGAAATGAATTTTGACACTTAAAAGGGAATTTAGACCATGTAAAAAGCAGAATGCAAACAGAGGTATTGAAGAGCACTACCAAGGAGAAACAATTATGCATGATAAACACTCTCATGTTTTGAGCAGAAGTTCTGAGAACTTAAAAAGATTAGATTAAATCCAGCTCATTTAGTCCAATAACTTAAGTAGAGTCAAATTTAATGATAATAATAGGTATGTAATTTTCTGCACTTGTTTTGTGTAGTGTTGAATACATTTAAAGATAAGCAGGTTGCAAATTTAAACACTTCAATGAAAACATATTTGTTATAACACCACCACAGAAAGAATTGTGGGTAGTCTACACAGTGTGCTTTTGGACAGAGATTTGAACTCTTACGAAGAAAGCTCTCAGACTGCCTTGAAGAAGACTATAATCAATCTCTACTGTTTGTCCAGTGGGCTTTGGAAGAGAGAGTAAACCCTGAAGGATGCCAATATTTATATCTGAGAAATTCAATTTTATTTGACAGTGACACTAATCACAAAGAAAGAACAAAACAAAACAAAACAAGCCAGCATACTTCAGTGGTTAATTTTTCTTTTCCCCTCTGTTGCAACTGCTCTATTAAATTTAATGAAGTTCTCCCTAAGCTTTTGAAAGCAGTGAGCTTTGAAGAAACAAAGAAGGGAAACAGCAATGCATAAGGAAGGATTTTCCTAAACAAGCTAGTGGGAAATATGTGAAAAAATTCCAGCATAGAAAAGTCCATGCACAGCAACAGTTGTATAGAAAAGCCTACATTGTTCTAATCAGATGGTGTTTCTCCTGCAGTCCATCTGGTAGAACACTATATTTAGGTCCCTTGGGGTAATTCCACCACATGCTCTTTTCTGTGAGACAGTTTATTAATTTTTTCTTAATGTGTTTATGCCATGAGTTGCATGATAGCCCCTACTGGTAGATTTGTGAATGTCACTGTGTCCTTGATTCAATAAAGGCCTCTCTACATTATAGCCATACTATGAAGCCGATCATTCTGTTTCACTAAGGAAGTCATCAGTTATTCCATGTAAGACTGGAATTATAGGCATTTTGCTCCTATATTTGACAGTTTCATGTTCCACATAAAAACACTGTAACAGTCAGACTCCTGGCAGTGTGACCACAATAATTCATTCTTCCTGTGAAAAGGGGAATTTTCCTTGAGAAAAATCTCCAAAGTAATTTCTTACAGATAAACAAGCAGTCTCTTTTTCTATCCTTTCATTTAATGGTGATCTGTGTTCATGAACTATCTGATCCACATATATTCTCTGTTTAATAAGGATGACTTGAGAAAAGCATGGACCTTTTCTAACAGACATGAATTAAGAAAAAAAAAATCATGACTGGAGCATTCAGTGATCCAAAGCCCAGAAACAAGCAAGTGTGGCTCAGACCTTCCAACATTCATATTTATTGAAAATATCATAGGAATCAGTGGAGTTAAACACAGTTGAACTTACCCCAGTGACGTCTCCTAGACAGTCTAGCCATTGCTAGTCTACAGGGCATTGCTTTTTGGTAGCAGGTTTAGTTCACACCAATCCCATGGGTAACCAGTACTATAAAGAATATTGCCCTATCAGTTCTGTTTCATTACACCTATCTTTCCACCCACATAAAGTAATATAGTGAAGTGATGTATGATCATTGGTTGTCATTAGCAGGCTTCACTCATGCTGTCAGATAATGTCAGAAGTGGGTGCAGAATAAGGAAAGTGTGCAGCCTCGGTTCACATAAGTGATGTACCATGTCTCTATCAAGGGTGGATGCAAATGCAGGTGCTTGTGTTTAATTTGTTTCTTGAAAATTTTTATAAAATACAAATATTTCTGTGACTGAATCCAATGAATAGAAGTGTTTAACATAAAGTGATTATAAGAACCCAGCTGAACCCAGCTGATGCAAATTAATTGGAATACCAGCAGATTCAAGACAGAAGTACTCACCTAAATGTATACAGCTGGTCATTATCTACAGATCAGAATGAAACTGTTTTATCTTTCACCAGGCAGTGGTGGAAAGAGGCAAAATTTCTGTGGGTTATGCTTAACTCATTCTGCAGCACGAACTAGCAAATTCAATTCCCAGTATTCACAATATACTCGTTTGGCTTATGCAACTTGCCCTAGAAGTCTAACACCTCAGACAGCAGTATTTTAGGTGAAAACAGCTGATACTATGTTATATGAAGACAGGCTTATTCTGCACAAAAAGTTTTGAATTTTATTAAAATACAAGCAGTGTTTTCTCCTTAAAAATTAAATACAGTGACTTTGAGAAGTTTTATGAAACAATGTAAGCTCTATTAATTTCTGCTGTAGTTTGTAATTACAAAATTTGTAATTTGTAAATTACAGTAAAAATAACAAAAGTGTAAAATTTCTCTTGTCTTTATAACGGATTATTTCAGTAGAAGTTAGAATACTGACAGAAGCACATTTAAAGGGGCTGTATGTTGGTGTATGGATAGTGAGACAGAAGACAGGTTACTCTTAAAGTCATCCTTGACCCAGGTACACTTTGAAAAAAATAAAAGATATTATGAGTTCATCTTGGACCAGCTGATATTTTTACAGAAACACAGACACATTTTTGGGCACATGAATTATTGTCAGGTCTGAAATAGAAACAGCTATCCAAACTGATGAAGGGTTCATGTGCCGAAAGATGGCCAGCCTTTTTCAACCACATTACATGTTAATTTGTACTTTTATTTGCACCCCATTTATACCCTTAGATCATCATTTACAGCTCTCCTGTTATAATAACTCGTCTTTATGTAGATTTGGCATCTCAGACATCTTATGGATAAACAGTAGACTACTTGAAGTATTTACATGGGTTCCCAGGACTATGCAGAACCTCATTCTTTTTTTTTTTTTCTTTTGGAAGGGAGGAGACAGAGGAAATAAGAATTTCCAATGCATCCTGTTTAGAAAAAGAACTTTCCAAATGTAAACCAAGCATTGCTGATCCAGTATTGTCTTCCTCAGTTTGCCAAGAGATAAACAATGCAGACGAATGGATGCAGATAATCACACGTTAGCTCTGCCAGTGCTCAATCTGGTGGATCATGACCCAGCTTCAGTCTGGAAACTGTGCAGCCACATCAGTGTGGCTCTCTGCCCAATGAATTTAGCATGGATTATTAATTCAGACACAGCACTGTACCGTGCTATGCACAGCGGTTGGTGGGCTCCCAGATCAACGTTAACAAGCAGCATGAATACATGGCTGTCTATAACCATGTCTGTAGTGACACCTGGAACATAATGTAACTGAGAGTAGCAGCACTAGGTCACAGCACAGCTTAATTTAGCTGAGTACCTTGCCTCCAACAGTGGCTAACTGAGATTGCAAGGAATGAGGACAAGAATGGGGCAAGCTTATATAACATTTCCTTCATAAACTCTCACACTTGCAAGGACATGAACTCTTCTTTAACACCTACTAATCCACCCACTAGTGACATTTCAAATGACTGATTTATTATTGCTCGGGTGGGATGCAGCAGTAGATACAAACTGGTGTCACTGTGGAACACTGAATGTTCTTAAGCAGCTGTAAATGCATTCAGGTACTAAATGTACTAAAGGCAAGTGCCATATTTTTTCTGACAAAGAGATGAAGCTTGAAATAATTACACTTAAAACATACTTTCTGGCTGTATATTGGCTTCAAACTTTTGCATACAAGACTTTGTCTGTGGGGAGGAAAAAGTCTTCATAGTATGTTCTGGCATCCTGGTCTTCATTAGGACGGTATGCCCTCCTTCTAAAGGGCAGCACATATCTGAGAAATTCAAAGCATTTAATCACTCAGCTCTGAGAAAGGCTCTTTCTCTAAGCTTAATCTCTAATCAAACTAGATCATTCCACCTTATAGAAAAAAAAAATCAAAAAATCTTTAAGCTGTGACCTATACATAATGAAAAAATAAAGTTAAGTTGATACTAAGTTGAAGTTAAAAAATAAAAAAAGAATTTACATTTTTACATGTTAGCCACCAGAATAAAAAAAAAAAAAACAAAAAAACTTGGAAATGAAGAAAAACAGTCTGTAGCTCAAATTGTATAAAGTGTCACGTGTTTGCCGTATTCCCAATATACAACATACCTACCTCTTATGTCATTAAAGTGCTTTTCTAAGCTCTTCAAAAGGAAAAGTTGGCATGTGCAAAATAAGACATGTGGGGCACATGATCTCTTACCCGAGTTCACTATCTATATTGGAGACTGATTTTTGAATTGAATCCAAGTTTGCCTCATCATCCAATTCAGTGCTCTTTCCACAAAGTTACATTGTCCACTGCCCATTACATTTTTAACAGAAAATATTGCATCAGTTCCTGGAAATTCACTAACACGCTTGTCTGCTAAAAAGCATGTTTCACAAAGGCTAGGTATTGTACAGAGCTCAAAGTAGCTACTTTTGACTTCCACATTACTACAACCAGGACACACTGGTTCAGCTCCACACACACCTCTTATAACATGTTGCTTAAATGCAGTAGAGATTGCTCTGTGAATAGCAGCAAGGTCAGTCTTGTATCTCGCTAATTAGTGATAATTGCTGCATACTAATTGGGTGAATGCCAGTAAAGAATCAGCAAGCCTACTCTGGTAGAGAGTCAGTAAAAGTAATTCAGATGAAAACTGTATCTGTGCCTTTTTAAAATCAGTTAAAATTTGTTGCTAGACTTTTCATTTTACTCGGTAGTGAATAGTAGGGTGGTAAATGCTATCTTAATTCATATTCACAGAGTTCTTCATCCTCTAAAATACTCTCAGTCCCCACTGCAATTGCTGAACCTTTTACAGGGTCTAGGCCCTGATGATCTGAAGTACAGAGGTACATCAGCCTCATTTCAGCTGCTGTCCAAAGGCAGCTTGCTGGAGTCATTGTTATCATCACTGTTGTATGGTTCATAACAGATAACTAGAGAAAATGTCTGCATGACTTTTAAGGATACTGAATATCCAAAAGCTAAAATAAACCATCTTAATTACCAGAGGCTGGGCGGAACACAACAGACCAGTTGACTAAGCTTGGATTAGCAGAGTGAAAAATCTGCTATTTAGTACTCATTCCACACTGGATACATTTCAACTTTAATCTGATTTGTGTGCAATGGATTGGAAACAAGGATCACATCCAGATGTACAAATCAGCAGATACCATAAGCATCTAACACTTTCGGGTGTCTCTTTCTGTAACATGGAGCCTGACATACACCCTGATGAATGCCTCTGCCTTTTCCTGTCTTCATGCAAACCCACTAAGTGCCCCATATGGAAAGGGAAGAGCAGCCCAGAAAGTGGTGATTTTACTTATCTGTGATTGTCAATGATCTGGCAGAGATAGAGCCAAGGTCCCTGCCCATTCATTCCCCCATTCTTGCACTATTCCCGTATGCCTCTGTGCCACTGATTATGCTCAAGAAAACAAGTTCAGGGGAGTTCCTTGTCCCATGACATGGATGCACAGTAACATAAGTTCTCTATGAGAGGTAACAGCTGTTCTTTCTCGCCTGCTCCACAATAATGGTTTTCAGATAGCCCCAATAAACAATGTTCTTTATTCTTGTTCATGCCGAAGCTCACACTGCGCAAACATTAGTTGTATTGATAGGAACTGACATAACCATTCAAGTCAAACTACAACAGTAAATCTTTCAGTGCTTCTGGGTTCAGCAATTGGTAAGCATAAATCTAGAGCTTTTGGTGCAAATCTCTTTTAGCCATCTGTTCTGTAAGGGTAGACTCAAATTTATGAAGACATTCAAAGTGCATGTTGTGAAAACAAGGAAGTGTAAGCATGACCTCACCACTTCATGAATGCTCACAAATCTTTCTCCCTTTTGAATTTTGCTCTTCATACTTTTTTGGGCTAAGACAAAAACTGTTGACTACATGTCTGCTTCTCTGTTGGTTGCTTTCTTGATTTGATTGTCTTTATCAACTTCAAAACTGAAAATAAACTCAATGTGTTTATCTTGTTGTCATTTAGAATACATCAGAGAAAACTTAATGTGATAGATATAGACAGTGTCTATAGGGTTGGTAAACTTTCTATCTGCAGGCTTAGCAGAAATAGCCTGAAGTAACAAAGACAACCAGCAGTCACAGTAGCATTGGGCAATTACTCCACAATGAATACTTCATTCAATACACCTTTTTCAGTTTATATTTTCTGCTTCTATTTGTGCCTAGGAAACATTTTCCCTCCAAATATCTGGCATTTGTCCTTTTGTACTAATATGTGAGTATCAATTTCCTTGGCTGGCTGGCAGCATTTCTTCCAGCATGCCTTTGTGAAGGCTTGGACCCAAAATGGGGTCACATGCATTCCCCTTTACAAGCAACCTCTTTTTACTCAGCTATACCTGCTATGCGCAATTTGTTTGAAATAATTCTTGGCTAAAGGTTTATTCCAAAATTCATATACTTCTGATCGTGTAATGCATCTTCTATGTGCTTATCTATTTTTTCTGCTTTTGATTGTAAAAGCTCAAAGTTAAGGAATAAATAGAAAGAAAAAAATTCTTCATACTTGTAAAAATCAGAAAAAGAGCTTTGACAGTTCATACACAAAATCACATGGAGAACCAGGTGGTAAAATGATCCTGTTTAGTTGCATTAATCCTAGTGAAAAG
The DNA here is from genome assembly GCF_000699105.1 of Pygoscelis adeliae. Classification (NCBI taxonomy): domain Eukaryota; kingdom Metazoa; phylum Chordata; class Aves; order Sphenisciformes; family Spheniscidae; genus Pygoscelis; species Pygoscelis adeliae. The sequence continues at coordinate 541,374 of NW_008825532.1, forward strand.
TCAAAGCAGTTAGTTACTGCACCAGGAACAAACAAAGG
>NW_008825532.1:541430-548632 GCF_000699105.1 Pygoscelis adeliae
CTCTTTTGCACCCGCTGTACAGCCATGAAAGCTGTGAGATGTTCAAAGTAGGGTATAAACTGCACTTTGCCTGAGACTTTGGTGAAGAGAGGCCAGGCTCTGAGGCTGGGTACTTGAGGTACCTTCTGCACATCAGATAGAGGAGTAGTTCCCTTCTTTTGCACTATAGTGAGTGTCCTGGCTCTGTCTTTTATTTGGTACCTTCAGAAGATACATGCAATATCTCAGTGTCACAGTGCCACTTAAGTTCTGAGATTTCAAAGCTATTTCATTTTCTAAAAGAAAAGATGTGAAGATATCTAGTCTGCTCAGATTCTGCTCATTGAAAAACTAATGGCTCTTTCAACATGGATCTTTCAAAAAAGTAAAAAAACCAACAACAACAACAAATGCTCTGTGTAATTAATTAGAAAACAAGAATGTAGCTTTGTCAAATAATCCACGTTTTCTTGCTTCCAGGAATGTTGTAAAATGGACTTGTTTTATTGATGAATTTTTCATTTATATGCTAAATGGAGCCTTATCTTTGATACTTTCTACTTAGTTGAAATTGTTCTTTTCTCCTGCATACCTTCGTTAAAAGGAACTTGGAAAAAACCAGTATATTCTAGGAATGAAATCAGTATGATTTTTGTGAGTGTAGTGTACTGAAGGAGCATAATGTGTGTTAAAATATGTTTAGCAAAAAAGACTGGTAATCTGCACACAGCAATGCAACTTGACAGCAGCACTAACTGCAGTATGCACAGTATGATACAAATGCATTTTCTCTACATTATCACATGACAAGAAGTGCACTGGAACTCTGTTAGCTACTTCCCAAAGTATATGAGTTAATCTGATCACTTGAAGAGTATGCTTTTGCTCTAATTGTTCTATGAGCAATTTCTAGGCTTCGCTACTTCTTTGCCTGGACTGCCTCTTGTAGGCAATATCTGGGGATGTGAACCTGCAAACACCATATTTTAGACATGACAAATGTCCACCTTCCATCTTTTTGGGAAGGCACTTTGACAAAAACATCATTAAAACCAAACCCGAACAAAATAAAAGGAGTGAAATTAAGAAGTGATGGAGTTGAAAGACAAATGGTCATTGTTATGTGGACAAGTTACAACACTAATACTGTATGTGGTATAAGCAACATCTGTTTGCCTGCAGAGGACTCAGATGCTTGCAGAAAACCTGACACCAAATCCACAGGAATGAAGAGACTCATAATTGTTCACAGGGGGCCTTGGAGTCTGATTCAAAGTCCTTCATATTTGTGTAAATTCACCATGTGTTTTGAAGCCAAGAGATGTTACAAAATCTTTGTTGTATGAGGCCCAGAAGGAAATAACAACCTTTAAAATATTAAATATTAAAAATAATATTTTAGTATGGTTGCCAGAAATAATCTATGTTTGTCCCTACTTTGTTTGACCTGGAATGCCTATGTATTCCAATATATTGACAAAAATGCTATCCTGAATAATGAGTGTAATGATAAAAAAAAAAAAAGGCAAAAACATGAAAGGGAATTCTGTCTACTCCAGGGTTTATATTAATAGTGCATCAACATGGTGCTTGAGTGTTCCCCATATTAAAAAGGCAAAAACACCTCAGTGGGTTTCCCTGGATCTCTAACTCTGAACCATAAGCATATTTTTACAAAAGAAAGTGAGGAAGGACTCTGATGGGATTTGTGGTGATGGAACAGATTTCAGCAATGTGAAACAGCTGTTATGTGGGAAGTATAAGCTCATGTCTAGAAAAGCAAAGGCTCCTTATCTCTGAAGCTACCTGTTCAACACCTTTTCATGGCTTGGCCTTCATTCTGTAATAATACTAGCAGCAATGTAGTCCTGTTCCTAAAATAATAATTAAAAAATCCCTTACTCTTTTATAAAATGTCATGAACTTTTCATTTTAATTTGCAAAATCACCCCAGACCACCAAATGACAGTTACAACTAAATTAAACCAATGCATGCATCAAAATGGCAGATCTGCATTTCTTTCTTTACAGGGTGAACAATTACATTGTGTATGTGTATGTGGGTGGAGAGAGAGAGAGTGCATATGTATATAAAAACACACACACAAAGGCAGATGTACATACACAGCATACTGAAGGTTGAAGTGATATCTTCATTTTACCTAGAAATAGATCAATATTCTAAAAATTACTTTTCATATATCAGCAATACATCACAAATAGAAATAACTGATTTATTCATTGTGAAATACAACTAAGTTTCGAGGTTACAAGTCTGGCAAGCATATATTCTACACCGAAAGCAATTGTGTCTAAGGTTTCCTGAAATGAGTCTATCTGAAAATTACCTTTTGTATACTGCCCCTTAGCATGATAGCTTAGATTTCAGCAGAGGACAACTGGAGGACATCACAGCAGAAATTATTCTATTATGCAGCTGCTAAAACAAATGGAAACACTGAATTACAGTATACAGTACTAAAAAGGAACATTTTACTAGTATGGACTTGTCTAATAAAATTTTGTGAATGTCAAATCTTTAGCCACAAGGACACCCAAGACATAAAGGAATTAAACAGATGTTTTACATGCTGAGCAGTAAAACACAGCAATGCTATATTCCTATCTGCTCCTCAAATGAAATACCTTTCCTGTTTGGTCTTTTTATTCTGCCAGCTCCCATTTTCACATTGTCACAAACATATGAATTAACACGTACATATACGGCTTATTAGGCTAGCTCGTAGAACTTGGTATCCCAATAGTCCTTTTGGCAATATGTGATTGACAGAACACAAAGGGCACAGAACTCAAGTTCCACTGAAGTTAGCTAGAGTAGCTATCTATATACCTTTGAAAGTCCGGGGTAAATGACTTGCAAACTTTTTGTAAGTTCCTCCACAAACAATGGTGATGTCATTCTAGAATACCTCTTTTGAGGCAAATATTTCATCAGGTTTTGCAGTGTTGACTACCTTGCTTCGAGTAGACAGGCTAGTTTTATTTGTTCAGCCAAAAGTATGACAGTAAGTTTAACAGTTTCTTTCTCTTGCCTCCACCCACACGTGGGATCACACTACTGCAACGTGACCTAGCAACGTTTTTCAGTTGTGTTGCATTTTCTTTCACAGATTTCCATCAGTTCTCCATTGATTCCAACTTCCACATAAAAAGCCCCAGGTACCTCTATGTCAGAATCTTGGCAGCACAAATGGATGTACAATATGCAAGACTTGAAGACACAGAAGAGGCAATACAGAGAATCTCCTTTACTCAACTACTGCTGAAGCTCCAGTGTCTATAAAGCCTCACTCCATAGAACTGAAACATTCACATGAATTAGTGTAATTGTTGTCCCTCATCAGCTCTTCTGTTGTGGGAGTCTAGAATGGATCATACTACCTTAGCATACAGTTGCACCATTGTCTCTCTGAATATTTCTATATAGAAATTCTATTTCTATTTTTCTATATAAACTTTCATATTGTTAAATATGAAAAAATATCCTCTGATTAATTTTGTGGTATCTGATGCAAATATTGAAAGGGGATATTAAGCAAGATTTCAAAATTCCTGTGTTTTAATAATCACAAATTGAGATAAAGCAGCCTCTTTCTAGACCTAAATTATACCTTGAGTTCTGCAGAAGTTTGACTATTAGGACATCCTGTCCAATTAGTCAGAAATGTGTAAGTGGAGCCTAACAGAATTAAACCTTGATGAAGGGGAAATATATGTGGTAAAATATCACAAATTATGAGACAATTAGGTGATTTCACTGGCTGACAGGAAACAACCTTGAGGAGTGTGTTCCAGAGTTATTTTCAACAAAGCAACAAAATAGTTATAAAGTACTGTATAGACATGTCAAAATGCTTTTTATTTAATGGAGGATGGCTAGCCACAAGGAAAGTCTGTCTGCCCAGAATATTTCAGGCAGATAACAGCAAACACTATCCATGTTTCAAAAAGTCCATGGTTCCATTAACCCAGAGATAGTATGTGCTGCATCTCAGCACGAATGGAATGGGAATGGAATGGCCTGAAGGTAAAGACCTACATGTAAAAGTCCAAGCATATATCAGGGAAATTACAATTTAGGCAAAGAAACAGCTGACCTTTTGTTACACATCCATTTTGCTACTGGATTCTCAAAAGGAGTTTCCTGATCTGCTTTATTTTTCATAAACATCTAAGGCACTCTGAATCCTTTAATCAAATAGACTTCCATGATCATGATATTCTGAAGCTCTGCCACATAGCAAAGTAATTCCTAGTGCCTTGGTTTTACTGCACATAGATTACAAGCTTGTAAGAGGTTCATGCATCTTCTCTAATGAAGTCAGCAATGCAGTCCAGTTATAAATCTCTAGTCTTTGCTAAGCTTTTGTTGAGACAACAGTTAGTAAAGATTCATCCTCTGAGATTAAGATTCTCTTGGCATGCATTTACCCATGTCACATAAAACAAACTATGCATCTGAGATGGACAGCTGGATGCCTGCCACCCATGCATGGAAAAGGTCAGCTAACTCTTATGGCTTATAGAAGGGATAGTTACAGAGTAAGAGCAGAGCTTTGTTCTGTAATTTCCAGCATACATGTTGTGAAATCAACTGCAGGAAGCTGGGGCTAGAATCAACAGGGGGCTAGCATGCACTGATCATCTTAGCTCTTTGTAATCATTATGATCTGCATTATGTATGTAGCAATCTGACATCTTTGCTAAGAAAATTCCCTCTTTACTAATTGCCGCAGGCCAGATCTAGCAATGGATTCAAGTCACCTGAGCTAGTCATGGCTTTATGTCTGTTGTAGGTGCTTAGACTAAGGTACAGTAAGTTCTGTTAGGCACTGTGGTATCTTTTATGTGGAGAGTTAAACTCCTCAAACAACATCCAAAATCCTAAAGTTGGAAACTGCTAGAATCTAACAAATAAAGAAAGGCTCTTGACAGAAGTGATTACACAGAAGATAAGAGACCAGAGAAGAAAGCCTTCGCTCAGTGCTACAAGAAATCATACCTTCTCCTTGGAAGTTCTGCCTATCCTGCCCTACGGGCAGGAGCATACTTTTTTCTTTCAAAACATCAAGCAAACCTTACTAAATATAGTTCTGTCCTGAGAAGCCATGGTTTTAAATTCTCCTGGCAGACAAGGAAAACAAATTCAAATCTCCCATTTCCTGGACAAATCCCCTAGCCACTACACCAGTATATGGAAGGAGGGTAGCAGTTCTTCCTTAGGGTGCAAATTAAAGAATGAGCAGTTGGAGCTCAAGTCTGTGATCCTTTACTAGATGCACTCTAAGAATCTCCACCAGGAAACCTCCACAGGGATTTAAGGAGGGCACTGGCTCAGTTTCTGGCTAATCATCCCCAAGAAATGTGAAAGAGTTCTCAGCACTATTGTAGACATATTAAGAACTTAATGTGAAAGTGCTTTAGGCATCTGCAGAGTCAGTTATGCCATAGCATACAGGATCATGTCTTTGAAATTAAATACATTGATTCTGCCAAAGTCTCTTTGTGGATCTGGCTTAGCTTCTGAGTCCCTCCTTCATGAAATAGGATACATGTTGCCATACTTCTGACTTGGCCAGAGTACTGAAGTGGAACTTACAGTTTAACTAACACTTTTATTCACAAAACTGTGACTCTTGATATGATAGCACGTGATAAAACTGAATTTTAAAAAATATCTAATTAATACCATTGCATTAAATGTAATAATTAAAATAATTAGCATATTATTTACTATGACTGATTACAAACAGTTATTTTTCACAATCTGTATCAGTGTTTCAGTTGTTCAAGCGACATAGTCAGGTAGACGAATTTGACAACATCTTTGCTGTTTTGTTTCACTCATAGTAATTAACCTCTTAACATCTGTAGCCGTTTCCTCTTGTGTGGTTAATGCACATCTAAAGTGTCCAACATGCACTATTTCTCCAAAGTGCTATGTTACTTCAATTTGGCCATAGACCAACTTTTTAATATCCACTTTCACCTTTCGCTTAGTATTTCTGACTGCTACTGCAAAAGAGCAAAGATAGTAAGCAACTCCACCTGGGAGAATTAAAATAAGTGACACTGCATAGCCCACTTATGCATATTTGCAAAGGTGTTAAAAATAACAGAGCTTTGAAAATTGTCCAGGGAAAATCTGGCCCAGCAAAACCTCTGAAAACCTTGACCTTTGATGTTCTTTAGGAATTGCTATTAAGTTATTTCATTCTTACATTCTATGCTGTAAAAAAGGGATAGTCTATTCATCAGATTAAATACTTTATTTCTCAAAAAAGGGTCTAATCCAAAACCCACATCAAGGCTAAAGGAAGCCTTTTTAATTATTTCACTAGTCTTTGGATAAAGTTCACTTACTTTCAGGAGGATGTTAAAATTGAAATGGATTATTTCTCTTTGCCCAGGGGTTAGGTTACATGAGGATGAAGCATGGCATGATAACTGATTACTAGAGCAGTCTAGGAGTGAAAAAATGAAGTGTTAGCTGGATTAGTTGATGAGTTCTTTATGGCTTCTTTTTTATGTGAAGGAAAAAAGATTTCTCTGTAAAATTATATCCAGTTAGGTTTTACAAATTATAATGGTGACAAAAATTTTCAGTGATCTGGGATGCTTTAATCATCTCCTGAGTAGTCAGGGAATATTTATGTTAAATAAAATAATGTAGCAATAAAAGAAATCATCCTTCCATTCCCCTCAGCCTCTCTACTTCCTACCACAGTAGCTTTGCTCCTGTGATGCTCTACCCATCTTCAGAGTCAGGAGAGAAAGAAAGGGCCTGCTGATTCTTCTAAAAGCTCAAGGGCTTGAGAAGAGGACTCATGGAGTTACTACTGAAGCTATTACAAAGCAAGACAGTTTTTAAACATTTGGACTGCAATTTAGTATTCTGAGGTTTCACTGAACAGAATCTCTTTCACTTCCCCAAATGTATCACAGCATCATACCCTCTTCTCAGGATGATGCAGTTTGACAGGCACCTGTATGAGGTCTTTCCCAGATCAGTCCATCTTGGTGCACAATGATACACGAAGGGAAGAAAACCACCAGAAAACAGGATCTAAATCATTCTGCATTCCTGTCTAAGAATCAGTGTAGACGAATAATTACAAAGATGCATACAATAAGAAATGAGCTCATAAAACCAACATTCACAAGAGGCATTCCTTGCCTATGGACGACACACTGTCTTCAGA
>NW_008825532.1:548663-572363 GCF_000699105.1 Pygoscelis adeliae
TCCCAAGTACAAACAGTAACTTTGTAAAGAAACCCATGAACAAATACACACACTTTAGACTTCAATCCAGTGTCAGTCCCACTGGCACTGAGGGCAAAGTTTGTGTAAATTTAATTAGCATAGACCTGTAAAGGACGAGATATCCACTACTAAAAATAAACAAGTGAACAAGTGGCAGGACAATAAAGTACACAGAATTTTAGGCATGAAACATATAAACTCTCAGAAGTTACCTAAAATTAAGAAATTGACAGTCTAGGAAAAAAAGTGGGTTTTGACTGAAGATGTACAAGAGCCTGAATGCCATCAGTTGCACAACTTTCCCCTCCATTCTGCACAAATTTGTCAATGGATTAACTTCGAGGGGCAGTGAGCATGGTAAACGTTCATCAAAGACTACACAGTGCTATAGATTTTAAGGAACTCATAAATTTAAGGCCATAGGGCACTACTATGATTAGTATTTGACTTCCTATTTACAGACCATTTAATTTCACCTAGCCACCCCTGCACTGAAGAAAATTCTCTGCAATATAAAGTTGAAGCTAGAGACCTTAAAAACTAAGACCAAGGCTCTCATACTGAGATTTTTATACCAAGAAATGTGAAGGTTCCATATTTTTCAGCATGGTTTGATTTTTAATGCAGGAATAGACAAACTTTGAGAGGAAAATCTGCAAACCTACCCCTAGAGCAACAATTAAGAACAACCTTATGTTCTATTAGATGGTAAAGGACAGAGATATCAGCATTGAATTCCACAACAAAATACAATGCAGGGTTATAGCAAATAAGGATTCTCAGAAGTAATTTTAGATGAATCTAGGTCTTTTAGGCTTAGTTAATGAACTTATTTTGCATTATTTGCAATTGCTGTGAAAAAGCTGCCCCAAGGTTGCTTTCCCTCCTTGTTCTTATTTCTCTTCCTCAGAGAGAATTTTAGTTGTTTTAAAGGCAAAAAAATAGGAGCTCCTGCCAGATTTGACATCCTGTAATGCCCTCACAGGACCACATCTATATATCCTTCAATATGTCACTAATCATAAATCTGAGAAGCTGAAGATCAGGTTGCCATGACAGAATGCATTGAACAGGACATTTTTGTTGTACACGTGTGTATGTTTTTATACACATACATAAATATATACATAGGTATATACATATATAGAGAGGTATGAGGCCAAGACAGTTCTAGGCACAAAACCTTTATTCTCTGAGAAGGGATAAATTTGAGTATGACCTTTCATTTTCATTTGACCTTTCAAAAGACATGATTAAACTCTATCTCCTGGCATTGTAATTGATTTTCCCCAAAGGACTATTTATCAGAGAATAAACTGGGTTTGGACCTTGAAGTTTATATTTTGTGGCTTTTACATAGCAATTGGTATTTTAAAAGAAGCCCTCCATTCCAAAAGTATTTCTGAGAATATCAGGGGGAAAAAAAACAAAACAAAACTCAGGCAAGAGTCCCTGGCTTTTTGCCAATACATCATTCTAGCAAAGCTTGTCAGTTGAAAGATTAACTTTTTAGAAGAGCTAGATTCAGCTAACAAGCAGAACTGATTAGACACAACTAACAAGTTGTCTTGGTAAAGAAGGTGCCCAAGAAGATCTTGTTTAAATCAGTGCACAAGCGGATGACAGTTCATGTAAAGTTTGGGCTTTAACAACAAATGTACAAACCCTCTTTCCCCTCTGTCAGAGCAGGTGGAAGACATTTCACAGTATCCTACCAAGCTCACTGATGCACAGAAATCTTTTCTGTCCCTCCAACACACAGTACCATAACATAATAGCATTCACAGCCATATTCCATTTAAAAGTCTCCAATATCGTAAAGATCAAATGTTTGATTTTAATTGATGTCTGGGGATTACCATGCACACCAACCTGGTTGTGGAGACGCTTACACCTGTTCTTAGCTCCAGTGTGAGTAACTCCCCAAAACTGCTGTGTTTAGGTTGTAGACATCCTGTTTAGAGACAGGCAAATATGTTCATAGATTCCAACCTTGAGCCAGAATTCTTTAACTCTGAATGTTTTAGTTCATTCTTTTTAACACTGTGTTTAAACTGAGTACTTACAGTCAAGGGAATCACATCATTTTCATAAGCAGTTCAATGCTAGAATGTACAGAATGAGACACAGGATTCACTAGTCCTACAAACAAGACTTAGTACTCTGGACGCATTAAGAATAACTTCATCGTTGCAACTACAAAGGAATTTAAGTTAACCAGAAAGTAATTACCTGCGTTATGCAGCAGAGGTAAAGTGATATCTAGATTTAACATTAATGTTAATTGAATTATACATCTGCTGTAGGAAAAAATAACTCCCTTAAACTCAGATTATATTCTCCCAAATGTGATTATACATAACACATTTGTGTATTCTCAGACAATCATAAAGCAAATTTTATTTCATCAGAAGGCAGAGTTACTAGGAATATTTACTGTAATGAAATACAAGAATGTACAGATAAACAAAAGATTGGGGGACAAATGCTAACCCTCTGCAGTGACCTTTACTTGATTCCAAGGCTAACAAAAGGACTCAGGAAGTGAGCCAACACAACATTTGAGCACATCTTTAGCCCTGAGCTTATGAGTTGTCTCAGTGTCATCATGCTTAAGAGTTTTGGCAGAGCCAGGCATTATACAAGCTGTAGATTCTCCTTTGGAGATAAGTGATATCAAGATGTTGGTTTGAACCATTCATTTAAGAAGCTTTCAGGGCAATAATAAATACACCTTTGGTATCTGATCCTCTCTTTTGGAGTGGGCTACTTAAGTCCATTGACTTCTGGGGAATATAAGAACCAGAGCTTTATGTCATGCCAGGAACTCCAGATCAGCACTGATGGCTGCCTGTCAGGAGCTACTCATGGCTTCATGCAATCCTCTCAGATTCAGTGTCATGCATACAGTAGAACAAAATCAGGGTGTAGAAGGAAATATATAATACAGATGGATTTGTGGAGATGTGTAGCACGACAGATTAACATTCTATTGTTAAATAGTTTTCTCCAGGAGATCTTACAGCAGTGTCAGCTTTGGTACTCCCATTAACAGAAGGAAAAGCCGAGTTACTGGAATACAGGTGACCTGCTGATGAGTATCCAGCAGACTTGAGGCAAAGCCTGGAGCGGGGCCTGTGTAAGAGTGCAATAAACTATACTGAATCTCTGACAAGCGCACTAAAGAGAGAAGATTATAAACTAAGGAGAAAATCTCAAAAGACTCTACTTACGGAACAGCATTATTTGAGGCAGATTAGTTTTAAAACCACATAGCAACTGAAATGAAAAACACATTTTAAAACTTGCCTTGCTTTCCAAATGAATGATGGGTATAATTTACTGTTCAAATGCACATGGGAAGGGATTACTTTATTGGCTACACTGGCCTGCCACTGTACGCATTTCACTTGTAGGAGCCCTTAGGCACTGTTCAGAGTTGGGGACAGCTCTGATTTAGCAGTCACCAACTGGACATAGGGACAGCTGTGCAAGAGCTGATTCTCAAGCACAAACGTTTGTGCTGATTAAGCTAATTGAGGTTAACTTCTAACTCAATATGCAAAAAGCTCTATCTTGCCTGGCTTCAGCCAGGGGATATCATGGCAACAGCTACTCCAGTAACTGCCCAGTATCCTAGGAAAGTTGGCACTAAAATCAAGCAAGAGAAATTAATTGAGTGGAAGATAGGATGACAAGATTATTTAATCCCTAGAGATGTACAAATAAATTTGAAAGAATGTTAAAAAAATACTGATTTGAAGGGAATGTGTTTAAGGGGCCCCTTGTTCCAATAAATTCAAACCTTAACTCTGTTCCTCTATCTGGCACAGTAATTTACAGGGTGATTTGAGAATTCATGTGCAGATTTTAGAGTGTTTAGAAAAGTCGACTTTTTGACGTAATGTTTTTTCAACTAACTATAGCAGAACTGGATCTCTACTATAATTACATGTCCTTGACCAAAGGAAAACATAAAACACCATCTTCAAAGTCAGAGTGATAAGAGGTCATCAGTAATGTGCACCATACCTTTCTAGTTTGGATGAGAACAGCAGTTTTGTCTAGGTACACTGTGGCCTCTTACATAGAACAATCTGACATCAACTATTTGTCCAAACAAGGAAGTGCTCTTCAAACCATGTCTTCACAGATGTCATATCACTGTTCTCACTATGCACACCCACCAAAACAGAATATGAAATAATTGCCAGAAAATGAAAAATTACTATAGAAGTATGACAAAGGCACTGGCAAGATACAACACTGTGAATCTAATGCTTGCAGTGCAGTAAGGAACCCAGAAGAAATAGGAAATAATCAGTAACAATTCTATATTGAGATTGGATTATGAATGAATTGAGGTTGTTCATTCTAACAAGTGTGCTAAATTCAGTGAGTACAAGTGTGCAAAATTATACCACTTCTTAGAGAAAAACTTAACCAAATAGCACATCTGATGGGAGAGAGTAATATCTAAAAAGAGGACCACGTACTCAGTTGGTTCAAGTTAGTAGAGCCCTGAGACAGTCAGTGCAGCTGCACTGATTTATACCAGCTAAGCATCAGTCTAGCATATAATCTAAAACAGTACATTGAATTTTTGCAGAGAGCCACTAGCATTTCAATAAGACTAATGACATGTTTTCCACACCTCAAAGTAGGGTTCCCAAGGGTATAAGCACAAGATGATACTAGAGACCTTGAAAATACAAAGCACAGGATGAAGCCAAAGACCTCCAGCATCTAAATACAAATGGTCAATTACTAAAGGAATGTAACCTTGAAAGTTGGCTAGAACTGGTTTTAGGGCATAACAAAGAGGAAAAAGAAGCGGTATCCAGCATATGTAAAATGACTTATATGGTAAAAACACAAAGGTGATAACAAGAAAGTATAAATGTGAGTCACAACCTTCATAAGAACAAAAGTGAAGTATGCCAGCATTATCCCTCAGGGTTAAGGACACCACAACTGATCAATGCTGCTGCTTATCTGCAGAAGGTCCTGGTACTTTGGTGGAGAAAGTGCTGCTTTTTGATTTTCCAATCACCATATTTTCCTACTTCAACTTTTCATATGTCATGTATTACATTTACTAAGTAATTGGGTAGAGTAAATTAGAATTTTAGAGAGCGGTGTTTATATAGATATATGTGTTTTCGGCTCCAACCTTATCACATGATAATATGATTAATATCAGCACACCAAGTCAGAGTAAACCTTGTAAATATTTAATCTTTGTCCTTATAAATGCATTAATAAAGTAGCAGTAATAGGTGTAAGAATGCTGCAATGCTCCACCTCTGCTATTATTATTTTAGATTTTTTTGTAAAATCATGTATTGCATAAAATATTTTTTAGCACATGTTGTAAAGAAAGTGAATAATGCTGATAAAATCTGGGAAAATTTAAAACAACTTACAGCAAACTCATTGTCTTGCAGTATTCCCCTGCACCAGAGGGCAGGAATCTGAACTCAATGATCTGTGAAGTTCTGTATGTGAAGACAATCTTTTACAAAGTTAGAATTCTAGTGTAAAGTTCCCTCTTCCAATCCTCCACAGACTTTTATTTCCACTCTTAATTAGTATGCTGCTGTTTGACATGTGAGCAAGGATGTTTAACTGGTGGGCTAAGGTGAGAACAGACTGCCACCGACAAAAGAACCCTGGACCCACCGTGAGACAAATGAGACTCAATAATTTAAGTGTAAAGATGTACAGCCAATATCTTGCGCAGCATTTTGACTTTTAACTCCTTTTAGCTAAATTAACTTCAAAAGGAGTTGTGCTTCTAAACACCTTTGTGAACCTGGGCCTTTCACTGGGGGCTGCAGTTGTCTCCACCAAGATCCCTTAGCTGGTGAGCAACAGCGGGAGCAGGTGTAGACTCCCCCAGATCAGTGAGCAGTAAGTGAACCAACCTGTAAAACATAACCTTCTGTTTTTCTTCCTCCCTCATCCCAAAGACAAGCTGACAGAAAAACCTTCTTCCATTTTTCTTCTAAGCTGTACATTGCAGCCATTCAGTATATGAGAAAACCTTCTATCCTTTCAAATTTAAAAATACACTACCTTTTGTTAGCCTATTATCATTCGGCATATGTCATGCTTCAGTGAAATATGTTTCATCTTATAGAGGCTAATGGGACATAGCAAGCCTGTTGGTTATAATACCAACATATTGACGACAGCAATACAACCATGAATATCCCTAAAATTTCTCTGGTGCTTGTTCTAGACATTAGCAAGTTGTGCAAGTTAGCTGTTCCCTGCAGCATTTTGGCATTTGATTTTGTAAAAAAATATTCTTGTTCTGCATCCGACACTCTTCTCTTAGGAGAAACACACAGGGGAAAAATACCTGCACACTTTGATATTAAGTAGCAGGGAATGTTCAGCTGTTCATACTGCTCACTTGGTTTTACATTTCTGTACTTGATTCCCTCCAAAGAGAGAGAGATTCTTCTGCACTGGAGGATTTGATACATTGTTCTGCACTGCTGCACTCCGGATAGAGAGGAATGCTTTAAAACTATCGACTAATGTCCATAGGCAGCTGGGGAGCCATCCTTCCCTTTACAGAATCTTTGCACACAGATTCCGTTTGGGGAAGATGTGTGGCACAAACCCTCAAGGCTGCCAGTATGCGTAACCCTCCTGTGACATATAATCAAAGCACCAGTATCCCTCAGCAAATATTATATAATGCCTTAGTGTTCCAGGCTCTGAAATTCAGCTTTAACTCTGACATCTACTCTCCCCAGAGCTGGCTTGATACAGCACTTGAGTCACACAGAGGCAGACAAAATGACCTTGTGAATAAGAATCTACTATGCAAACTTCCTAGTTAGAAAAACTCTGCTGCCATTTGCCTTCCAACCCAAATATTACTCCATGATTTCCCATTGCAGCTGAACCTGCACTCAAAGCTCCTGCCCAGGAGGCACACTGATCTGCACAAAGTTAGTGGGACTTACCCATGTGGAGCAGGGAAGGGAACTGCCTTCAGGTGCTAGTGGTTCCTCTGGCACCATAAAGCAGCAGACGAGGAGATTCTCCCTCTTACCTCAAGAACTTTGTTTCTCACCTTATCCTGCCTTCATTCTGTCTGCCATAAAATGACTACCCTCACTATTGTGCTGAATCAAAAAATAACTGCAGTAGGTATAGAGACTATATCATCATTCTGCAAAATAAGGGTTAAATGTATTCATCCTAGCAAGCATATGAATTGCAAGCATATGATGTGAAAAGCAGGGAGGCAGGTGATACTCAAAGCATTAGACACAACTAATAGTGCATTTTTAGAGGATTATGTCTATTCTTCAGGTATGTTGTCACATGGGACTGAAGGTCAAGTACATATAATCACCTGATCAGTGAAATAATCCTCCAGAAGTACCTTGCCTGCAGAGACTTCTTATTATCCTGAAACAGAAATTATTAAGGGGAAAAAAAAAAAAAGGAAAAAAATCCAGAGCCCTAACTTTTTCAGAAATTAATTCTATAAATTTTCAGAGATTAATTCTATAAATAAAACATCATTCAAAGACAATCAGAAAAGTAAAATATTTCAGCTATTCTGAACATATTCTGTTTCTGGATTTCAGGTATTATTCATATCACTAGGGTAGCACTGTGGATTTGTTTTAGCTGATTACATTAAACCAATATAGTTTAAAAATTCAAAAGACTGTAGAAGCCTGCATGTGTCTGCTGCCTGTGTAAATAAGTTTGAGGTTGCTACAGTGGAATGACTGCTGAAGTTGACAGTTATGTCTGGAAACTGAAGATAGTATGCCGTGGTCTGCCCTTCACATCCTTGAGGAATACTGTGTAAAGCATACTTGATGCAAGTTAAGGAGATGAGGGATCATTTGGTATATGTGAATCTTGATCTTGCAAGATCCCTTCTGCATGTCAAAGTTATTTTAGTGAAAAATTCTGCTTAACTGAACTTCTGTGGAACTGCAGCTGCACACATGATGGAACTGTCCTTCAGGGCAGCTCCCAGTCCAGAGTAACCCCAGCTGTCTTACAATACCAAGACTTGGCAGAGAAAATATTTAGCTTCTAATCCCATGGTAGGCAGACCCAAATCTACCGTGCATGTATCAGTTAAATCAAAGAGGACACATCTCTCATTGTCTGATAAAAAAATTCCTACAGAATTGCTGTCAGAGCCTGATCATTTTCTATTACATTGCTAAACCAGCACTAAGATAAAAAGCACTTGAAAAATTGTGAAGGATGCAACATTCATCTGATAAATTTCTTACAGTTCTTATAAGGCTTTTTTTTTTTCTCAGAACACAAATCAAATAAAAGGGGCACTGAAGTTAGAAAAGAACATTCACTTGGTTTTCCAATTTCCCAAGAACAACAATTGACAGGAAAAGTGGCTGCATCACCCCCTTCAAAACAGGACAGTGAAAGGCCTGATCCAAATTCCTGGAGTTTTTCCAGGGCTCAGAGAAGGCCCAAAGAGTATGGAGAAGAGAAATCAAATAGAGATTCTGCATATTTGTGCAATTCTTTTCAGCAAATCCTCATTGCATTTTTTGCTGAAACTCTTTTAGTTGAGCACAAGTACATCAGAAGATATGTCAATATCTATTTAAAATTACATGTTGCAAGGTATGAACAAGGTGATTCAGATTGAATGGGTTTACATTAACAAACAACTGGCACCAGTGGAGGATCAAGTTCAAAAAATGTGACATAGAGTCAATTAAGAAATCAAATTGGAAATTACCATCATTTTATCAACCATATTTAACACCTTCTCAAGTATGTCAAACAGCAATCCAATTTCCAGAAATACTATTTTTTGGATGTCTGTATTCCAGGAATATTACACAGGCAACGCCTCCCATCACAGACGGAAACCACTTCAGATAAGAGATTCTGTGGTCATTACAAACCAAACCACTCCCAACTCAGGTAGGCATGACCTTTTAAAAGGGTATCTGCATATCACCTCACTATTAAGTACTGTATCCGTAATCTGCCCACCATTCTGCAATCTAAAAATATTGCCTAAGGCATTTGTTTCCTTTTCCAGTCTCATAATTGCAGTCAGTTTCTGCAGCAGATTCTGACATTCTCTTGTTTGCTGGCTGAACTCATTCTGTCCTGAAAGGTCAGAAAGCAAACTGCTTCAGAATGTCAATAGGTGTTTAAAGCATTCCACCTCTGCCTGAATTTCTTATGTGCTAAACCATCAAGTGTTGATTTAGAGGTCATTAACTTTAAGGTAGGCAACTTGAGCCCATAAAGGGAAAATTTTCTCTTTACTTACTTTCTTCAATGAAAATTTGAGTCCAGGTCACATTGACCATTAGCAGCGATTCAGGGTAAGATGAAGACTATTCTTTAATCCCCCTTTAACAGTTCCATGATGTGTATTTAATGACAGTGATATTTAATGTATTTATGTTTAACAAATGGGGATGTTGCACTACAGATCTATTTAATCTGTCCTTCCTTTAGTTTTCCACAGTGGTGCAAAGGAACGCTATTACAGGTCAAAATAAATCATATCTAATGCTATATTACATTTTTCATCTGTGTATTTCTCATGGTTTAACCCCAGTTGGCAACTAAGCACCACACAGCCGCTCTCTCACCCTCCCCGTGCCTCGGTGGGATGGAGGAGAGAATTGGAAGAGAAAAAGTAAGAAAACTCATGGGTTGAGATAAGAACAGTTTAATACTTGAAATAATATAATAATAATAATTTTTAAAAATGTAATGGAAAGTAAAACAACAAAAGAGAGAGAGAGAGAAAGAAAAAACCCAGGGAAAGAAAAATAAATTATGCAACTGCTCACCACCAGCTGACTGATGCCCAGTCAGACCCCAAGCAGCAATCGCTGCCCCCCTGGCCAACTCCCCCCAGCTTATATACTGAGCATGATGTCATATGGTATGGAATATCCCTTTGGCCAGTTTGGGTCAGCTGACCTGGCTATACTCCCTCCCAGCTTCTTGTGCACCTCCTCGCTGGCAGAGTATGGGAAGCTGAAGATTTCTTGACTTAGTATAAACACTGCTTAGCAACAACTAAAACATCAGTGTGTTATCACATTATTCCCATGCTAAATTCAAAACACAGCACTGTACCAGCTACTAGGAAGAAAATTAACTCTATCCCAGCTGAAATGAGGACAGTATTTCAAAGACACTTTACAAATATAGTTCAGGATCATTATTTCTAGTAAGAAAAAAGAAACTTGTCAAAAGCTGGCCAGTTTCCTAGCACTGAAGCCAGGAACATAATGCAGGTCCAGCACATGGATTCAAACAGACTCATTTGCCCAAGAGTAGACTAATATAGGTTAAACAAGTGATGAATGTATAATTGCAACATGGTAGAAAACTAGTGAATTTGTGAGGAAATCACAAGACAAGGAAGTATTCATGATTCTCGAGCTATAACCATGTAAAATTTTGAATAAAAAATTAGTTTCTGCAAATAACTCTTCTCCTTATTTGATGTAATAAAAGTTAAGAGGAAAAATAAAGTTAAATTTAGACCATAATTGAAACAATATTTATTAAACTTAACCCTGTATTTCCCCAAATTGAAATTCTTTGTTGACAGAGATTTCTTAAACTTTTTGTTTGCATTTTACATTAGGTTTCCTTTTTCCTTTAAAAAGAGAAGAACAGTGAGAAACAATGTTATTTCTTATAGTTTTAGACTGGTTATAGTGTTTTCTTTAACATTTCTTTGAAGTTCAACAATCTTTGATGGAATTGAGTTTCGAGAGCTTATTTTGAATCCACTCTATTCATCAGAATAGCTGCAAAAAGATTATACCATGTAGCAGATCACCTATAAATCCCATATATTTTAAAATTTAGTTTGAAAAGAGAAACCTACCAGAAAAAGCATACTGAGAATATCATGAGAGGGTGGGGGAGCTGAATACATATTATTTTAAAGCTTATGAGCTTATTTTCTCTAAAAATAGTGAGTGCTCTACATTGTTTCTCTTCTTTTTTCCAGTATGAATGAATAACAAAATGAAACATTTGTTTTCATGTTCTTAATCACTTAGTGCATGTTTGTTTTGAAACACTAGCTTCAAAAAGGCTGAATAAGACCCAGTTTTGCAGAAACAAACAAGCACCAAAATGTCATGATCAAACAGAGGAAATTTCAACTCAAGAGAACTTCTTGTTTGCAAAGTGAGGAGCAACTGAAAATGGAGTTTACAGTGAAACTGCATTTCCGGCACAACTTTCTATTTGATAGATAAATGATAGATCTCTCAATGTACAGTAGTTTAATTGAAAACAAACAACAAAGCTAGCTAGTCTCTGAAAAACAAACTGGAGATTGAATAATGAAGTAATCTCTGAACATTGCTTCAGTTTGCCATGCAGTGTCTGTTGCTTTTGTCCAGCAGCATGCAATTTAAACATTTTTGCTTATTTCCTGTTTCTTTTCTTTGCAAGAACAGATAACCAGAACTGACTATTAGCCTCCTTCTCTATTAGCATACCATATGCATGCTATGCTCCAGCTGTCATGTTAAAAATGCATAAGGCTAAATTAAAAACTGCTGCAAAGACTTTTGGTGGTAATCAGATAAAGCTCTATGTAAAATATGACTTAAAATGATAATATTTTCCACACATTTCATATCAGTATCAGCTGAAGGATAAAAGAATACTACATTTTCATAATTACCCTTTATGGACATTCTGTGTCATGCTATAAATGAACTGTATTCCTCAAAAGCATTTAAAAGTGCAAATACTGAGTCATAGCTTCAGGTGGTACAAACAGTAGTGAGTCCAGTACTTTTCACCAGCTTGAGCATCACGATCAAATGAGAAGAGCTGTTCTCCTTGGAAGGAAAACAAACCCTTGAAAAATAGTTATCAGACTACTCAGTAAATGCAGTGAACTGAACTATGATGTTCAGCCAAAATCAGACCAATTACCAAGTAGAAACAGTGGAGTAAAACGCTCAGTAGTTTTTGGGAGATCACGATGGCAGGACAGATTGTTGCTTTGGTCACAAGGAGGGAAGAGCATAAGGAAATGGAAGCTGGCAAATTTAAAGTATACATAGTACTTGAAATGGCCATGAACTCTAGAAAGTTCTCTGTCCAAAAGTGAGGAGGATTTCTGGAAGCTAGCTGACCTCAGAGGGAAGATGAATCTTACAGCTGAGATGGTATAACAAGACTCTCCTACACCTGTTACACTTCTTCAGGCAAATGCAGTTTAACTGGCTTAGTCACTACCTTGCCTACCCTTCTGTCCACAGCAGGGGGACAATGAAAGAAGTATGTCACAGTTGTTGGACTCCTTTTTCCGTATCTCCCCAGTGTCCCATTGAGGGCACGCATGGTTACCTCACTTTCTGCATGTGGCCTTGTCTGAAATATCCCAACACTGCTTCTCAGCGTCCCTAGGATGTTTAGTCGGAATGTCCTAGCAGCAGTGCTAGTGACACTTGAGATTATTCTTTTCAGGTAACATAACACTAGAAGTTGCATTCTTCTTCCACAGTCAGTAATGCAAGTTTTCAAAGAAGCACTATGTCACACTGCTGCAAAAGCGGGGAAGAACAACAGCAATAAGGATCAAACCCTGTGCAATCAGACCACTACTGTGCACAGCACTGGGTCCAGCTCTTTGAGCTCTTGATAGCTTGTTTCACTGACTGTACAGGGCTTTGTGTTTAGTAATCTGCAGACACAGAATGCCATTTTATTACTGTTATTGGATCCCCAAAGTCCAACAGTGGACTTGGAACAACAGATCTCGTAAAATAGTACTCTGTGAGGGATTTATAGAATCCTTCCTTTGCAGATAAGGAGACTATAACCTAATCCATCATCCCAGGCTTTCTTTGGCTTTGTTTTTACACATGGGAAAGAAACCCATCAAAACTACTGTTCAGCTGAACAGATTTATTTTGTAAAGCAAAAAATTATTATTCTGAACCATCTGTATATCTGCACAGAGGTTAATAATTGTCAAGTCAGAAAATAATGGGCACATCTAGATAATAATTTTAATTAAAAAATATTCTCGGACTACTGCATAAAGTCTAACAATTCTTCCCTCCAACTACAGGAATTAAATTTCTAAATATATGATTATTCAATTTATTATAAGAAAAGATAAGTATTGTGGATCAACCAGCTATCAGAAATGGATTAGAATCAAGAAATTCCTGTGCATAATGAAATATTACTGTGTAATTTTAAAAAGATGTATGAAATTGATTTTATATTAATAGGGTAGCTTCATTATGCATTTTATAATAACAGATATTAAAATGTCTATCTTGTTGTGAAAAAAGTCCACATCATTTTGAGAACCACACATATATAACACAAATAGAAACTAAACCACAGGTGTTTTAAATATGTGAGTGTAATAAAGCAGTGTTGGAACATTAATAATTTCTGAGATGCAAATGCATCGATAACTCAAAACTTCTCTTGATTACTGAAGCTATTCACACTGGCAAACTCCATCTAGACACTAGTCACCAATGCAGGAAAAATTGTTATCGGACTTTCCCTGATAATTATAATGTGTAGCATTTCACCAACATGAGCTATTTTCTATTGTCATGGCATATCTAACCTAGGGTGCAGCATTGGCACAACAGAATGAACTGAACAGTGTGTTGCCAAGAAAAATCTATAAAATACCTCTATTGCACATAATACTGTGGGAATTCTGTTATTGCTATCCAGTGCTTTAGATGCCACTATATATAGAATGAGCCCTAAACATATCCAATTTAAAACAGGGGATACATTGACCCTTCTGCCTGTCCACTCTCCTCAGATAACAGAGAACAGAGTCACATGAGCTTCCTCGGTATCTGCTTTTCCTTTTTGTATTGAACCCTATGATCAAGAATGAAATATTAAACCATTTTACTTAAATGTATTGATTCAATACATAGTGATAAGTTCCACATTTCTCAAGTTGAGCCTTCAGTGCCAATGCAGATTGAATTTGTACTGTAGGGGATGGATGGATAGCTGACATACCTGAGGAATGTAGCTAGGGTACTGTGGAATTGCACAGCATATGCAGATGTGGACAACATAAATACTCAATAGCCATTTAGCAAAAGCTTCAAAACTCCTCAAAAATCACTGGCTCAGCACTGAAAGCAATAGATTACCTCTCTATCGCTAAATCATTAAACACAGTAGGTCAATGAATCTGTAATGAAATAGAAGATCAGCATTTTATATTAAGTAGAAAGCATTTAAATTTGGCTTGAAAGCAACAGACGGGAGTATGTGGGACAGAAAATTAGTGCTTCACAGTAATTTTAGCCCAAGCAATTGATCTGGACAAACACAACTCCAAAATTCAGACTTGAAAAATTCAAACTGGTCAGACAGTGTTTTATTTCATCTAGTAGTTAAACTAACCTTCTTAAGTGTTTGGAGGAATCATTGTGTGTCTATTATGTAGGGCAAACATGCTTCTAAATTATGTTAAAAATAAGTATGTCATTTCCTTGACATGATCGACTTTGGCAGCTTTTTTCAGGGGAAAGACCAATTCAGGGAAGTCTCCTGAGCAAAGGAACACAGCTGCTTTTTGCAATAGGAACTCAGATGGTATAAGAACATGGCATCAATCCTACAAGCAAACCTGTCCCTTTCACATCAGTGACCCACAGGCCAATTTCTAGGTCTCAAGGGACCCTATGATTTGCTCCCTTGTAGTCTGGTGGTTGATTTTGGTTTGGTTTTGGGGTTTTTTGACATTTCTATTCACAAGAAAATGAAATCAATTGTTACAATAATATGCTGCTCCTTTTTTTTTCACTGGGTGCACACCTAGGTTTCTTTCTGCAATATGTCCTAGAATCATCCTATTATTACATTTCTAAAGGAAGTTTTACTTTCTTATTCATCTATGTAATATAACATGCAGCATAACACAGCCATCTACCTTATATATCTTAGACAGTACATTAGCTCTCAGTAGTATCTGAAGCAGTCCAGTCCAGGTAAATTTGCTCTGCTACATAGCCAGATCTTAAACTGTATGCAGTCCTTCAGCTCTTTTTTCACATGGGAATGAAGCTCAGACCTGTTCTTTCAGATCCATCAAGGTTTCTTGCCTTCTTTCATTGCATAGAAGGAAAAGAATGAGAATTCTAGGAACAATGTTCCTTTTCCTCCTCACACAGGAATCTACATTTGGCAAGATGACAAGACCTGGCAGTTGCTATGTACTTGGTGGTTAGTCAAGGCATCTACATCATCACAAAAAGGAAGGAGTTTCTAGAACCTCAAATTGCCTTTCTTTATAGAACATAAGGAGGAATTACCTCAAACCAAAATATCAGCAGAAAGAAAAAGCTTCAGAATGAATCAATAAAATGAACAGCAACAAATGGCTTTTACTGATTCAACAGTTCTGTCTATTTTCTAAACTCTCCTGGATTCACTGAAGTTTGTTACATATGGGGACTACCTTTCATTTTAGTTCCCTTGCTACATCCAGGAACTCTTCTTTTGAACACAAACATCAGACCTTTTTACTGTCTCCCATCATTCTCTCTGGTGCTCTGTAACTTGTTTCATTCTCTGAAACTGCTTGCCATTTTCAGCCTTCAATTAATCATATAAGTAGTAGCAGCAACTATTTTATTCATTTTGCTTGAAAAGGCAAATCATGGAATATAATGATGCTGATTTATCTTTTTTAATTAAAAATAGGAAGCTTGGGAAACAGTGCCTAACCATAGTAGTGCAGTATTGAAAAATGTAAGTAATTTATTTTTTCCTACTGTCTGTTCTACTGCTGCTGCGCAAGTATTCTTTCCAGCCATCAGCTCTCATATCTAATTTCTAATTCCAGTGGTATAATTAGAAGCCACAGAAATGCAGCTGAATTACTTCATCTCTATGAAAAGATAAGTAATGTGATTACATTGTATGTATGTATGATTATTAAGCAAATAGTTGTATGGTGTAAGACCAAAAACCAGAAAATTACCCATAGTATCTCATTACAGAGTATAATTTCTCCAGATGCCCGATTCAAAGTCCATAAAATGTTGTCTATGTTCTAGGCCTTAGTATATGTTTCATATACAGATTGTTATTAGGTGAATAAACAAGTTTAGCTGTGTTGCATCTTCACTGTCTTTTCAGTTTTATACGCAAACTTATTAATATACTCCCTTCGCTTTGATTTTTAAAACTTGTGCTTTGTTGAATGAAAACTCACTTTGCAGATTTTCATTTCATCTTGTTTCTTTACAATACGTCAGAAGATTGCAAGTAAATCAGTAGCTCTAGTGTTTTTTTAAAACTTGGAAAACACACAGAAATAAAATCTTTGCACTTCAATAGAACTTGATGAAGTAAGACTTCTAAAAGATCTGACTGACATAGTTTTATGCAAGAACTCCACAAAAAAACTATATGGATAACATAAGTAATAGGAAATAGAGGAAAACCATTACATAGGCTGCAAAGAAACAAATTAAAATATATTCTACATAGCTTACAATGGAAACAATGACAGAGAAATAAATACTTGTTTGCATTTCACAAAATCCTCCAGTTACAGGGAATTTTATATTTATTAAATCCATACAAAATCAACAAATACCATATTCAATTATTTAAGAAAAACAATTGGTTTATAGCAAGTAGAGGGTCTATTGAAAAAAAATTGAAAATATAAAAGACAAAGAAATTTCAAGCCAATAACTTGCTTTTCTCAAGGCAGCACTAACTATGTCACATTATTTTTAGCGATTTCTTCATGGAAAGCTTTTTTCCAGGATGGAAGATAACCAAAAATAACATTAACAGAGCTTCTTCCTGGTGTCTAACTCATGACCTCCAGCCCGAAACCATACATTACAACATATACAGCTCTGAGCACAAGTAGTTCCATTAAGCTTAATAACTTCTTGTATAAGAGACTAATGCCAAAGTTAGGGAATATTTCTGGCTTTTTTAGCTAATATCATAGAATGACTTCAAATCAGAGCAATGTGTACATTTTTGGAACAAGTACTAGATCCCTGGTTTCAGTAAATCACATCTTATTCCACTAAGTAAAAACATTAAAAACTATAAAGATATAATCTCTGTCACAATAAGACCACAGTACAAGATGACCCATTTCCAAACAGGAGACTGGATGGCAAACAAATGTATGTAGCTTTTATGTAGGCATATCAATTTCCCAATATTATGAATAGTAGTCTCATCTATTATTAACCATCTGACATTCTCCTTAATCATTGTCTAATTCTTTATAAGCATTTTGCAGCAACATTTTTTTGAAAATAATGTTCAGAAGAGGGGTCTCCTATGGACATCCCATACTTTGTACTGGGGAACTGCACAGGGAATAGCATGGTAATTAATAAACAGGAAAGGATATTTTTTAAATTAGCATCATCAAACATCAGACATGGAACAAAGTGTTAGATTTTAAGGTTCTATTTTATGGGATTCTTCATAATGACAAAAATATATGACAGACTAAAATAGTCATTGAGTACTTAAGTTTCTCAGAGACAAAAAGATGTTGTGAAACTAAACAGTCATGCATTCATCAATAATCATAGTATCCATGAGATACCATTGAGCATATCTAATGTTAAAGATTACGAGTTTTACATTCGCTGGTAGTGAATTAATTACATTTATTGTAATTAATGTATCTTGTTAATTCATAGCTTGAGCAAAGATTTCTTTAGTAAACTCATGAATTTGACTGTTCTGACATAAAGGTAACTCAAACAAAATACAGAAAGAAAACCAAGCAACTAGAACACAAATAAATATGGTGGGGGAAGAATTTTCATCAGATTCCAGCATGCTTGAGTTACAGCTTCGGTGCTCAGCATGTGATATTGAAATATGAGATTTAACAATTCACCGAGATAAAAGGGCAATTCACAGTTCCTAGAATTACCTCCATTATAAAACACCACCACCCTACTTATTTCTGGACATAATCTCTTATTAAGGTTTGCTACCAACATGATAGGTATTTATGCCTTCCTGTAGATAGATAATACTCAGCTGACAAAAGGGTGAAGTATTACTGAGAGTTTCCTCATAAACAGCTATAATTCTGGTAAATGGGTCTTATGGGTGTTGTGGTCAGCCCAATAATTCTAATAATTTTCTTATTACCAGCTGCTCCTTACCTTCAGAGTAGCTGGATCACTAACATTCATTTTCAGTCTTCAGAAGTGACAAAGAAGAGGAAAGACTGCATTGACAACTGACAGAAATGAACATGATAATAAAGGTAAATTAATACATTAGCTAAAATAAGACTACTGCTGTTATTGATATGATACATTTTGTTACTTTAAATAACAAGACAGATACCATTCTGAGAACACTCTGAGCATCCAGAACATTAATAAGTATAGACAGAAAGTTGCAGGGTTCTGACATTTTCATTTATAATCATATTCATGGGCTGACATTAGGATTTGATTACACTCATTCAGAGTCTTATTTGAAAACAGTCTTATTTTCAAGAAAGAGTGGGATAATCTACAAGACAGAAGTGGAAAATGTGGGATGTAGGATTTGAATTGATCTTGAACAAACCTTGGGATGTCAGATATACCAATTGCCTTGGCCTATTAAATGCTAAGCCTTAAGCTGATTTAAGCCAAAAAAAAAAAAAAAAAATAGAGTCAGTGAGTATACAGACAGCACTCCAACACAGACAGAGGAAACAAGAAAAGCTTAACACCATCTTTTAGAGACCTGCTGTAATTTATGAGTATAGTACCAAATAAAAAAGAGTCAGTAGATCAGGAATTGCTTCATACAGGCAGGAATTTTAGATAGGACATAT
Organism: Pygoscelis adeliae; assembly: GCF_000699105.1. NCBI lineage: Eukaryota > Metazoa > Chordata > Aves > Sphenisciformes > Spheniscidae > Pygoscelis > Pygoscelis adeliae. The sequence continues at coordinate 567,553 of NW_008825532.1, forward strand.
TGGAAATACAGTTAAGAGGAAAATCATGGCCTGGAAACCATCCCCAGTACACTAAAAAAGGACATAAAAATCACTTCTCCCCACTGTTACTAGCAGCATGGGATCCTCTGTGATCTTTTCCTCATACATAGTAGTCTGTGTGTCTCTTGAATGACAGAAAATATTTCTCTAATGAGGCCCCATCCATAACCTAGTGATGCCAGTAGAAAATTTCCAGTTAACTTCAACAAACTCCAGATCCAGCCCTATCTGCAGAAAGATTTATTCTTAACTGGGAATTCCAAAATACACTGAGATCATTGTGATTATTCTTCATTTTGCCAAGGCTTCAGATTTCCTATAATGGGCCCAAGCAGGCTTTGAAGTCAACTTTAACAGGCCAAATCCCCTTCCCATGTGGAACAGTAAGAAAAAAAAGCACAAACAGATACAGCTGGTTTGTACCTCTCATCCCATTGATAGTAACAATTTCAACTGCTGAAGGATCTTTTCTTTTCCTCATGTCATGCTGCTACTTAGGGCACATGCATAGTATTTTCTTATATTTTGGTTAATGCTTATTACTAATGTATGTAACATGTGGTAGCCTGTTATAAATTCAATTAAATGTTAATGTAACTTCTGCTCAACTTCATTTGTATACTGATAAATCAGGCCAAGAACTAAAATTGTTAACCTATGAGTTGCTTTTACATTATGCGCCCCTCCAAGGAGAAAGAAACAAGCGATAGGAACTTGTTAAATTGACACTGGGCAGCTACAAACGTTCCTAAATCCTTGACACTATAAAAGATATCTGTACCAAAGCAATTGAGATTAAAGGTACAACATTTAAAATATTTCTTGCACGGCTCAGGAGTACCAATGACTATTAAAAGCATAAATAATAACCTCAAAGAGAGTGCAATGGGAAGTATCATAGTATGTGGAAACAGGAAAGTGAAGCCACTTGTACGGGCAGGAATGGTTACACTCACTGGACATGTTCAACTTGTCAAAAAATGACATAATTCTCAGACACAATCACAGGTCACTCATAGAAGAGTCACCCTTAGGAAACAGCAGCTGGGAAAGGCACATAAATAAGAGTTTCAGCTGTTACAGCACATATAAGCAGAGACAGAGATGGCCAAGCAATCTTGGACTGTGAAGCATTTTTTAAATATGTCCCTCAATTTGAGAGAAGCTAGGAATCATGAGAGAAAACATGCTGTGTTCTACCATACACCAAAGCAATTATCACCTTCCTCTGAATGTAATTTAAATGCTTGATTTCAACCAAAGAATCTAAAAATTAAACAGAATTTTAGAAAGTAGAAAAATATTCACGTGGACTAGTCATAGAGGGATGATAAGAATACCATTAGTCACATCAAACACAAGAGCCATCCACAACTACCTGGCATGCTGGAAAGCAAGAAGGGTTTCTACTACACAGTGTAGCCTGTGAAAGCAAAAAGTTGAAAATTAAATTACTGATAGATGCTGACAGATGCTTACACACTGGCTGACTTACATGATCAATGTAACCCTACAGGTCCCATGGAGGCACCACCCCTCTGTTAGGTGAGCAGCTGTAGGACACAGGCATATGGGGCTTTCTAACAGTTCTAGACTGCACAATTCAACACTGCCTATGAGGTCCTCATGCTAGCTCAGAGGCAGCTGAATACCTACATGACACTGTAGAGAATCACTAACGCACCCCAGAAGCATTATATCCACATGCATTGTAACACTGTGTTGAACTCTAAAGCTCCAAAAGTCTTGATATCAAAAAGTTATGTGTGTGAGGTTTGTTTCTCCCAGCTACCCGACTAAGTGGCTGGAAGGTCTGACAGCAAAAGTCAGCTCAGAGGCTCAATCCTATTTTTCCCTCCTTCTCCAGTACTGTGTCTTTGATTGGCAATCTCAATTAGAAGTGGTGCCATGCAGTTCTACTAATTATTGCTCTGCCTAATTCTTGTTAAGTCTAAGGCAAGTTAAGATTGGAATGAAGTTGGTGAATCAAATGAACCTGTGGGTTGTCATGGTATCTGCTGACCTATTGTCACCGTAGCATGTAGACTAACAAGATGGAACAGGTCAGGATAGATAGTAATAGTAATGGACAGCAAACCAAAATAAGCATTTTAGGTTTCACGGAGTATAACATTTAGAACACTATCATAACTGTATTAATTGTCTCACTCTTGGGAAGCTAAATTGAGACCATTGAAGCTAATTAGAGACCATCAGTGGTCTCTAACGGCAATGCTATGGAGGTTGGTGAAAATGTTGGTGGAATGTCTTGAGGACTTCTACACTAATTGGATTAGTGCTTATATAATTAATAGGATTACTCTGACTGCAAATTAATAGGATTTTTCCTTACCAATTCCAAAACGTGAAACTGCATGTATTTATACATCTCCCCCAAGAACTGTGTGAATCACGACAGTACCCAGACTCATAATCGCGAAGTGGTTTCTCTGAAAGCTCCCTTCTGAATATATTTATCCGGTGTTTTGCAACATCCTCTGAAGAAAAACATACACCCAAACACATAAATGTTTTCCAATGTCATATGTACACCTTTACCCATTCTAAACTGTATTTTCCAACCACATACATACTTTATTGAAAGAGGGCTTTCACTGAACACATAATACCAAGTTCTCTCCAAGGTTGCATTTAAGATTACTCAATTTTTTTTTGCCCTTCAACCAATTTCCAATCCATTAAGCTGCTCTACTTTTCTCTTTTCTGCAACTATTTAACTTGGACATTAACCTTTGTGGCTGGCCATAATCTCTTAAACACATTTCTTTGCAATATACTTTCCCAGGTTGTCAGAAACATTTTTCATAGAGAAATATGGAGGGGAAACTAATAAGCCTTAGTATGGCATCTTTGCTGCCATTTTTAGCTTTTGACCTCCCATGAAGCTCTCATATGAAATCTCTGTTAAAATAAAAAAAATGTTTTGGACAAAGTACATTATTAAATCAATGGAAATAAACCCACATCAGTGCATTACTTTATTTACAGCATCTATTTAGATGGCAATTTATACGGACCAAGCAGACCAACACACACATCCTTAATGTAGTACAGTAACTCTGCCTCTATTTCCTCAGCAGAACCATCACTGAAGTCTTTCCAGTAGATGTCTGCTTTAGAAACCTATGTCCTCTGCCAATGCATCCAGGGACAAAGCAAAACCACCAGTATCAGGCTACTCTTTTTCCACCAGATAGGAGTTTGTGCTCCTCATCCATTCCCCATCCTGCCCAGAATTTTCTAGAGATTCTTTCAGATCCTCCTTTAGAAACACTTCCTATGGACCAACCAAGTCTGCTCTCCTTTTCAGTCATTCCACACCCCAGCAGCAATTTCTGATTATATCTTCGTTACGAAGGTGCATGATTTACTATGGGAGTTTGAAGCTTGAGAATGAATTAACCCATAGATTGTGTGAAACCTGTAGAAGTTAAGAAAGGATGAACATCACCCAAACCCTTTGAAATAGAAGGTGCTCTTTTTTTTCTTAAAAAAACAAAACCAATTACTGAAATATCCTGTTACATCTTCTTGATCATAACTGTGGAGGAGAAAACAATTGTTCCAAAATGTTAAAGGCAGATTCAACCTATATGCTTTTGTCTTTGTTATTTTTTTCTTTTTTTGTTAATTTAAATCACGATTTATTCACACATTGTTAATTCTGTACATTCTTCCTGTTGTCTAAATCACTAATAATGGATATTCAGGCAATATCATGTTAGTTAATGTCATGGCTGTTACTAATAATTCAGATTTTTCATGTAGAATTGTTTTCTGCTAGAAGTTTCATACGTTGCCTATTCCTCTGCATAGAAAAAAAAAAAAAAAATCCTTGCCTGGGAAGCTATGTTATACAGAGAACACTATCAACCAGACACAGAAAACTCCAGGCTATGTAAATCATTCTATCTCCAGTATACTGAAGTGTTTCAGTCAGTTTATCTTACTCTACAGTCTTGCACTTTTCATTGACTGCAAACATGGCATCCACAGTTTCAGTAACTTTGAAATCCTACTGCTGGTGGTCAAATACAACTCCATGAATGAGTTCGAGAATTCTGTCTCCCCCAAATTCAGTACATACAGAAAGTGAATGTATTAACATTTATAAGAAGGTAATTTTCACTTTCAGTGATGAAAAGTTGTGCAGTTGTTGAATTGCAAGCAAATGAGTAGTTTTACTGTAACCACTGAGACTGTTTATGTGAACCTGATTAACTTTTTTTCCTGGTTAGAACTGACTTTGTTAAAAAATTCAATTTTGAATTCAGATTAGAATCATACTACTGGCGACGCATCTTGTTAGATATTTAATCAAGTTGATTATGAATATTATCTAAGAGTCTGAAACACCAGAAACGTCAAACTAGTACTACAAAGCTCAAACTGATGACAGAAAATATTTCAGACTGATTTAGAATTATAGAATCATAGAATCATTAAGGTTGGAAGAGACCTCCAAGATCATCGAGTCAACCCAACACCACCATGCCCACTAAACCATGTCCCTAAGCGCCTCATCTACACGTCTTTTAAATACCTCCAGGGATGGTGACTCAACCACTTCCCTGGGCAGCCTGGTCCAATGTTTAACCACTCTTTCAGTAAAGACATTTTTCCTCACATCCAACCTAAACCTCCCCTGGCGCAACTTGAGGCCATTTCCTCTCGTCCTTTCGCCAGTTACTTGGGAGAAGAGACCAACACCCACCTCGCTACAACCTCCTTTCAGGTAGCTGTAGAGCGCGATGAGGTCTCCCCTCAGC
>NW_008825532.1:572694-593460 GCF_000699105.1 Pygoscelis adeliae
CAGGCAGCTTTCCAGCCACTCTTCCCCAAGCCTGTAGCGCTGCATGGGGTTGTTGTGGCCGAAGTGCAGGACCCGGCACTTGGCCTTGTTGAATCTCATACAGTTGGCCTCGGCCCATCGATCCAGCCTGTCCAGGTCCCTCTGCAGAGCCTTCCTACCCTCGAGCAGATCAACACTGCCGCCCAACTTGGTGTCGTCTGCAAACTTACTGAGGGTGCATTCGATCCCCTCATCCAGATAATTGATAAAGATATTGAACAAGACCAGCCCCAATACTAAGCCCTGGGGAACACCGCTCGTGACTGGCCGCCAACTGGATTGAAAACATCTTCCTTTATAACATTTGTTTAAAAATCTTCACTGGACTCTTGGGAAAAACAGAAAAAAGTTAATAAGCCCATACTTATTTCAGATCCACTTCAAGCAGCCTAAAAGCTGAAGTGCCAGGGAAGTCAGCCATCTCATCTTATTCCTGTAGAATATGTGTTGCTAATTGTATAGAAGAGCAATAAATGCAATGAGGGAAATCTCTTTTTTTTTACTTCTGTCAATAATAGCATCAATTCTTCCAATCTTTCAAGAATATTTGTGAGATACTTATAGGGACAAATCACATACAGCAGCTCATGCTAAGAATACGCTTCCTTCTTTAACCTGATCCTTATATTTTTTACATTGCTCTTTGGTGGCTGAATACTTTTAATCACAGAGACCCAAGCATGATCATGAAATTAACTCATGTAGCTTTTTCCATCTCAATTAATTGCTATTGAAGTGATTCTAAATTTCTTGCTCCTTCTTTTTTCTCCTCTTGTGCTCTTTTGCAGAAATTTTCAAAATATTTAAATGTGAACTCTACACACTCTCAGAAACAACCCTTTTTTCAATTTGTAATGCTGTACAGCCACTCTTTCTGGTAAAAGGGAGGAGTAAAAATTATTTCTTAAAGGCTGCTTGACCTCAGCAATAAGACCACCACAGAAATTAAAGTTAGCTTGCTGGAAGAACTGAGTGGCACAGGACAATATTTGCTATGCTTTGGTTGTGGCCTTAAAAGCAAAAAGAATGTGATCCAATCATTCAAATTACATAAACAGCAGCTGAAGTTTGTTTGATATTTTCTTATTTGGCATAGTTATGCTCCAAAGCTCATAATTTATGCTGTCGTTAAGATCCATACTGCACTGCTATGAATGTTTGATGTGAAATTAATGAATGAATAGGCAAAATCCCAACCCCAAGCTCTCAGCACAGGACACTCCCTGGAGCTTTTCTTTAATAAGCACCAATGAAGCATAAATCTCAATTTTTTTTCTGTTCCTTCATGTTCTTTGGGTTTCTCCATAGTATAATTTAAGACTTGAGTAAACAGCATGTGGAGAGGTTTAGAGGCTGCTGCTCAGGTTAGCAAAGGTTGAGCAGGTGCCCAGATTCAATTCAGCAGGGGGTGTTTATACGCCTTGCACCAGGCAGATATTCTTTTTTTCATTACAGAGTATCTGGATGAGTCACAAAAATTACTAGTTGGAAAAAAACACTCCCCCGCAGAAAGGGATAAAGGAAAAAGGAAATACTTTATTTCAGTCCAGGAAGATGAGGTGACTACCCAAAAATTCAGAAAGTAAAAAAAAAAAAAAAAAAAATCGACTTTAAGGAGAAATTTTACAACTTGTTCCTTGGTAGCTGCTGCTTTGTTTTATCCAGCTGTTCACACAGCTTGAGGAGTTGGAAATTTATTGAAAGTAGACAATTAGTGACTCTGGCTTTTATATTAGCACAGGGCTCCAGCTTGCTCCTCCACTTCCTGGACAGTTCATGTTGACTATATATTGGGTATAATCACATGAAGGCAACAAACTCTCCAGTCAGAAAGCTAAGGCTCGATCAGACTTGCTTACATTCCATTTCCACTGCTAAGTGTAGATAGGGGCACCTGGCTTGAGCATCTTGGCTCTGTGAATACGAACCAGCAGTTGAGCATAGTTAGCAAAGGCAATATACTAACTGTCTCCAAGGGAGAACAGGCTGCCAGGAACTAGAGCTGACAAGTCTGTTTGTCAGATCTGTAAGAAACAAGGTTTCAGTTCAAACAACATGTCCCATAACAATCCTCCCAACTCAGCATGTTTTTCAGGAGAACCCCACTGAGAAAAATTCTTGATCAGCTCCAGCTCTTAATGTTCAATATTTAGAAGTGTAACAGTCTTCTTGTGTCTTAGGAACAGCATTCCCAGTTTAGAGCATATAGACAATACAAAGAAGCAAACGCCTGAATTGCACCTCCTACGACTTAGAGACTGACAAATATTGCCTAGTGAAATCCATAAAGGTCCTGGGTTGGAAGGTAACCTGTAACACCCACTGGCAGGGCAAAGCCTTTGTTAGAGGTTGCTACTCTTTTCCAGTCAGGCTACATTTCTCAGTGAGTGAAAAAAGGCACATTCTAGCAAGGCAAGTAGTTTGCAAGTATGATGCACTATAAGTTAAAGTGCCTGCAGGAAGAGGCTTACACTGTTCCTATCCCTGCAATCAACTTATCTCAAATCTCATAATTTTAGTGTCAGGGTAAAAGTAATTTTTTCAGGGAACACTGTACAAAAGGAGCATATCATTCAAAGGATGCAGCCAAAGACAGGCATGAAGAACATACTTTCATTTACAAGAGAAGGCAGAGAGCTGCAAAAAGCATGCAGCTTCCCTGTATTTTCCCCTTAGATTTTTTCATCTTCTCAATGTGCATTCCATCTCTTTAGTACTATTGTGGCCACAGATAAAACCTATCCTGCTTGCATGTGCTGGGTTAAAAAAAACCCTGAAGCCAAATGTATTATTGGCACTTTAAAGTTTTCCTTTTTGATGTATATTTTATCATAACTCTGTAAATAAAGGTATTTTAAAATTCATTTATTGTTCTTCTCATGTGTTTCTGATTGAAAAAACTGACTTGAAAATTGAGTTTTCCAGTTTATTTTTAAGTAGACCCAAGAAAATCAGTGTTGTTTCATGCATTTTGTCTACTGAGAAATTGAATTGACTTGAGCAGAAACACATTAAAAAGTAACATGAGAAGAATACAGAAAGAGAAAAAATGGTGTGATAATCACCACAGATATATATCGATCCTATTATTAATCTTTGATGTTACTCACAAGACTGAGTAGTAAGCTCATTAGCAAAAACATAACCTTATTTTTATTTGTAACAATTATTTTGCACTTGTTTGCAGCAAAAGCATGACAAAGTAACATGGATTTTGTACATCTGTCTTAACGATTAGGTGATTACTGGGAAGGCACTAAGCACAGGTTGATTACAAACAGTTAAAAAATACATCTTTGATCTTGTATTAAAATAGAAGTTCTAAAATTCGAACCTCAAGTCCTAATTACATATTTCATCTCACTACAGGCATCATCTCACAAAACACTGTCATCTGGAAAAAAAATCCATGACTTGTAAGTTTGTATAAATATTCTGGTTTCATTTCTATTACTTCTGGTGCTGCTTCATAGATAAAGGTAACAATGTTTAGTAATAGCAGTAAAGTCTTTGGAAAAAACTATCCCAACAATCCTATCTCAACTCATTTCTTCTTGTTCCCTGTCCTGGCAGAATTCAGTGATCTCATTAATTTTTGAAATGCAAGTTCCTGTGTCCTTTTTTGTTAAAGTTTCTGTTGGAGCACTGAGCCATTCAAAAGCACAAACCATTTGAGAATTTCACCAAATAATAAACCTGATTAACAAGATAAAGCAATATAGCAAATGCAACAGAGAAATTACTTGTTTCAAACTAGCTGTTTTAAAACATTCCTTGGGCACTCCCTAAGGCAAATTCAGTGTACAGTTTAAACATCTCCACTTCTGACTTTTATATAGATTTCAACACACATCTTGTAAGTACCACAGGTCATTGGTATGGTCACAATTTCTATTTTAAATAATCATATTAAATCCTACTGCTTAGAGCAACTAGTTTGGCTAACTTGTACTATCTCCAGGTATAAGAGATTCATAGATCTATAATGCTGTAATCTATTATGCTGAAAAATAGGTGTGAAAATATTGCCGCTGAATCACTAGCAAACAGATGACTCTTCAATCGACAGCAAATTATTTTAAGAAAAGCATACCAAAAGTAAACTGTCTGTCCTGGGCTGAAGATCTTGTGATGTCCTAGGAACATCACCCAGTGATACTTACATCCTACACTTGAGATGAAAAGAAATTTTATATGTTATTAACTTTAAAAAAAAAATTCTATATTTGAGGGGAGTCACTTTTTAAAACTTAAATTAATCCACTTTTCAAAGTTTCTCTGTCATACAGCACAGTTCCTGATTCTAGATCTGTGCAGTAAGGAATGGTGTTATGTTACTGGGAACCATTTTGAAGGTTTTTGATGTTGCAAATTGACATGACAAAGACAGAGTAGCCATATTGTGGAAATAAATAAATGCAATCAAAATATAAAATGCATAAAGATATATATTATAACACCTTCATTCCTCATATATTGAGGAAATCCAGATGTTTTTACATGGCAATGTGACATATCTGAATAATGAATAAAAGTGGAAACTTTTTTGAAACTAGACTTCTACAAAATAATAAAGATAACCTACAACATATAGGCTTAATTTTTCTCCCTTAGATTCTACACAACAGTGTATTCTTGGCATAGTGCCATCACTTAAAATCAAATACACGATGTGTAGACTTAACACTTTTAAAAATATTCCTGAAAGAGCACAAATGAAAAGATTCCACGTCTTCTGTTCTGTACGAATGAAAAGACTTCACAGTACAGCGGAGCAGGGTTAAAAGCAACACAAGGACACTGCTGGAGCTATAAGAAATAATAAGGCGTGAAGTATAACTATCGCGTAGACAAATTGTTTACATACGGCAGAAGGGAAAGCTCCCAGAAAAATCCTTTAATATTCCTAGCTACTTTTCTTAATCAGCTCTTACCTGGTTTTGAACATGTTCAAACATATATCCTCAGCATGGAGTAGCAGATGATGATTTGAAACTGTCACATAAAATCAGTTTGCCATAATAAAACCTTAATTAGTCTTTTTTAGTTTTTAATTGTCAATTTGCCTCTCAGGCCTCCAGGATCATGTTTACATTTTTCTTTCAATTAAATTCAACAGCATTTAAATTCATTTCTCAGAACATAACATTTTTTAAAATGCTACTTAGTTTCCTAGCTGGTCATTCATACTTTAATAATGAACAACTGTCAGGTATGATATTATTTGCTAACTTTTATTTTATTAATCTTTTCTTCAATAATTAAAATGCCTTTCAAAGTTACAATTGCTGTATTTTAATTCCACTTGCAGAAAATATTGATGTAAATTTTGTTTCATGCTGAAGATACTTTCTGTGACTAACCGAAAATGGAAAGAGAAAGAAAGCTCTTCAAAGAGAAAAACAATTGCACATACAGATTGTGTTCTGCCTCTCCAAATATCTCTGGATAGGCTCTTTCAGGCATCATGTCTTTATTAATTTCCTTTTGTCCCCTATCCTGGAAGAATATAGTGACCTCACTTATATAGAAAATGCAAGCTTCTGTGGCATTTATGAACCAAGTCTCTTTCAGAGCACTGAAGGCCAGTTATCAGCTAGATCAGCTACATTACAAAATTACATAACAGAGGACAAGACCCCAACTGCTCAGTGCCAGATATGATTTTGGATCCCTGCATGGAAGGTTTTTCTTTTCATGGGTACACTTTGCCATAGGCTGATAAGCCACTCAGATTTCAAATTCAGTAAATATCACCATGTCTGAAGACGAAAAATAGCCAACATTCCTTCTCCAAATCTCAAGACTCAAAACATGGTAATCATAAAAACTTTCCTGTCCCAGAATCCTCATGATGAAGGCCAACCTTCAAGCACTTGCAATTCAGCTGATGTGGTGGAATATAAATTTAACATAAGGTACTCAGGTTGCGTTGTATTCAGAGTGTAAAATACTTTGGAATGACCCCAGGAATGCATTAGCAGAGAATGTAAGATAAAGAACATTACTGTGATGTATGAGTAGCTCTGGAAAAGGAAATCATAACACACCCTGAGCTTCAACAAGCTGTAACTGCTGAGAGGCCATGAGAATCACTTCCAGCTAGAACACAGTGCCACAGTATAGGCTTCAGAAGAGGAATGAGGTGGCTACTGTCGTTACATTTCCACCTACTATGAATGAATTCAGTATCCCAGCTGAGGCTAAGAAAACCATGGGTTTCAATTTCTATAACCTGTGAACTCAAAAGATGTGATTAAATCTTTTCATTTACAGCTATTATCTGTGACAGCTGCACCATTTGTTCTTACAATGGTTATAAGATTTTGAGCAGCACTCCGGTCACTAGGAAATCTAGGTTAAGTTTCAGATAAAATTGTGTTGTTTTATGAGCTCCAGAACATATAATCCAGTGCTATTCCTTGGCATTTTTACTTACAAAGTCAAATTTTCTTACTTTTCTCAAATTGCCTTTTAACCTAGATATTGTGCAAACTATATATGAACACCTGAGTTTACAAGTGCAGAACTGTAGCTTGAGGATTTGTGGTGTATTTACCTCATCACAGGATAATGCTGCCAAGTGAGTCAGTAGATTCAATACAATCTATTCAAAGAGAACAACCAATCCAAGCAGTGTTTTTCACCAAGTAAAAACTAGTATTCATCAACAAAAATAGAATGTGTGTTTAGTCTGGCCAAAATTATCTCCATGCACACCTATGCCAGCTAAGTTCCATTTTTTTATCCTGAAAATCAACTGTCATATCTACCAAATGCTATAGGAAACAAGAAAGATCTGGCTCCAGACTCACTTCTCACAGCTGTTGGACATCCACTATTTTTAAGAGTGTGTCTATTATGAAATTCAAAGGCATAATGACAATTTATGTAGACATACCGGTGTTGGCTTCAAATACGCTACTTTTGCTGCAGACAGGAGTGTTGCTATGGTAGCATTAGAGTCAAGGCAGGCCACAAAACCTGCCTAAGTTCAGGGATCTAGTGTCCGCTAAACCCCTTGTTGCCATGGCTGCACTGCTATAAGTACTAGCTAATTTAGCAAGTTATAATCTCACTCTATGCATTGCAATCTGTTTTTTAAATTGCTCTATAAGTATATCCTGAGATTGCAAGGACAAATTCTAGGAAATGGTTCTGCCTACTATTCCCCAGTCTTCCTAAATGAGATGCTGGTTGGGAAACAAGATCAAAGTGGCATGATCTCCCAAAAAATAAACAAATGTCATTCATACAACTAGCACACATTTAGCATATTTCTTGATAGAAGCACTATCTGACCGTATGTAGAAAAAGCCACTAATGTTTACTTCCCTCCATCTGCATGTCATCTAGTTTCACGCATTCGCCATGACAATTGGTATTACCGTGTCTCCTGACCAGTGCTAAAACTCAGCTGATTTCAGTGAAACAAGTATCAAAATTTAGTGTGAGGGGAAAGTTTTCTTTGCTTTAAATATCCAAATAACTCTATAGTGAAGCCAAGAACAAGATATGCTACATTCCACAGAAGGAAATAAGGCTAAACTCTGAAAACTATTTTTTGGTTTGTTTGTTTTTAGTTAGAAAACCTCAAACTCAACTTGCCACCTAATATATGGAATTTGCCATCAAGTTCAGTATATATCAAAATATCCAGACTGATCTAAAGCAGACACGATCTGTAGTTTTTCAGACTGTAGGCTACAGGAAAAAGGGGGGAAATGAGAAGAATATCAATATTCTTCCCTACCAGAAGATGATGATAATATTCTCCAGATAAGATTCAGGTGTATTACAAGATATAAAGTGTCAAATTCAGTTAACCTTCCCCCAGTTTTTACTTCCCAGGTGTCCACAGCACTACTGTCACTATTAGTAGTACTAGTCACTCCTGAGTGTGCTGAGTGACTTTGGTCTTTCAATGAGACAGGAATAGTATTTTCTTTGATACCTTCTAGCAAAGTTTGGGATGCAACACACTGTGCTTATACAGTCTTGTATCTGCTTAGGGAGTTAAACAATGGCTCTGTTGCTAGAAAAATCTTCATGAATAATGGGACTCTCAGTCTTTCTGATTGATGAGATTCGAGTTTGAGATTAAATTACTTTCCTTAAATACCCAAAATTACTCCACTAAAAATAGTTTGTAACCAAAACTTTTACCCTTTTGTCTGCTTTTTCCTTCCTCTCCCTAAAGGATCATAGTTCTAAATCTGAGGAAAATCATCCCTGATCTAAATTTTTACAAAATATTATTTGCTTAAAAATAATGTGAAATTGTTTTTAAACATTTCCTTTTTATGAATATCAAGATAACCACCTTTAAAATACATGTGTTCCTAGCATTACCTATAATGCAAAGAATACAAACTCCTCATAAATTTTCTTGCTAAAGTTCATCCAAAAATTCTGCATGACAAATCACTGCAGAACTACCACTTCCATTTCTAAGTCAAAATGTAGTGTAGGGGGAAAATCAGGTTAATCTTTTAGAAGGGAGCTGGTCAGTATTTGCTGTTCATGTCATGAATGCACTTGTTTCCATTAATTATGCTTTCTCCCTTGCTTAAGCATCATGACTGTAACTTTCCTATACATAGTACGCTTAACAAGCATGAAATGTCTTTGTAGGGCACCACGAAGGTCGCTTCCCCACTTGTACAGTTCACTACGCACTTAGATGTAATATAACTAACATACATCTTCTATGAAAAGGAAAACCTCATACTTGACCCAAACTCCCTCTTTGCATTTGGGATAATCATACCTTTTCTTTTTACAATCTATCTTTCTAATGCCTCTCATTTACTGGACCATATACTATGGCAGAATTCATTTGTGTTGCTCTTGTTGGACAAGAAAACAATCTCAGCTTCCTTCCCCTAAGACTGAAGCTCAAAATCAAGAAAATGTATTCACTGCATATTCACTATTTATAACCTAATGCTGCAGACTATAACCTTGGAACACTAAAACAAATGCAGCATTATAAAACACATCAGTTTATCCTTACCAATGAACAATATGAGATTTTTTTTTCTTTACCAACACTGGCAGGTAGAAAATTTACTTAGATGGAACATTCTTTGATGGCCAGAAGCCACCACAGAGGCCAAAGCAACCACACACTTTTCACTTAACTCAAAATCATTATGGAAAAACAGATCAGTGTTTAAAAATAAGAGATATAAAGGTGAGCTTACTTCAAGTTTGAGACAGAAAAATTTAGAGGCTAGTTCAAGAGGAGCTGAGAATAAGGATATCCATATCTTAATTCTTATTCTACTACTGCTTGAAAAGTGGTAAGAGAAGGCTGACTTTTCATGTGTTTCTCTAATTTCCTGCATGTAATTCTCTCCACTTTCAAAGCTACATCCAAGGCACTGACTTCCTTGACAAACCCTTAGGCTATCTAATACAAAAATTGTTGTATTAAAACAAGGTTTCATTATTAAGAATATCCTAGAATGGCAACTAAGAGCTTCCTATTTCTTACACAAATAAATATATATTGGAGTTAATATGACTGCTACTAATCTAAGTGGATGTAACACACAGACACTGAATGTAGCTAATAAAGAACAATCTCTGAATGTATCCACTTCTGAAGTAGAAAAGCTTATTCTGAGGGCAGCAGGAAAGTCTAGACAAAGACAGGCAGTGGCAGAGCAAATGCAAAGGTAAACTGGAACTCGGCAACAACGTTTCACTTTATAAATGTAATTGCTGTTAAAAACCAAAGTTTCCTAAATTATTTTTGAAGTCCATTATGAGCTTATAATACACAGGAACACTGTATAAAATTAAATTAGTGTAAGACTATACGCAGGCTCAGAACTAGAAAGACATATTATTCCTTTTTTCTGTTGCAGAACTGATATTGCTAAGCAAGTTGAGTCAGAATTTCTACCCTGATTTACTGATTTCACCTTAATTTTGCTAAGTTACAATAATAGACACATGAAAATAAAGAAATACAGCTCTCCTCCTGCCTCATGCCATGTGAATAGGTAAGTAAAAATACATGCTTGCTTCTGAGACATTTACTTTTGGTTGTCCTTACATTAATGACTAAAAGAAAGTAGGTGATAATAATCCTTCTGTGCTTTTGTAAAATTAGAAGGAAGCCCACATTTGTTAATTCTTCTCTTAAAAAGAGCTGCTAGGTCTCCCAAACCAGATCTAGTGAAAGCTGGCCCGGCAAAGCTTTCCTGATTTCCATCTGTTGGAAGATTTTGTTCCTCACAAAAGTCACTTCCCAAAAGGATGGTTTGATGGTATATTGAAGGTCTTATAAATCCAGCTTTCAAGTAAGTGCCTGATGAGAAAGCCCAGGGTACAGAAAGGAAGGAAAAAAATCCTGACTACTGTACTAACCTCACTGTATCTGCTCCTGATTCACCATTGAACAGTCGGTAGAGGGTGTTGCGCATTATATAGTGTGGCTTCCTGGTAGGTACAGTCCCCTGCTGTGCTCAACAGGGATGAAGACAGGTTTGGTATGCACTCCACCCTTTAGGGCTCTGGGGATCTTTCTCACTTATCCCCCCAGTATAAAACCAGTTCTTCTGCTGGGAATGGAAAATAAAAGGAATACAGCCATCTCTATCTTCTTCTCTGAAGTCAGCCTATTGCAATCCTAGTGGTGGCCAAGGGATCTCATTAAAATGAGATCTCTGCAGCTACTTTACTATATTTTTCTTATGCAAATCCAGTACCCAAAAGCTGTATACAAAGCAACAAAGTGTAAAAATGTAAATATTACATGATATAAATAAATTATAACAAGATAGCGGGCAACATTTATCACATCCTCACTTTGCATAAGGATTGTGATCATGCCACTTTCCTGTGAATATCACCTACCCAAACCATGTGGAAAATTGGATGCAGTTTATGAAATGAAACTGAAAATCTTCCTGACAGTGACATGTGAGAGGCCCTACAGTTTGGTGTGACTTTTCAAGTTTGCACTTATCATCTAGCTACATATTCTCTGTACAGAGGATAAGTCTGTCCTCTTTAGAAGTGACAAGGATAGAGGAGGAAGTCTATAAATCAATGAGGTACAAGACTTATCTCAATCCAGTCATGTATGGATTAAATAGGACTACTAGAACAAAGATTGTCTCATTTTCAAGGTCTTTTCTTATAGTAAATCTAAGCAAACATGAATTAGATTTCCCCAGAGTAAAGCTGCAAAGAGAGATATGCTTTTTCACGTTCTCTTTCCTTTGTTCCTTCAAAGCATACCTGGATTTTATTATTTAATGGAGTATTCAAGATAACCCAATAAAAAGTTAATGTCATTATTTTGCTGGTTTTATCCTTTGTAGTAAAATTTCCGATGCATATTGTATTGTATGTATTCCTAAAGTTCTTTTGAAGAGTTCCAGTATGCAATTACCACGACACAAGGGACTAATATCTCCATTACACGTTACTGGCTCTGCCATAGGTAATCTGGCAAAGCAAAATCATATAAAGCAGCCTTAGCTGGCCTGCCTAACTTCCTGCTACTGGACAAAATTAATCTTTGCTGAAAGTAGTTCTTCTCAGCCAGATTCAGTGAGTACTCTAAATACTGGACTCAGATACCAGTAGGACAAAATGTGTAAATGGAGCAAACTCTTTGTAAAAAGATATGAAATACAGCAGCAGAGTCTCATTATCTAGCCTTACTCCACATGATAGCCCATTCTTTCACTTCCTTGCCAAATTAGCAAGATCTGTTTATACTAGTTTATGGAAATGTAATATACCTAGCTATGAGTGTCTTTTCCTAATTACACCATTGTAGTTCTTCCCCTCAAGATGCATTGTTCTCTTGTTTTGGGACCCAGAACAAAGGTTACTTAATATAAATGGAAAGATTGCAACAGATGTCAATATGCTTTGTATCACACCACTGGTAAGGCCACCTTTTTGGGAAAATGGAAAAAGAAATGCATCCTTTTTTCTATATTTATATCTGTTGTTAAGCATTGTGTAAGTACGTGTACCAACACTGTCATGAAAATGAAGGAGAAGACACATGTGAAAAATTATACTTTCGGAAGAATAATATCTGCTTCTATCCCAAGAGCTGAGGAATGTTTTAGATTGTGTTTAAATTTAATTTAAGAAAGAACTGCTAATGGTGATGGATGTTGATGTTCATTCACTACCAGAAAGAAAGAAAAAGAAAAAAAAAAGTGAATTTTAGTATTGAAGGGAGGGAATCAATATAAGGAGAGAATCAGAATTACAAAGCACATTGTGCCCAACACAATGGTGCAGAGGAGTACAAACCTTGATTGTATATTCGGATGAGCAGGGACCAACTCTGGGTTTATAAAGAGCTTAGCAAAGGGATCTCTGTATGTGAAGAAACTCCTAGGGGCTCTCATGATACAAACAATCATCTGTAGGTGATGGAAAAGGAAAGCAGCAGCTACAGACACCGCATGCCCTTCTACAATACTAGCAGAAATTGGGCATATTATGTTAGGCAAACAGTAGATTTATGCCCAGCAGCAGTGAAGTTTGTCTGTTCTCTGTACTGACTCATTACAGATCCTGTATTCCTGGCATGGCTAACTCAGGAACCAAAGAGTGCCTCACAGTGTCACAGTGAAATCCCATGCCCATTACTGCTGAGTCACTGATTGGCATCAATCTGTTCCTCTCAGCCAGCCAGGTATGGGAGTTTACAAACAGGTAACTAAGTCTCACAGGTGAAGCTTTGAGAATAACATGTTGAGGTGCTGTAACATCAAGGAACCTTACCACTCCTTCCTGAAAGATAAAAACAAACCAAATGAGAATCTTGCACTTCAAAAAAGAGAATTTGTAGAGGGCAGTGAGATGTACATAGGCGTATAACAGTGAACATTTTGAAGAGTTAAAAAACTATCTGAATTGGATATCATTCACCAGTTCATTGATGATGTTTCCTCTTTTGCATTTTCATGTGATAATACTTAAGGATTAAAGCTATCTCGCAGAAAGATGTCAATTCCAGTTGCTTTTACCTTTTTTTGAAATTATTGTTCCAATTCTTCATAAGCTGGCATGTAGCCTGCAAATTAATATCTCACACTTTGCCAGAAAACAACACAATGCTTATCACCATTGTCTTTCACTTGCATAAGTGTTTCTTCCCTAGTATGCAGCCTTCTCATTAGACTAGTACACCAGTCAAAAGCCATCCTATATAAAGAGATCCATAGGTGCAGGCCTGTTTAAACCAAAGCAAGAGAGCTAATTATGACAAAGGTTACAATTCATTACCTCAAAAACAAAACCCCAAACCACTGTGGAAGAACGGATGCTCTAAATTCTCATTAGGTTTGGTCAAAGGAAGAAGTAGTTTTCATCAAAAAACACCTTATCTAAGCTATCTAAAGGATATCCTGATCTTTTTAAAAAAAAAATAAATAAACAGCAAATTCAACAAAACAAACAACAATAAAACTTATGTATAAATAAAAAAAATTAAAAGATTCAATGAAAACTATGGTTGGATTTTCAGCAGTGACATCTCTGGCTTAATTTCCTCCCTCTGGGGCAGGTTCTCAGGTGGTATAAAATATCTTCAACAGCTGCCAGACAGCAATAACAACCATTAGGCAAATGAAGAGCTTTTCTGAGAATATCAGCTTTTATGAAAGGCTGCTCACTTCTCTCTGCTATCTATTTCGCCATCATTCACTCATATGGCAGTTGTCATACCACCCTGCTCAGCTACAACTTCATCTTTCCATTTTATTGCATATGCCTTGCAAATGCCTTTCCTGCCAACATCTTTGACTTATATTAACTGTAAAATGAAGACTGAACAGCTGGCTATAGTGGTTTCTGGACTCAATCATATTATCATATTAGACGCCTGCATGTTTGCTCATAACAAGATGCATTTCTAAAGAAGTGAAGGAAACTTTTTATGAATAGCAATACTGTGGCGTGGGTTTTTTTGTGATTTTACATATGTAATTACTGTAGGTTAGCAAGTAGTAAATTGGATGTTGATTCTCTAAATAGGAAAAACATATGGCTTTACAGTCTCCAGCTTGGAACTTTTATATTTAGTTTTAATGACAGATTCATCTGTAGCATGAATGATACAGTACCTGGGTATGTGGGTGTGTAGTGTATGTTATTGGGTTCCTATTCAAACACTGGTATACCAGTGGGAGACACTTGCAGATGACAAAGCTGTATCTTACTCATTTTGCTCAGGCACTCTTGTTGTATATTACGCACTATGAAATGCACGTTTTCAAATGATCAGCTTCATAATTGTCTTCATAATTAAAGACAAAAAATGAGTCAAGATTGAGCTTTTTCACTACTTTCTCTCAGTAATACAACTACAGGCTCTATCAACATGTAATCCCAGTGGTAGCAAATTTTCCTTTAGAATAGGAGGTTATTCATTAACTGTATCTAATAATTAATACAAGACATCATTAGGAAGAAAATAATGTTGGCTGTTGATTTCCACAAGAGACTGCATACAGCATGGCTTATAAATTGTCTCCATAAGAACATAGAATCATAGAATCATTAAGGTTGGAAAAGACCTCTAAGATCATAGAGTCCAACCATCAACCCAACACCACCATGCCCACTAAACCATGTCCCATATAAAGCATGTTTATAGCATGAAGAATATTTCACCAATACTGCACAAATTCTGAAATACTCATGCAAGATTCACCAGATATCTCTCCCAAAAATATAGAGCACAATGTTATGATCACTTCTAGGTTGTTGCGGTGTTGGCATTTCTATTAAGGAATTCCATTTTGCCAGAACACTCTAAATATTTTGCTAGTGTTCAAAATTCAGGAAGCCAATTACAGAGTGATTCTCTCCTACTAAACAATTTTGAATCAATAATGCACATTTGAGCATAAACTGAACATTTCATAATTTATTTACTGAAAAAGGAAACTTCCCTGTCATGCATTACTCGGGGAGAAGAGTAGCAGAAATATGCTTTAGCAGTGTGAACTCATCATGGTTGTTCTGCCTTAAGCAAAGGTCTAACATTTGCCTTCAAATTATGGTCAGGATGCTTTCTTGGCTGAAAAACAGAGGCAGAAATTATTGGATTGTAAAGATTCTTGATGGGATAGAATGTGAAACCTCTCTCTCTTAAAAGGAAAAACGTGATTGCACATTTAAACAATGGTATTTGCTTTGAGACAACTGTTTCCTTTGAGGACTTTTAACTGAATATTTTGTCTTTTGCTGCTCCTATAACACAGGCATAATCTGCTTCCCGTCTTAAAATGGGGATGTAGCAAGTTTCTCTTTAAAGAATTCATCTAGGTAATTCACATCCAAGTTTCTGGGTAACAAAGCCAGGTTAACCAAAGCAGTATTAGCCTTGGCCTAACATTTAGTTATAACTCGCAGCACATTCTTCATCTGGCTGCTTCTCCATTTATCTTTCTGGAAAAATAAAATATATACTGTGCCACCAGTGTACAGAACACATGGCTTGATGATTGATACTCCACAGCATGCAGTTATTGTATAGTGCATACTGTCCTTTGCTGAAAAAAAGAGCATTTCCATCAGAGAACAGCAGCACGTAACTTACTTGTTTGATTTTGTGGAAACACTTCGGTTTTAGTACCTGTAAGCAGGACTGTAAAAATGTTTTGGCAACAATATGAGGTATATTTCCAGACCTTGAAAAACTAAAAATGAACTTCTTTCTCCTGAACTTTCTGAAAATTCTTGTTCTTCCTCTCAGACTTTCAGGTTAGCTGCTACTGCTACGTGTGCTGATGTAGCACAAACTTACTGGATTCATCAAGATCCTGAACCTGAAGAAAAATGAGAATGAAAATGAGCTAATTGCAAAAAAAATGTTGTAGGTCAAAACCACTTCAGTTATGATCCTGATTCACTGGAACTGACAAGTATATCTCCATCATGTTTCTCTTCAGGACTCTAACAGCATGTTTAGTTTTGTGCATGAACTGTTGTTGATGTGTGATATTTTAGGGAAGCAAGCATAGTGAGATACAACCAGTCACATGACTTCTTGTACACATGTCCTTTTATCATTTTTCCTACACTCCACCAATAAAATTTCTTGTCACGATTTAAAATAAAAAAATTCAGAGCTCAGATGGCCACAGATTCTCAAGGTGTATTACAGAAGAATTATTAGTATGCTATCTTTATAGAAATTCTAATATAGTTTATATCTGCTGCCTTCTGTAAGAAAATTGTTCATCTACAAGAGCATCCGGTGACAGGGTATTTGCTTTTCAGATATATTTCAACAAAAGTTTTTTTATATATTCTACACCATTATCAAGGAATATCTCAAAGTTCAGTGCATCAGCAACACAGGAAGATCTTTTTTTTGTTTATAGGTATGTGATTGTATACTTTAATTCCAGATATGATCAATCTGGAATTAAAGGAAGTAAAGGAAGTACACTATATTTTATTAAGGACTTCTGGAGAACATAATTCTCACAGTAACCAAAAGTATAAATAAATATTCTTGCAAGTGATATATAAATTATTCTAAGTAAGCAGCAGCATGTCAGTCAAGGTTGATCAGATTCTTTACAACATAGCCTTATGAAAAGAAAAATGTTAGATTTGGGTCCAAATATGGAAATTTTCATGACTGATACTTGTGGAACTTTTGAGATCAATGAACCTTTTGTCAAAACCTGAAGCAAAGTTTTTGCTGCAGGACAGGGAACTTTTTTTTTGAAATTCAGGTTTGTTCATGTTATCAGACTGAACTATATTAGTACCTGGAGAGCCCAACTGATATCAGCCCTCATTGTAACAGCTGCTATATTTATACATAGCAAGAGATGCATAACTCCATTATCTTACTATCAAAATTGTCCAAGTGCTAAAGAGAGGAAAAGAGGTAAATGGCAGTCAAGGTCATGTGTTATTCCAAGCTCAGATGCTGACTTGACACCTGGTTAACATCTCTTCCTATACGGTGCTCCACCCTCTGGCAGCTAAATCCATTTGAAGAAAAATGGCATCACAAACAAAATTTATGCAAGTATATGTTCTTCCAGCAAAGTCGCCTAACTTCAAGGGTGCAGAAAAAAACCTCCACACATTACCCTAGCAGCAAGCTCAACAATAGATGGTCTTCAAAGCATAAAATAGTAAAGAAACAGAATGTTTCCAATACTAATCAAGATATATTTAAAAATATATACAGAGTATATATATGAAACACACCAGTAAAGAATATCTGAATACTGTAAGAAAATTACCTGACCATTCATTCACCATTCTTCTCAGATCCAGTAAAGCAGTCTCTTAAAGAAATAGGCAGACAATACTGCCTATTATTTTCAGTGAAAGTTAGGAGTCTGTACACTTTCAAAAAGATTCTTGGACAAAGTTTGTTTCCAGCTATAACAATTTAAATCCAGATTAACTTAACTGGTAACTACAGAGATGTTCAAATTTACACAGATGTCACTAAGAAGAATTTGGTTCTGTGTTCCACACACACTGATTTAACAGTTTTCCTCTGTAAAGCACAGTATAGATGACTACATGTATTTCAGGGACACTTTGGTATATTATTCTGTATGGCAATTCCATCTAACTTGAAATAAAGTAATTAAACAAGCTCTAGCATGTTGCTGCAAAATTGATCACCACTTTCTTGTGAATAGCCATGCATTTATATATAAAGATGAATGTTCCTTTTTAGAAACGGATCATTTTCAGATTAATGGGTAAATTACTGTTCCTTGGAAATTAATACAACTAGGTCTACTTCTGCAGCAACTTAAATATTCACAAACGAAATTGAAATGCTTTTGTCTTTTCTCTGTCCATTGCTTTCCCGCCCTGGTGAAAAAAAAAAGAAAAAAAAAAAGAAATGTAATGAACAAATTGTGGTGTCACTTTTGTGGGAAAAGTAACTTACAAAGTTACTCATGTAATGTTGTAAACCCCAACATTACAACTGTGTTAAAAAAAATCATGAATAAAACCACCCCTTATGATGAGATGTCATATTTTTAACAGTGTCAAGCAGGCTACTTTCTTTTCTTTGTTTGACCCTCTAAAGACGAATTCCTTCAATTTTCTTCCAAGAAGCATAAGGGCTAAGAGATTTACAGAAAAAGCTGATGTTTTCACATAAACACAGAGTGGGACAGTGACAGAAACCTAGATATAGCAAGAATTTCAACAGTAGGTTAAAGTGCTATCTTGAGAGCTAAATCTGACCTTAAGTTAGTTGCTTGCCATTTCATCAGTCATGACCACTATTCATATATAGTTTACCTCCACTCCCTCCCCCTCACTCCTTTGAAGCATAAGAAAGACACAGACCTGTTGGAGTGAGTCCAGAGGAGGGCCACGAAAATGATCAGGGGGATGGAACACCTCTCCTGTGAAGAAAGGCTGAGAGAGTTGGGGTTGTTCAGCCTGGAGAAGAGAAGGCTTCGGGGAGACCTTATGGCAGCCTATCAGTACTTAAAGGGGGCTTATAAAAAAGATGGGGGCAAACTTTTTAGCAGGGTCTGTTGCAATAGGACAAGGGGGAATGGCTTTAAACTAAAGGGGGGCAGACTTAGACTAGGTATAAGGAAGAAATTTTTTACGCTGAGGGTGGTGAAACACTGGCCCAGGTTGCCCAGAGAGGTGGTGGATGCCCCATCCCTGGAAACATTCAAGGTCAGGTTGGACGGGGCTCTGAGCAACCGGATTTATTTGAAGATGTCCCTGCCCACGGCAGGGGGGTTGGACTAGATGACCTTTAGAGGTCCCTTCCAACCCAAACTATTCTATGATTCTATGTTTTGAGAGCTTGAGGGGAAAAGTGTTCCCTAAGTTGTTCCCAAAATTTCTGGGACATTAGCAATACTGAGTAAGAATGCAGGTCTTACCCAGACCTGCTTACAAGTCTTAAGAAATATTATTTTATACAGTTTACTATAAGTAAAGATTGTCTATTTAGACATTAAAATCTGTTTTTCATCAGCTAGTAAAAAGCAATCCCTTTTTAAAATCTCTTTTTTCTCCTATTACTTAGGTTTGCTATGAAGTACCATGGAAACTCAGCATCAGTATGGTGTGGTATTTGCAAGCATCTACAAGTTTAACAGGAAAAATTGACAATTAAAGGGAATCTGTGAACCTTGCTGTGTTTCTCTGATGTGTGAGTTTTATTAAATAAAAATTTCTGGATCATTAAACAGTTAACCTATTCTTCCTAAGAAGAGTTCTAAGTGAGGAAATTACTAATGATTTATCTAGTTTCAGGGAGAGGAGAGAAAGGCTATTTTTAATGGCTAAGGAAAACCGACAGCTGGTAATCAATAAAGAAATGACAAAAAGCTCAATGGACCCTGGTGGCTCACCAGAACAGTATGATAAAACTTCCCTGGTTTCTAAAGCCAGCTATATGCTACTGTTGCATGTGAGTGGTGACAAGACATGCCATATTTAACTCCCCAGTCTCAGTGGTCAATAGTTACATGGATACAGATGGAATGGAAAATAATGTCTTAAACAGAACTGAATTAACATTTGTGGACCTAAATGACCCTAAAGCAGCTGATATTCTCTATTAAATAACAAAGCACTGAATCTATCTCTGTGATTCTTTTACAGAGACACAGTTATGCTAGGCAAAGGCATATGTAGTTATTTCCCATGTGACCATCATAAACATGTGATTCCCAAACCCATTCTCAGAGAGCGCAGCACCAGGTATCACCTCGCCAAAAATCCACCATAGCAAGAAAGTGCAAACACTTTGTGGTACGGTGCCAATCTTGGGAAAAAAATTACAAGAAAAAGAAGTGGTATATTGGCACACTCCACAAATTCCCTCTTGAAGAATTACAACCTCTGATCTTTCTTAATTTATAGGCTTCCTGCCAACCCCATATTTAGGGGACTGAAAATACAACTGTGCTTTACTCTGACCCCATAATGCCACATGACAATTACCAGTGAATATATAGCTTCATCGCGAACAAAACAAAACAAAACAAAAAAATCACATGCAGCAAACTCATTCCACATATGAAACATGATTAAACTAGTATTGCTGTTTGAGGGTAGTAACAGTTATCCACTACGTAAAGAAGGCTTCATTCATTAACAACAAAGGCAATTCTGTTAATGTGCAGTATTTATATAATTTTGCTGATATTGTAAATTTCTGAAACATATTATCATAGAATGGTTTGGGTTGGAAGGGACCTCTAAAGGTCCTCTAATCCACCCCTCTGCCATAGGCAGGGACATCTTCAACTAGATCAGGTTGCTCAGAGCCCCATCCAACCTGACCTTGAAAGTTTCCAGGGATGGGGCATCCACCACCTCTCTGGGCAACCTGTGCCAGTGCTTCACCACCCTCACCATAAAAAATTCCTTCTTTATATGTAGTCTGAATCTATGCTCTTCTACTTTAAAGCCATTCCCCCTTGTCCTATTGCAACAGACCCTGCTAAGAAGTCTTTACCCATCTTTCTTATAAGCCCCTTTTAAGTATTGAAATCTGCAATAACGTCTCCCCAAAGCCTTCCCTTCTCCAGGCTGAACAACCCCAACTCTCTCAGCCTTTCTTCACAGGAGAGGTGTTCCATCCCCCTGATCATTTTCGTGGCCCTCCTCTGGACCCACTCTAACAGGTTTGTGTCTTTCCTGTGCTGAGGACTCCAGAGCTGGACGCAGTACTCCAGGTGGGGTCTCACCAGAGCAGAG
>NW_008825532.1:595463-619920 GCF_000699105.1 Pygoscelis adeliae
TCCCACCAAGTTTCAGTAATGGCAACTAGACCATAACTTTGTAGCCTCATGGGGGCTTCCAACTCCTCCTGTTTGTTGCCTATGCTGCGTGCATTGGTGTAGAGGCACTTCAGCTGGGCTGTTGGCTGTGTCACTTTCTTAGAGGAATATACCTTAATTCTTTTGCGGTATTTCACCAGCGTTTCCCTCTTAGTTCCTATTACCTCAGCAGCCCCTGGCTCATCTCCGTAAGACTTCCAGTGTGCTGAAGTGTACCCAGCATGTCTCAGAGCAACAGGCTGAGGGCCCTCGCTGGCACCCTGTCCCTCTAACCTTGGAGTGTTGTCCCACAGATTGTCACCACCAACCACCCCTTTAAGCCTAGTTTAAAGCTCTGTCAATGAGCCCCACTAGCTCATGAGCAAAGATCCTCTTCCCCCTTTGAGAAAAGTGAATCCCATCCAACGCCAGCAGGCCTGGTGATGTGTAGGCCATCCCATTATCGAAAAACCCAAAATTGTGGTGGTGACACCAGCCACAGAGCCATGTGTTAATAGACTGTGTCCATCTGTTTCTTCCAGTGTCGCTGCCTGCAACTGGAATGATAGAGGGAAAAATAACCTGTACTCCAGATTCCATTATCAACTGTCCCAAGTCCCTGAAGTCTCTTTTGATTGTCCTTGGACTATGCGTTGCAGCTTCATCACCACCCACATGGAAAGGCAATAATGGATAATAGTCCAAGGGCTGAACCAGGCTAGGAGTTTTCCTTGTGATGTCCTTAACCCAGGCCCCAGTGAGGCAGCCTATATTATATAGCCTATATTATATAGGATGTGGTTTTTATTATCCTTTTTCAGAAAAAACTATACAAATTAAGAACTCTTAATCCCTGCATAAAGTCTACAATAATAATGGATAATAGTCCAAGGGCTGAACCAGGCTAGGAGTTTTCCTTGTGATGTCCTTAACCCAGGCCCCAGTGAGGCAGCCTATATTATATAGCCTATATTATATAGGATGTGGTTTTTATTATCCTTTTTCAGAAAAAACTATACAAATTAAGAACTCTTAATCCCTGCATAAAGTCTACAATTTAAACCTGTGATTCCAGCATCTTGGCTGTTATCCAGTAGTGCTATACATACCAGTTCACCAAAATCTGCATCTGAACAACCCCCTGTCCCAGCTTCAGAATGCCCTTTACCACAAACACTGGCAAATATCCTTTGTGGAAAAAAAACCTAACTGGATTTCCCCTAGATACATGCAGTTCACAACAAAAAATGAGACCAAATTTGTTTAGATCTATTACAAAAAAGAAGCACTTCACCTTACTTTGTCAGTGCAAGTCAGGTTCTTAAATAGAGTGGGTAGAAAATATTTGTGGTTCAATTATCGAATTTTGATTCAAGATTACTACAAGTTTCTATAAAGCAAACTGGGTGCAAGTTTCAGGGTTGGATTTACTAGAAGAGAACTGGGATACTGGGATACAGTAGCCCCTAGGAGTCTGCACACTCGTGCTCTCCTTCCCAAACTCCATTGATTTCTTTTAAGCCTGGGATGTGCAGGACCATTCTTAGGGTTTGTCTTCACAAGGAAGCTGATCATGACATGAATTCGAAGCATAACAATTAACCTTGGGTTAGCTGGTGATGCAAGAATATTTACTCTGCCAAAATTCACCTCTCATTTAGTGTAACCAGTCACAGTGATTCCAAAACTAGAGGATTGACTTGATAAATTAATCAGGAATAGGTTTTAATTACTCACTGTCTCTGCAAGCCTGGACTTCCACTGATGACTCAATGTGCCACGAAAGTGACTTGAGAAACTTCAACATAGCTTTTCCAAAGCAGGGAATTAGCATGAAAAAAGAGCACCTGCATGAGGAACCAGTCCAGAACCACCATGTCAAAACAGTTATTTCAAGATCTTTCCTTGCAGACTTTCTTAGGTTTCTGTATTTTTCCCCAAAGACCAGAATGCTATCCAATGCTTGCCAGAATGCATGCGATTACAGAGGCTTGAACATTTGATAAATCAACTGAGAAAAAAAATTAGTTCATTTAATAAAACAACAGTGGCCAGATAACTATATGGTATGACAAAAGTGTTTGGTCTTAAGACAATGTTCATGTAATACTCTCCTTTGCATGGAAATTTTGTTTAAATTTTAAGAAACTGCTGATATAGAGATGTTGGTTAGTAGAAATTTTATTTTAAGTGAGTAAAAAAGTTTTTTAAAAATATAACTGAAATCAGTTCCCTGCATTAAATAATATATGTAGCACAAGGACTTAGTGTATTATTGCTGGTCTACTTCCATCTACATTGGGGTATTTGCAGCAAATTTATTATGTTGTTACATATTTGCTACACTGCACTATTAACAATTTAGTGTAGACAAAGATTAATGTCACCTTCTACTGCTTCGATAGTAGGAAGGTGATCTGAATGTAATTTGTTCTTCCAAGACAAGAAAAGTTTGTTACCTTAGAGTAAATGAGATCAGCATATTCAGCCTGAAAAAAGAAAATTTCAAAAAAAGGGTGGTCTGCTAGGTCTGAAGAATGTGCACTCTGCACACAAGAAAAAACATCATATTTAATATGGTGTTTTTTTCCCTCAAGATCAGATCAACAATCTTAATCAGAAATTCAGAATTCAGTCTTTGAAATAAAAAAACAATAGGTTTATTTTTTTGGAATTAAGAGTATCCAAAAAGCTTATTTGTGGAATTCAGCATTGGGAAGGCTACTATGTTTTGAGTGATCAATTAAAGCCACATTTATTTAAAAAGATTAAGAACTACAAATGTCTTTTACCAAGCTATGAGATACAGAATCCAAACCATTCCAAATAAAATGGCAACATTCATCACCTAAATTAAAAAACAATAATTAGTCAGGTCTTAGAAGATACTTTTATTACTCTCCCCTCCTCATTTTCTATATTATTCTGCAATTGCTTTGTCATCTGAGCTTTAAATATAGATAGATACTATTTAAATTAATAGAGCTCACATTATTCCTACACTTTCATTTTTCATAATCTAGAGAAATTATGGAGAAATACAAATTAAAAACTGCCAGCAAAGGTGCGCTACTTTGCTTTTATAATAGTCCTTTAGAGTGCAATATAACTAATGAAGTATTGCTCTGAAATATAATGCAGATTACTATGTACTAGATCGATTTTGCTGCAATTTCCTCCTAACTGCAAAGTGCCTACTAATTAAAGCAAGGCTGAGCTCAGTCTTGCCCTCCAGCATCTACAGCACAGTTCACCTGTTCTGAGAACCAATACAACTCAGTGTTTTTTTCTGTAACCCCAATTTAAGAAAAACATTTGAACAGGTCCTGACTTACTGTTGAGTAAGTGAATGAATGAAGGCTGGGATCCAGTGCTGCTTTTTTTGGATCGGCAATTGCAAAATCCACAGGTTATACAAGTGATTATGAACTTTCAGGTTAGAAGGAAGGATGGAACTTTTGGTAGAGTTCACAATGTATTTGCTTTCATTTTTGCTTTTGGTGAGCTGTATGCTTACACCAGTATAGCTTTTTCAATGTAAAATGCAATGGCTTATTGTATCTCTATTTAATCCACATGAATTGAAAATTGAAAAAAGAAATAGAATTCCCCTCAAGAATTTTCTTTCCACTCTTCTCAAACTAAAAGCTGATGAACCTCTTAAATATTGTGCAGAGAAATCAACTGACATGAAGGCTTTTAGTGAGCTGCCCTGTAACAAGACTTTCCAGAAGAAAAAAAGTAATCCATGGGAAAAGGAAGACATCCTTTTTCTGAACAGTGATATTCAAATGCTGCCTGAAAATATGTGCACTTCCTTTCATTTGGAAAACACTGAATTTGGGTCAGAGCAACCAACTCCTGTGAAGGCAAAGCCTTCTCTAACTGACTGACTTGCATGCTAATTTTAGGAAAAGATATTAATCAAAAAGGAACACAACCCATCTGTTTCAGTTCCCAATTTTGATGAACTTCCTCCACTGACTTTATTACACACATTTTAGAAGTCCTGCTGCTTCTGAATTTTGCCTGTAACTCCAAGTCTTAGTTTTCAGGCAGTCTTCCTCAAAGAAGGAAAGATCTATGCAACCATACTCAGTGCATCTGACTGTCTCTGCTTACCATCTTCTCCCCCCCCCTCCCCACCAACCTCCATAATGACTTTCAAATCTGTCCACCAATCTAGATCCAATTGAGAGAGGGTAAAGGTCTCACAGACACTATACTACAGAAAGGTCCACCCTCACACTCCCAGAAAATCCCTAAACCAGCTGAGTATAACAATGAGCTCCAACTTAGCGCCCCCTTAAGGAAAATGGTGCAGCATACTTTGATCTATATTGGACACCAGAGAATCAAAACTGGACAGATGTATTATGAACCCTTCAAGTTCAGGAAGAGCACTGATAAAGAAGTTACACTGTATGAGAAATGGGGAAAAAGGTCAAGAAAACGTAAGTGTAACCTTTTCTGTCACTCACAAATGACTAAGCTTTTTTTTGTTGTTTATGGTATAATGTTTGTTTTCAATTTCTCTTTCTAGATATCTCTCTGTATTTCCAAAAGGTTTATGAAACTGCTCTACAATTTTAGGAGACACAGTGTTTACCAAAGACAGAAAGAAAGCCTTTGTGGTAAATATGTTACTGATGTAGCACAGAACTGGCAAGTTTTTCTGTAGAAATCTTTAAATAGAGATCTGCTTTAAATAAAAGTTCTCCTTAAATGCACATTATGGTGTGCTATGGGAAAATACGAAGAAGGGAGTGCTGTCCTTTATTCTTCCCTCTCCCGATATAAAGCAATGTTAACATTACAGCCAAAGCTCTTCAAAAGAGGCAGAAGTTTCCTCATCTTGTAACTTGTAACGCAGTACAGTGTTTCCCGAAGCCTTAACCAAAAGCAAACCTAACTCCAGACATCTTCAGGACATCTATCCAGGCTCTGTGAAAACGTACCCAGTGCAATGAGAGGGTTTGACATTTCCACAGATATACATCAGTGCCTTAGAGATTTATGTGAACATTTCCATTCCAGTAGAGTAAACACATAATTCTTGTTGATTTTAAGTTATCTAAATGAAGATTGAAAACACTAACTTCATAATGTCTAGCTTAATGCTTAGCTAGGTGATTTTATGAACCACACTTACAGTCCGAGCAACAAACCTAATCCTCTAAAATGCATGAAACTTTCAAGAAATAAAATTAAACTTCATAGCACTTCCAACTCAAATATAACCCTCCACAGCAAACTTCCTGAAGTGCAGATTTCAGAAAAAGCAGAAGATTGAAACACAGAAGAAACTACTCAAGAGAATGCTGGTATCTTTTGACTAATCCCTTAAATTCTCATGTTTAAAAAAAATAAAAATCAGAAAAGTAGCAAACCATAGGAATCATGAATGACTGAAGTATCAAAGCTCGCACAGGCAAAACCAATACATTTCACATAAGAAAATAGGATACAGATTTCACTATTCTTACAAATGAACTATAATTCAAGTTGTTTGGTTTTTGGTTTTTTTTACTAGTTGAGAATTTTTAAGGCATGGAGTGATCTGACAGAAGGAAAATCAATACTTTCCAAAGTTCAGTACTTGAAAGAAATACTCAGTGAGAGAAAAGGCTAATACAGTTAAAAACTTTCCCATCTTGTGTTGTTCCCAGTGGAATGCATGCAAAATAGCAGCAACAAACAATTCATCCTAATAAAGTTTGTGTGAGAAGGATGGTTGGTGGTTTTTAAGTAGCTTGGATTTCAATTAAGGCTTTCAGGCAAATCTCCTATGAGGGTGTCCTGTGATGCCTGAGGCACAAGGCCATGATGAGTTGCTCTACCATGTCTTTCCAGAAGAACTACATCCAGTTTGATTCTACTTAATTTTTGGCACCTACTACGATGCCTAAAATAGAGTACAGTTCTCTTTCAGTCCTCATTTAGTCAGGAGAGAGAAACAATCATCTCTCAAAAGCAATTAAAATTTTTCAGATTCAGTCACTTTCTGGAGTGTCTTTTCTGTTGCTTTTCTAAAGGTTGGGTCAGTACTTTTGCCTGACATTATGAGCACTTTGTATGAACACACACCTTGATCTCATAGAGATGGAAATGACCGAAAGGCATTTGTAACATACTTAATAAATTTTAGACAATCATTAGAAACTCTCTCCCCTTTCAAATCATATTGTCAAAGGTGAACTTAAACATTTAGAAAGCTCAGAGTTACTGCAGATATGCCAGGAGCAGTAACTGAATTTCTTTGGAAGGAAATGAAAAGACCTTTCTCCCTGTTTAAGCCATACAGTCCCATTTCATTGCATTACTTATTTACTTTAAGGGGTTAAGGGACAAGACTTAAATATTGCTTTAAAAATCTTTAGCTATGCTCTCAGCTACATAATTACCAGCTTTTACCACACTGAAGAGAGTGATAATGGCTAACACATATGATTCAAGAGCTGAAGTGCCATCACACCCATAAGGGGGTTCATTTACAAGAGAGTTTTCAGTAGCAGTCAGAAACCATCAGGCTTGCACATGATGATTGCAAGGACATGATCCAGCTCCTATTGAAATCACTGTGAATGTTTCCATTTGCTTTAGCAAGCTTTGAAACGGAGAATAATCTGCTGGAGTAATGCTAACTCTAAAAACATGCAACTGACAGTGACTACTGTATCCCTGAAGAGCATGCCAAAGATATTTCTTCACAAGGTTAGGGTAATCTTGTGAATCTTGTGAATTAACTCAAACTCCTGTGAACTGACTCCTTATCTGGACTCTAAGGAAAATAAGAAGAAAAGTTTAAATACTTATCATCTCCAGCATCTTAATCAGCAATACTTCGTATGCAAGAACAGAACGTCAAATGAATGTTTTCTCTATAGTGGGAATCTGGCTTGGAAAGTAAATGGTGATAGGGTTGCCACTGTTTTTATAGCATTTTGCTTACAGAGGCCAAAAACTTCAGCAGGGGCAAGTATGTTGCATACAGCTTCTTTACCAGTGCAACAGGGATCTTTCATAAACTAAGCTATTATTAATCCTACCAGCATTTTAGAGGAATTATACCATCTACAGTGGAGATGGAGTGACTCCAATGGTCCTGTCCAATTACTGCTCCACTTAGACTTAGCTGAGATAGATGTGCAAATTAGGTACTCCTCTGTCTACTGGAGAATCTGGTATGCAAAAATGTCACTTCAGGAATTGGCAGGTTCTCCTTGGCTTGCAATTTTGCATGTTTTGCTCCTCCATATTTCACAGAAGAGGAAATTCCTTAACTTGGCAGCCAGGAACACAGGAACGAGAGGACAATAATTCTGTAATTACTTCAGAAGCAGAATAGGGAGGTTTGCTGCCCTTGCGTGTCTTCAACATCTAGTCAGAAAACTTAGCATACAGAAATAACATCCTCTGTTTATAAGCTGAAATAGGGTACAAAGCAGTAAAACAACAGAACGGAACCGGAGAGGTAACTGCAGGTCTTACAGAAACTAATAACAGCATCTGTGTTATCCATATTATAATGCAAGGAAATTCGGTGTTATCCAGAATGAAACGTCAGCCAAGAACCCAAAATAACCAAGTAAATACCAAGTATGAAAAATGAAGAAGCAGCTTACATATGGAAATCATCCCCTCAGAATTGGGAACTTTTACCAGATTAATATAAGACATTTGTAGAGATGGATGCAATAAAATGACAACAAGAAGCCCCAGTGAAACCTCCCATCAATTTTGTCATTTAAGGATTCAGAGCTCTTGGTTTTGTACATGATATTTTTTTGCAGGACATCAGATTTAAATGTACACGGAAACCCAGAGGACATAAAATATTAGATATGTTTCATATCTAGCTCATCTCACTGTTGAAATGCTGTTGTATTAATAGTGCTGTGTCAGTAGGTAGGAGAATTAAAAGAAAGGAGGAAAAAGGATGTATTAGATGGAAAAGAGAGAATGATAATTTGGTTCACAATACTAATTTTTATTATATAGCAGTATGATTATAACAAGCCATAGTAAGGGAAAATACAAGACTTTTCCTATTAAATTGTATTTAATTGAAGAAAACACATGTAGAAGTAATAAGACAATACTAATGAGGAAAGAGTATTTGCTAGTCCAGTATCTTATTTCCAACAGAAGCAATGCCATCAGCTTCAGAAGGAATTAGAAAGTGAAAGCATTAGTATGGAAAAGAAACATGAATGAGAAAAGCTTCTTTTTAGCTTCAGAGGTTGGCTTATGCCTTGGAGTATGAGGGGGTTGACTTCCTACCCTTTCTGAAATTGTTTAATCCTTCGTAAAATAACTGTGAATATATGCTAGACACAGAAATTTGTAATCTGTTCTGCATGTTTACTCAAAACGACTTTGATCACAAAATCATAGAAATACAAGGCTGACAGAAACTTCCTGAGATTCAGCTACATTTACTCCTTTCACTGAGGAGAAATCAAGTATAACTAAACCATTCTCAGTGTCTAACTTGTCTTTAAGTTTTCCACAAAGTCCCTAATGGTCTGTTCCAATGGTTGTCCACTCACATGGATAGAAAATTTTTCCTAATATCTAAAAAAAGTAATGTTTGCTGTAAATTAAGATGGCTTCTTGCTCTTCTTCAGATATAAACCATTTTTACTTAATTAACTTATGAATATTTCTTTTCTTTCCCTCAAAAACACCAGTTACAAACTTAAAAGACTATAAAAATCAAATCACTAACGACCAGTTCTACCATGACACTGTTTTACTCCTTTTACATAGTGGTTTGTTTTAGTTCTCTCTAATAAGGGTTATTTTTAATTGGCTATTAAAATATTGTAATTTCTCTTGATTTTGTATATGCTTGCTATGTACTAGTCAACAGTTTTGCTGCCTCCTTTGGTTAACTTTGTACACCAAATGAAGAAGAAGATAACAATTCTAAGCAAAGTTGGACTGAAATCAGCAGAAGGGTACTTCTATATCTAAGTACCCTAAAGAATTGAGTCATAGAAAATTAGCAGTAGTTGATTTCCTTGAAGCAAAGTATTATTTTATTTTGCCATGAAATTCACTTAAGAATTCCGTTCTACTGCAATATTCTTTCCTCATGTTCAAGAAGTTACCAAAAAGCATTATTTCAGTGCTCTGGAAATTTTAAAGTAATGTTACTCATTTTCTGACTATGTTGTATCAAATATTGATTTAAATAATTAGTGTAGGCATACAAGAGTCTGATTGGTTAGCTGTTAATATTGCTTTGGAGTGAATACCTCACTATTTTAGTCTATTAATGAATGAGAAGTCAATTAATGAATGAGTTAGAGAATGGTAATCTCTATTTGGATCCAACAACTGGACACATAACTCATTTTCCCATCTCAAAAAAAAAAAAATTATATATTTAATAGAAATTCATAAGATTTTTTTATTCTATGGTGTAATAAACACTACTGATAAGATACATGAAGGCCACCTCTTTGCCTTAAGTCCAGAAAGCAAGCCATATATATTTTTTCATTTCCTCAAAATTCTTTGTGAACTTGTGATGGCAATTAAGGCTGATGCTCTGGTAAGATAACAAGTGTGATAAATTTGACAAAGAGCAACATTTCATTTAAACAAAATAAACAGGGATAACATAATTTAGTCTTCTCATAATTTAGACAAATGTATGACAAGTTAGAAATAATTGCCCTTTAGTTACTATGATGATTTTCTAATCAAAATGTAACTAGATTCTTTTCAAATTACAATATGGCTATCACTAATGTGAGAGGAGAACACTGCATTATGAAAAGAAAAACATTACACCTGCTATACTGGAAAAGTCTAAGAACCTCCTCCCTCTTAGTTACTGCATCTATAGCTTCTGCTTTTATATTGCCGTAATTGAACACTTATTCACTGTCTACTTTGCATCTCAATGAAGGGTGGTTTTCTTGATTGTAGATATGCATGTTGTAGGTTTTGCTCCAGAAACTCCAAACTTCTAAAAGATCTTCACCACAATTTCACAAGCTTTTTCCCCTTCTGGCATTCCCGTCAGGTATTAGCTCCTTCATTCCATTTTATATAGACACACACAACTTCGCCTTCTTTCACATAGTGGTACAGCCATGCACAAGAATGCTCACATAAATTCATTTTTCATAAGACATTTTTTAACCTGACTCTGAAGATCCTCATAATACCTACACGGAAAAAGCTGAACAGCTGCAGTGAACACGTATTTACCAAGTCCAATGGTGTGCCAAGTCTTAAAAACCAGATAAGGTGTTGCACAGATCAAAGGTCTGTGATTCTCTATGCAGCTAATCAGTACACTTAGATGCATTTTGTGGTCCTCTCCTTCTAGTATTAAGCTGAAAGATCTCTTTGAATATCCTTTAAAAGAACCAGCAGAACTTTTTCCAGATTCTTTAATCATTTTTTATTCCCAGTCTTCCAGAAACCTTTTCAAAGTCAGTGAATATTTGTAGTTGAAGAAATAGTTTATTTGTTGAGCAGCGTTGATGATGGACACCATTGCTTACACCTTTTCATTATATTGTCTATACTATACAAAACCAGCCTATACCCTGCTTGTCTTAATGCTAGCAACTGTTCAAGCTTACATTGCATCTTTAGAATAAGGCTCTTTCCTGTATTTGACTCTCCATTTGCATTCATTTAATAGTCCCATGTGGGTATATCCTTTAAAACTCTTGTCTGCTGCAAGATGTATTTGGCATGGCAATCAGATTGCACCCTGCTGTACTGTGTCAAATATTATATCCCAGTGACACTTTTCAGTGAAATCTCTGCAGTATGACAACTAGCAGAGGACCATAAGCAAAAGTGATAAAATCATTTTCATTCCATATTTCAAAGCAGTTTTTTTCTTTTTCTTTTTTAGACAAGCTATTTTATTTTTAAATAATGCAGTATAGAAATATAATGCAAACTTGAACTGAAATGAATAGACAAGCAAAACAGAATTGCTAATGAAAACCAGGTAATCATTAGTGTGGTACATTAACAAATCTGGTTTAGAACTAAAAAAGTACCTTCATGCTAGCACTGGTTTCTTAGAACACCTCATGAGATATACACACAAACTTGATGGACAGATTGCTCAGAACATCCAGAACTCACTATGCAACAAGGGGTTTAGACAGATTCCTGGACAGAACTGTTATAATTATGTTGTAATTAAAAACTATGTTGCTGTTTAAGTGTTGCCTAAAATCTCAGCTGGATACAGATTCACAAGACTTCCATTAACTATTTGAAGGATCCTTCCAACAGGATTTCAAGGCTCAAAAAATTCCACTAGATGTTATTTAGTTTATAATAATGGCTAGAGACTTAAATATAATTATTCCCCATTACTGCACAATATAAGACCCAGTCCCTTTGCCAAAGACCTCTTTAACTAGAGAAGATAAAACTGCTGGGAAATAAACAGAGACAGACAAATGAGAGAATTTTCTTGAGGTTACAAGGCAAACTAATGGCAAAAATCTCAAAACATGACTTGGGCCACTTGAATCCCTACCCACTGCTCTATCCACTGGGCACATATTAGTCACACTCATGGTATCACAGCTTTTTGACTTTTTTCTCTTCTTTTTCTTCAAATAATTCAGATATTATATGAATATAATTTCATTTCTTTACTGAAAGGGTGGTCAAATGCTGGAACAGGCTTCCTGTAGAGGTGGTCGATGCCCCAAGCCTGTCAGTGTTTAAGAGGCATTTGGACAATGCCCTTAATAACATGTTTTAACTTGGTCAGCCCTGAACTGATCAGGCACTTGGACTAGATGATCGTTGTAGGTCCCTTCCAACTGAAACAGTCTATTCTATTCTATATCACATAACACATTTTGCAAGAAAAGTGACATAGCATTAAGAAAGGAATTCAAAGCCTTGCCTTAATTTATATCATATATTCTACAATGTACAAATTCTCTACACCCACCATTTTCCCTTTGTTTCCCTATTCAGAGCTCTTCTGTGCTCTACAGGAAGTTCTGCACCCTTGATTGAAATTGAATAAGTATATTCTGGAGGAGAAAAAAATCTGCCATAATTGCGAACTAACCAATACATAATTCAGCTATCTCTTTTACAAGAGCACAAAAGACTAGTAATATGGGAGATCAACAAAGATGCTGCTAAGAACTGACAGAATTATCATCTATTGACTCATGGCCAATGACAGTTCTGACTGGTACAATTTCTTGCAACTCGTATGTTTATTGCAAGAACAGAGATCAGAGGAAACACTCTCCCCCAACTCACCACAAATCTTGGACACACTCCTCTTTGTTAATGCTGTGTGAAGCAATGATAGACAGGGACACTAAGAGAACAAGCAGAACAAACAAACCAAAAGAAAAGAAAACCTAAAACCCAAGAGTCACCATTCCTACAAAACTAGGTCCTTACTGGTTATAACAAAGTCTCCTTTTTGCTGCTCAGGTGATATTGATTTATGATACAGACAGTATTTACAGAACTCAAAGGATAAAACCATTTGTAAAGAAATCATTACCAATATAAAGTTTCCTAAGTAGCCCATTGAATGGCTTTGAAATGTCATTATTATCCACCTCAGTTTCCAATTGTGAATCTCCATCTTCCAGGCTCCTGCAACATTAACACCTCCACCTCCAAGTCACTGATGCTAAGGCACTTTCTTTTGGTCAGTTGAAAGACAATATTTTTTTCTTTTGTTTACACACACCAGCATACGTGCATACACACACAAAGGCAGCATGATCATATATGCCATATTTACATGGGATACTTCCGCCAGGCTCGGGAGAGTTTCCCAGTTGGCCATGCATATTCCAAGTAAAGAGTTATTCTTCCTGTTGCTAAGACTGAATAATTTTTTCTTTCTAATTATTAAATGGCATAGAAGGAGGAAAAAAAAAAAAAAAACCAGAAGAATTCTATCTTGTATGTCCTGATAACAGGAAACAAGTAGACTGAAGCAAAATAGCTTGGTATTATGCCAGCATGAAGACCTTGGACTCAAAGAAATCACTGACTTCCTCTTTGTAAGAGAACAGAAGTCATTGCTTATGTGACAGAATCCAAACACCCTCTGTCAGACACTGTTGTTAGGAGATTCAGTTCCTTTATGCATGGACATTTTAAGCTTGGTACTGCGCTGGCATTGCTGGAACATGAACCTTTTGCTTAGCAACACCTTCTGGGAACTCCCCTTCCAGCAGTCCTTGCACCGTTCTGTGGGGTCTTTCTGTTTCAGCCTTTCACCATATCCTACCAAAAGTTTGAGTTTTCTGCTTTGACTCTGCAAGAAAGATGATAAATATGGTTTAACATGATGGGTACTGTGCTATATAGAACTTTGATTTGTCCTTGTGTGGCAGCTTGTACACAAAATGAAGGTACAGTCAAAATCATTGCCCAGGGCTTATGACTAAATCATTAATTCTTTCTTACAAGATAAAATCCATAAGAATACCTCCAGCTACAGAAGGACGTAACTTCATGTCATCTGTTTAATATTTTCTGTGTACTTGCTTCATGTTCTCCCTACGTGATTCTAGGAAACATGTCTTGTTAGCCCTGCCTACTCCATTTTTTCCTCTTCAGGGAAAAAGAAAAAAGATTGTGGTTTTTTTTTTTCTCTCTCTCTCCTCTTCACTCTGTTCAGGCAAGTAATTAACTGTCCTAAGATTAAATGAGAGTAGGTTATGAATGCATTCTAATGGTGCAAATTATCTTGAGACTGACAAGACAAGAGCTAATCTGACAGTCTTTTATGAACATATACAGACAGCAGTTTTCATTATGCCAGAGGCTATTCAAAAGCTGTATAGATAAATTATAGAAATATCACAGTCAGTTTCCAGTATTAAAAAAAAATACACTTCCACTTTCATCTCCCAGTGCATCCTATTAAGATATTGAAATCAAGAGAATTACCTTTTATTTTGCAGGTAAATAATAAGTAGAGGTCAGGAAGCATTCTCCAAATTCATTAGAAGTAGGAAATGTTCAGTTCAAGGAAGCAGGTTTTATTTAGTCTCTAAAAATAAAAGCATTTAAATTATATTAAAGAGTACTATCACATTACATTTTGGGTCAAACTCATAATAAACATAAAATCATAACAAGTAAAAAAAAAATTAAAAAATAAGGTTTTGAAAAGGTACCTGTTGGGAAACAATTCTCACAGGTAGGACAAGGAGATCTGCTTTGTTGTTACCAAACTATATCAATTTCTGTGAGTTCGTAAGAGTGACTATACCTAAAGTAAAAACATTTTGAACTTTCTGTTCAATGCTGATGACTCTAATGCATTTATTAGAAAAACCCTAAAAATATCCTGGCTTCCCAGGACTGAAACAATCAGGCTAACTAGCTGGCACACAGCTCCATCCAAGAGCTTTACATTTAAGTGGATGAAAAGCTTAAGTACATTAATT
This sequence comes from Pygoscelis adeliae, assembly GCF_000699105.1. Lineage (NCBI taxonomy): Eukaryota > Metazoa > Chordata > Aves > Sphenisciformes > Spheniscidae > Pygoscelis > Pygoscelis adeliae. The sequence goes on from NW_008825532.1 coordinate 609,923, forward strand.
AGACAAATGCAAATTAAGTAAACAATGTTCATTGTTTATCTTAGCTATTTCAAGGTAACAGAAATCTATAAGGTATCTTTCAATGTGCTGATGGGGACACCTGAAACATGTTATGTACAGCTACAAGTAATCCACTAAGTTACTTTTCAAAAGAAGTACTACAGATGATTTAATATTTATTTATTCTTTAATATATATCTGGTACATTTAACATTTGCTTTGTGTACAGCCAGCATGAGTACCATTCTCAGCACATGCGCTCCAGGAAACTCTTCAGAAAACTCACGTTAATAATATTCTCCAAACCTACAGAAGGAAAACTGTCTGGAATAGCTCTAACAATCAGACACAGCAGCAGGCAGGGACACACACAGAAAAAAAGCAAAGGCAGGAAACTGAGTCAGAAAATAATTTTTGAGAAGTTAAAAAAATTCATAGTAATGAAAAGAGATGACATTTTGTAAAATGTTATTTAATGTGACTATATCACTTTGACCCAAATATAAGGTTTTCTTATTCATTTTGATGTTGAATAAAGCAACAATTGCAGATAACAATTCTTTTAAGGCATTAAATATTTTACAAAACCAAATTTATTAATTAAAATGCAGTGTATAAATGCAGTAAGACACTCCTGATGAGTTACTGCAGTATTGATATCGCATACTGACACCAATGCTGCTCTTGATTTTGCAACTGTCTTTAGCAAATTCCTCCATTCCCTAACTGACAAACACCTTCAGGTCTGAAGACCATTTGTGCATACTTTCAGGTGGCTGTAATTCTGTTATCTGTTATTTCCACACACAGATGATGGTATGGAGTAAATTGCAGACATCAGCAATTGCGGAAATTCAAAGGCTGAGCATAGATCTTATGCAAAACACTAGACAGTGAGATGTGGCAGTTTATAATCCACCCTTAGGGAAACCCTCTTCTACTGCCCCCCTTATGTCTTTGCCAAAGGAGATGCAAGGCAGACAAAAGCATTCCTTAATGTGCAGCTTAAAGCAAAAATTACATTGTAATGGAGTTTGTTCCATTCATCTGCTGATTTTGCTGGGGACAGAAAGCCTACTAAATATCTCCAGAGGAAAGCACATGAAAGTCTGACATCAATTATGGAGTTAATATATGTAAGCAGCAACTGAGAGTATGTTTCTTTGTAACTGCACCTTATCCACAGGTTCACCAACCACATGTAGCATTTACCGAGCTGCCATACATTCTGACTGTTACTTAAGTATCACTATAAGCATCTCTGGTAGATGGGAATCTACATAAACTGACCTGAAATGATGCTAAAAGTTTCCTGTGAACATGCAGCTGAATTAACTTTTATTCAAACTTGCCCTGAGGTTCTTCTACATTACACTTACCGTAGGTGCAATCAGAGGACAAAAAGAGGAAAAGAGAACAGAAAATAAAAGATTAAAGCCTTTAACCTCTTTTTACTACTTTTTCCAAATTCACAACTGCTTTCCTATTTCTATTTCCTTCTCCTGATTGCCTACCCTTGGCACCTGTGGTACCCATAATCCTTACATACCCTTTTTTATTTGCGGTCTTCCCATCCTTATCCCTTCATGAACATCATCTGTTCTGCAACTGTGCCTAGATCTCTCCCTTTGTGAGGGGTACAGTGAGAGAGAGTTCCTGACTCATCAAGGTCACGATTGCAGAGAAAGGAGGTCATTACCCTAATATAAGCTACCTGATTGAGCAGGACAAAGTGGCTGTCTCCAGTCAGACAACAGCCCACCAGCAGAGTTAGAAGTAAAAGCCAGATCTCTGAAGACTTTATCTAGTTGCAATTTAAGTCATGTTCAGATTATTTCTTCTTTTTTCTTTTTTTTTTTTTTTCTCTTTCTCTACCACATGCCTCTACAATTAAAGAACACAAGTATTTCAGGCAATTAAACATGAACTTTACTTTTAATAGCAGTCAACAGACAGACATAATTTTGATGTCTGGAGTACAATAAGCAAGGTAGACTCAATCTGCCAAAAGAAGTAACTTTATTGCTGCCTAAAGGCTTTTGGGATCTTAATATGGAGCAGATGTTGAGGATTTCCCTAGTAATTATGGGAAGAACTAATTCTGTCCTCCCCCACAGATATGCTTTATGTGATCTGCTTGATTGCATTTGTGGTTACTTGACCTGTTTATCCACACGTTTCACAAATTTGCCACATTCACAACCTTTTAAAGTAAACATTATACAGACAACATTTTATCTATATTTTACCTATATTAATAAACAGGTTTATTCATGTGCCTAAAGTTAAGCACCAGTGGAAGAATGGAAGAATCAGATATTTTCCCTAATCTCTTCTAACAAATCAATAAAATTAAAGCGCCTACGGAAACTATAAGTTTGCTCACACTGAACTTCCCAACTACAGTACAGAGACTCACCACCTAGGAAAGGAACATGGAAATGAAACTCACAACCGAGTAAAGAAGTGTGGAGGTGTCTCAGCTGAGAATGAGGATTTATTAATGGGTTGAGGCTGTCTTAAAGAGACGAGTTAAAACATCAAGAAATGGCGAAAGCAGCAGTGTGGCAAATGACAGCCAGACAGCATCAGCCAAATTAACATAGAAAATTCAAAATCTGCACAGCAAGCTCCATTTGAGAGCTAATTGGTGGGCACAATCCTCAGCAAGAACAACAACAATTTTAGGCAAAAAATGAAAGTTACTGTCACATCTCTTTAATACCAAAACATCATAGTGTAGACAGACTGCAAAACTCAAACCAACTGCACCATTAACAAGAAAAAAACAGGATTGTGGACAAGATCATGGGATTGTAATGGACTTGGAAATACAGCTACATCTACTTCACACATTTGCAAGAAAAAGCATCAAAAATAGAAAAATCTGGTGTCTTTTTACCTAAATGTCCAGGAGGAAGCAGCTAATTTTTATTTTTGTCAGAGTACCTTACTTGTACTGAAAGTTATTAATATTCTAAAGGAAAACAATGAATAAGAAATAGGTCCTGAGCTTTGTAAAAATGCCAATAACATTATCTCATTAAAATAAATTTTTCTGCTGATTTTAATGTATGTGGATCTTAGTTTATAAAATCAGATGAAGTAGCACATCCTTTCTTAGAGGCCTGACACTCATAAGTTATAGGATGTTAGCAGACAGAGACATGCCCCAAGGCTCGCCCTGATTCCTTAATGAAAACAATCAATGAACTGCCAACACTTTTGACAAGGTGGTGTGGTTTAACCCGGCAGGCAGCTAAACACCACACAGCTGCTCACTCACTGACCCCCACAGTGGGATGGGGGAGAGAATTTGGAAAAAGGTAAAACTTGTGGGTTGAGATAAAGACAATTTAATAGGACAGAAAAGGAAGGCAAAACAATAATAATGATAAAAGAATATACAAAACAAGTGATGCAGAATGCAATTGCTCACCACCTGATGAACGATGCCCAGCCAGTTCCTGAGCAGCGTCTGTGCCCCCGGGCCAACTGCCCCCAGTTGTTTTTTTTTTTCAGCATGACATCATATGGTATGGAATATCCCTTTGGCCAGTTTGGGTCAGCTGTCCTGGCTGTGCCCCCTCCCAGCTTCTTGTGCACCTCCAGCCTCCTCGCTGGCAGAGCAGTATGAGAAGCTGAAAAGTCCTTGATTTAGTGTAAGCACTGCTCAGCAACAACTAAAATGTCAGTGTGTTATCAACATTATTCCCATCCTAAATCCAAAACACAGCACTATACCAGCTACTAGGAAAAAAATTAACTCTATCCCAACTGAAGCCAGGACACAAGAGCCTGACACAGAATTACCCCAAGTAACTCCCAAGAATTCTCCCAAGTAACTGGCGAAAGGACGAGAGGAAATGGCCTCAAGTTGCGCCAGGGGAGGTTTAGATTGGATGTAAGGAAAAATTTCTTTACTGAAAGAGTAGTTAAACATTGGAACAGGCTGCCCAGGGAAGTGGTTGAGTCACCATCCCTGGAAGTATTTAAAAGACGGGTAGATGAGGCGCTTAGGGACATGGTTTAGTGGGCATGGTGTTGTTGGGTTGATGGTTGGACTCGATGATCTTGGAGGTCTCTTCCAACCTTAATGATTCTATGATTCTATGATTCTATAAGAATGATTCTACCTTTACTCTCATCTGCCATAAATGACAACAAATGCATAGACTTGCTAGAAGAAAACATGAATTGAGGAGTCTGTTTATTTCCATTTAAGGCATATGGACATTCATTGATCTTTAAACTACTTTAGAAGCAAGACGGTAACTTTTTTAAATGTACGTAGTTTGTAATTATTTTTAGTTAATAGAGACCAAAGACCTGAAGGATTGGATACTATTATTTATTAGTTAAATAAACAAATGTGTCCAGACATATGAAAGGCTAACATACCAAACCAAATCTCATTTGATTTACATACTCTCTAGTTGCTCCTTTTAGTACTATGCAACACAAGTCACAAAATAAAATGCAAGTTTTAATAAGCCTTTATTTTTATAAGTGAAAACATTATTTGGCTCACTGTTCTTCCAACAAATTTTTATCTGCAGACAATAAGAAGTGAAAGGCTAATAATATATTAATCTTTGCAAGCTTTCAATAGCAAATATTTAAAACATATAATCTTAAATTTATTGCTTCTATCATATTTGGAAAAAGAATATATATTCTAGACTAAGGAAGAGAACTGTAGCTTTAAAATTTCCATCTGAGCTGGGATGTAATAAAACTGTTATCTCTACTATATACAAAGACTCATTAATTTGTTGTCACTGTGATTATTTTATATAAAATAATAATTTTATATAAAACCCGGTAAAATTTCATGCGAGGCAACTGGCCACCATCCAACAGCACTTTCAGTGTTTGCAATGAAGCGTTACAACCAGCTCATCTCTGATAGGTATCAGTAGCAATGAACAGTAGTGTAATCTAACAGCAAGATGATATTCATTACTGACTTAGTATCTGTGATGTAATTTTTGAAAAAAACCTATAGTAAAAATGGCACTCTCATATACCGATGACTAGTGTCACCTCTAATTTTCTGCTATGAAACTGTGAGGCACACCAGCTTATAAGATATGTCTAAAACACTCCCCATCAGTTTTGTTCACATTGCAAAATTTCTCTTACACAAGCACTGTTTCAGAGTTCATGTGAAAAACACATCTTGTTTCTGGAAACTCCAAATCAATTATTTACTCTAGTGCTCAATATAAGAGCTAATTTTTTTTTTTTTTAAATTGTTTATCAGTGACCTGGCTGAAACTCTATTCCATAAGGATCTTCTAAATGGACAAATATAAGGCTACTTCAGTTATTTGATCTCAAGTCTTTCTTGACCCTGAAAGGCCTTTGCTGTTAATCCCCCACCAGTATTGTAATCATCCCTTTCTGTGAAACAACCCAAAATTATTTTGGGGCATTTTCCATTTTGCCGTCTCTGCAACCAAACAACAAAATGTGCCATTTCACCAAATTCAGCATTATCAAATGTTTGTGCTAAGCTAAAAACAAATAAAGCTGTTTACCAACATCAAAACCTTTAACAATTAACCTGGCCAGCATGCAAGAGCTACCTGAGACCTAAAACTAGCACTGTTTGGGTAGCAGTCTTTGCTTCCTGCTATGTGGGAACAGAATACTGTATTCCAGTTGGAGTACTTCAGTTGACTGATGTGCAGCTCTACGTGATCATGCTTATCACACCACTATCAGCTTGCATCTATACTCTGGCTGCCAGTGCTGAATGATATGGATCTGCTGTGTATTCTCTATTAACTGTTTCTTCTCTATCTCATTGTCAAAAGCTCTTCTGAACTCTGAAGTGTACAGATATCTTTAGTTTCCTTTGAACTACTTTGCAGCTTTAATTTGCCATAAAATGAGTGAACCCAACAGACTATCCACTTTCTTTTTGTCCTGTCATTCAGCAGCCAAATCCATCATGCTGTTTCTAGATGCTTCTCAGTTCCACACTGGGATGAAGGGCAATGCTACCAGATATAGATAAGGTTGGGTTTTTAAACAACCACAGCATCAGATGTGGCCAGACACATGATTCAGATATGAAGGACTGCTCTGTATATGAATTTTATGGGGTCGAGGCACACATTGGATTTATGGCAAATGCTTTAGCTTGGCAAAATCTGCAAATGATAGCAGTAGTATAATATCAGTTACTCTGATCATGTTTGAGATCAAAAGCAACCACTTTAGCAATCTTTTATACTGTCATTATAAGGGAAGTGAGTTCTTACTCTGTATGCTGCTTGAAGACATAAAAATCCATTAAGGCAATTTTATTAGTCATGTAGGGCAGAAAATCCAAAATTGTAACATAACCTTAACTCTGCTATGAAGCCAAATCCTGCTAAATTCCCAAGATATTAATCAACTGATGGTAGGTAATGAAACAAAAGTAAAATCAACTGTTGGGGAAAAAATTACAAGCTTCTTAATATTTTATGCTAATATATTGACATTGATTACAACAAATCTGTTTTTCTTTTTTTTTAACTACCACTGATATTACATATGCATAGAATATTTTAGCAAGGATTATATTATGGAGTCAGTTAATTACCTACCTGCTGCACATGAAGTATTCATTCAGTTAAATTAATTTACAGATTAAAAAAACCCAAAATCTACAAACACAAAAGTAGGGTGTTTTTCTTATTTTGGCCATTTTAACTAGCTGAATCTTTGTTTTTTCCTCTTTTGACCATAAAGGAAATGCTGGAAAATGTATTGCCATGTTGGATTTAAACCCTGTGAAAGGGGAACTCAGACTCAATTCATTACATAGTGCTTTTACTTTATTGTGCAGGTGGACTCAATAAATTAGAATGCTCATTAAATTGAATGGAACTTGTGGCATCATTTAGATTCAGGCTTTCAGCCAAATTTTACCCTTCTGTAAAAGTTCCCATGGAGCTTTATCTTCAGAGGATGTATGTATGGTTCAAACAGGGCACAGATGTGCTCAACATACTATTGAGGCTTGTTCTTTATCTCTCTGATACATGTATCTAGGTGTAGTTTCATTGAGTTTCATGGAGTATTTATCAGATTGGTTCTTTTCAACTTTGCTTTTTGACCTAAGAAATTCTTTTTCTTCTGTTTATTACATTACATGAGTTTTCAATGGGGATTATAAAAGGAGAAGCTGGATAACTATTTCTTTATAAACACCAGCAAATCCCACTGTGGTGGTGTATAGCTCATTCTGGGGCCTCACACAGACGGTCCTCATCCTATGCCCAGAAGCTGAAACAGTAATGCACTTTCTGTCCATTAGCTTAGTGTGAGAACCCAAGTTTGCAGGAGAAATTCAATGACTTTACCACTTATCTGTTTTGTCAACAGCATGCACTACAGAGATCTGAGAAAACATCATTATGGGCCAAACAACTTTTCTTATTAGACACAGATGGTCAAACCTCTGAGGTATACAGACCTGTGGCAGGATGGAGGAGACATGAGGATGTGTGAAAGAAAAGAACAGGTACATCCAGGTCCCACATTCTTGCAGCTTTCTGAATTCAGGGGTTTTTCTCCTGCAGACTTTGCAAGTGATAGTAAACTCCTTTCCTGGGGCTGACCTGTACTACCTAGGCTTAGGCTATCTGCAGGCATGTGGACTCATAGCACAAAGAAAAAACAGGCTTTCACTACATTGTCAGCAGTCCATCTAAGGATAACAAGAAATGTCTTAGAGTTGCTTCTTGTGCTGCTTTTTAAAAGGATAACACATAGGTAATGTAATAGTTTCAGACCACTATCCAAAAACATCTCACTGAATATACAAAGAATTGTGAACATTGTTGTAGCTCAGTTTGTCATAATGCTGGCTAAACAAGTTGCTTATTTAAATCACTTAAAGAAAATACCTGTAGCAACCAACCATTCTTTAAAAGATTCCAGATCATTACTCTCAGCACCTGTAACTGGGGGCAGAAGGAATTACTTTCTGCTATGTCATGTATATTTATTCCTTCACATCTTCCTCCGCTTTCACATCTTGTCCTTCTAGGAGAGAATCTGTGGAACCAGTGATTTATACTGCTAGTTGTGATATCACTTTCTAATTTACTCTCTTAGAGCATAAAAAAATACTGATGTTTTAGTGATGCAGCTACTTTAAATTGCCAAACAACTTTTCTCTGAATGTTGTGCTCTTCTGTGCACCTGTCTCTCTCTTTATGTAGGGCAAGACATTAGAGAACATTTTAAAGCATTCATCTGTTTGATTCTAACTAGTCATTCCTCCTTTTCTCTACAACCAAAAATAGAGAGAGCTCTCATGTAAGTTACCAGAAGAGAACTATATAATTTTACAAAGCCACAGATCTACCTGCAGCCAAACTAAATTTGAAAGGCCATATCCCCAAATCCTTTCACTGCTTTGACAGGAAAGCCAAGTTTTTTTAAAAGCTTATTACTTCCCTGTATCTTTTGGCTCAATTATCTGATTATTAAATTGATTTTGTAACAGAACCAGGGCATTACATGTTTCTTTTGCCTCTGAATATCTTTTTTCCTTTTTGGACAGTCAATCCATGTAGGAGCACGCTGTGATCACAAATGATTTTTTTCTTCCACTGCTCCAACTATTACGGTTAATGGTTTTCAATTATTAACCTTGTGACTGTATCAGTTTCAGAAGAACTATACTGGACAAACTTTGCTCAAAAAAAATCAACATATGTTGATATGATAGATGTAACAATCTGAGATCCAAGTCAAACACTGTTACTGTGGACCTGCATGTTTATTTCACTGCCTACTCACATTAACAAATACAAGATTTTAGGAAAAAACCCCAACCCAACACAAAAAGGAAACTGCTTCTTTTTTTCCCTTTTCTAAAAATCTCCAAGATCTCCATGTTTTCAGTTAGTGAGTAGTCTTTTCAAAATTCAGACTCAATTTTCATATTAATATAGGTCTTTCCAAATATTTGGTTGCACTCTGGATCCATATTGTAAGCCAGCATATTAAGGTGCTTACATATACACTAGTATTTTATTTTCTACATAATAGAGACTATAAAACAATGCAGTTAATAATGTAATTCTAATACATGCTGCCATGCATTGAATCTTTTATTGTAATCTTGAAATTAATGGCTCAAGTACATGATTTGCCAGGCACTGTTGGGTTATTTTTTGTTTTCTTTGTATTTTTTTTTTTAAATTAGGCTTCCACTGTTGTTTGATGTACTGGAATTTCACAAGTTTTTTAAAACACTCCTTCATGAATGACTATGCACTAGCTATCACTACTATTTTGATAGCAAAAAGTTGGTCTTTATATTTGGTAATATAAACACTTTAACGTATAAAATAATATTGATTTTTAAATGTTTGTCATTCTTTTAATGTTATCAGCAAGGCACAATTTCAGTTCATATTTTCCTTTTATAAAATTATTCCTACAAATATTTTTATATGGCATTAGATGTCATTTTTATTACAATAATTTTCTGTTGATTTTGACTTCCACATGCATAAATGCATTGCAATAAGTCATCTGTTAGTGCTTCCAGATTTTCATTTCAACTTTTTAACGAATTGCTCAATAAACATGTAAATGCCTGCCATGTTATTTACATTTACAGTAAACATACCAATCCTACTTGATATCTAGCCTTATACTCAAAATGTGTTCATCTGTATAGGAGAACTCTTCATATAGGCTGATCACAATTATGGCTGTACCTACAATAGAGAATCATTCCTTGAAGCAGTTTTATACAAAACCACTTAGAATCATAGAATCATAGAATCATTAAGGTTGGAAGAGACCTCCAAGATCATCGAGTCCAACCATCAACCCAACACCACCATGCCCACTAAACCATGTCCCTAAGCGCCTCATCTACACGTCTTTTAAAAACCTCCAGGGATGGTGACTCAACCACTTCCCTGGGCAGCCTGTTCCAATGCTTAACCACTCTTTCAGTAAAGACATTTTTCCTC
>NW_008825532.1:619977-620340 GCF_000699105.1 Pygoscelis adeliae
ACACCCACCTCGCTACAACCTCCTTTCAGGCAGTTGTAGAGAGCGATGAGGTCTCCCCTCAGCCTCCTTTTCTCCAGGCTAAACAACCCCAGCTCCCTCAGTCACTCCTCAGAAGACTTGTTCTCCAGACCCCTCACCAGCCTCGTTGCCGTTCTCTGGACACGCTCCAGCACCTCAACGTCCTTGCAGTGAGGGGCCCAAAACTGAACACAGTATTCAAGGTGCGGCCTCACCAGTGCTGAGTACAGGGGCACGATCACTTCCTTAGTCCTGCTGGCCACACTATTTCTGATACAGGCCAGGATGCCATTGGCCTTCTTGGCCGCCTGGGCACACTGCCGGCTCATGTTCAGCCGGCTGTCG
>NW_008825532.1:622352-630502 GCF_000699105.1 Pygoscelis adeliae
TCATCATCACAATTGTTGAGCTCTAGACAATCGAAACACTCCCTAACATACAGAGCCACCCCACCGCCTCTCCTTCCTCTCCTGTCCCTTCTGAAGAGTCTATAGCCATCCATTGCAACACTCCAATCATGAGAGTCACCCCACCATGTTTCTGTGATGGCGACTAAGTCATACCTCTCCTGCTGCACAAGGGCCTCCAGCTCCTCCTGTTTGCCACCCATGCTGCGTGCATTGGCGTAGATGCACTTGAGCTGGGGATTACAGGGATGACACACCAATACTAAGGTTGTTCATGATGCTTTGCAATCTGCCTAAATAATTGACAGTGTTTGTGAGAAACAAATTATTTTGCCACAGCTGAAAATAGTTCAATAATAATGCCATTCATTCTTTGATCAAATATTACAGTGAGATACCTCCTTTGCAAAAATACAGAAATACCAGTAACTCACATGGAATTACATTCATGATATCAAAATGATCGTGACAGAGGAAGATTTATAAGGATATAAAGTATTTGCTAGCTCTATACAAAATACAGATGAGTAAAATTTACTACTTCATCCTGAAATATTTTGACTTGTTGCTGTCTATACATAGAGAATGTCTACTTGTGCTGGGGGGGCGGGGGGGGAAGTAAAGTTTTCCTCTTCTCTGAAAAAAAATTACTTGTTGTCCATGAAAGGCAAGATCTGTCATTTATTTCTTAAAAAAAAAAGTCTAGATGGGTGAATTTTGTAGTTATATGGACATTCAAACTTCAGATGCTGACAGGCTTTTTGCTCAAATAACATGGCATACAATATTCAACATTCATAGTTCTCTGAGAACACAACATTTTGTTCTGAATCACATAAAAAATAGTTATCCTTTCTTAGCTGGAGCTGCTACTGAAATAGTATTTCCCAAAAATATCACAATCTGATATGTGAAGCGCAACTAAAACCTACAGTGTGTCATCTGAAAAGCCTGGAAAACAGAAAGCTGTTTACCTTACTCATGAGAATCACCACACTACCAAGAAGAAAAGATTCATACTTGTGCACCACATACTATTACATAAGAAATATTAACTTAACATCAGCTGCCAAATTGGCTCTAAGTTTTGGTGTTGATTTTGTGTTCCACTATTCATATTTATTAACAGTAACATTTTTTTCACTGTAAGTCACATCAGCTTATATTAAGGGTTTCTGCAAGAACATAAGCTATACACTTTGTTACATTGACTTTTATTGTCAGTTTTATTTGCAGTTTTATGTGTGTCATTTCAAATGCTTGGTGTATTTCTATTTTTTTCCAACACAATATGTTTATGTGATGGTGCACTAGCCAAACCAATTCCTATTCTAAAAATGGGAATTTGTTCTATTTGATTTATGCCAGTCAGGTGTAACTGATGGAGCCTCTAATGACAGGTAATATTTCATATGATGCGGTGCACCTCTTATAAACACAGCACACATCGCCTACACATTACGTACTGTCAAAAGTGCCAAATAAAATTTGCTAGACTTGTCAGTGAAGAATGAAATAAAATTCCTCACTGATGGCAGCTCAAATATTCTATTTAGGTAGTAAGCACTACTTATTTGGGATATATTTAGCCACATTTGCTTGTGATATCAAGCAGAAATCAAGAAACTTTGAAGTTATTAGTTAGCTTCACAGTAACATACACAAAGAAAGAACAAACTAGAAGGCCTAATCAGCAAAGCCTTATGGGAGGTAAATAGCTAAGCATCTTCCAGCATTCAGGTGGCAGTCCCATTTTCACCAATCAGTAACTATTCTCCATGCCCAGTAGTAGTTAAGAATTGGCAGCAACTAGTACTGTATTTATAAATGTTTCACTTTTCTTTATGCAGTTAATGAACTGAGTGAGAGCTGGAAGTCTTGAGAATATGAGCCTAACCTCAGAAAAGGTTGTCCAACATTATATAACCATGTTGTACTTGAACAAGAGAGGGGTTTTGCCTGAGCAGACTGGTTTTGTTCCAGCAACTCCATCAGTGCTGATATTTGTTTCCTAAGAATTAAAAATTATAACTGTTTAAACAAAGCTGTACTTAAAATGGAGAAAGCATCAAACTTGAAAGATGTAGAAAAGAGGTAAATAAAGGTGTGATAGCATTTACTGATAATACTAAAGTATTCAGAGTGTTAAAAATGAGGGCTGACTGGAAAAAAAACTGCAAAAGGACCTCAAAGCACTGAGCATTCAGGTGACAAAATAGCAGGTGAACCTGAATGATGATAAATATTAAAAGCAATACACTGAAGAGCAAGAGAGTCCTAACTGCACGTAGGCAGTGATAAATTCAGGAAAGACGAAATAGTTCTAACTCCAAAAATACCCAGTAGTGCTCAAAAACCCACTGAATCCAATACTTCAGGAAAGGAACAGAAAAACAAACAGAATCCTTATGATGGTTCTGTACAGACCTGCAGTATGCCTGCAATCAAAGCTATAGAATGGGAGAACAGACTAGGAATTTCTAGCATGAAAAAGAAATGACTGCAGAGGTATATGATAGATGTCTTAATAAGTAGCAATGTGAAATAGCTAAATTAAAATCTCAGATGGCAGGTTCAAAATAAAGAAATGATGGAACTTAATCACACTTACTGTAGTTAAATGTTGGAATTAATTGCCTCAAGAGTGGTGCAGATATCAACAGTTTATCTAGGTTCAAAAAATGATTAGATAAACTCACAGAAGAAAAACTTCCCCTTGGGTTTATTAAACTCAAACATGACACATCTGGTTGAGAAAATTCATTTAACAAAGTTTCCATCAGACTCCCATTAGCCTGAGGGAAACTAGAGAAGATAATGATACCTTGGAAAGAAAGTAAAAAAGCTATGCAAAATAATATAAGAAGTATAATCTGAATGGGAATACAGTCCTAAGAAATTCAAGAAAAAAAAAATAGGATACTAACACCACAAGACATTTTGACATAATCGATGTCTACGAATCATATGAAAATATATTAAAGACATTATAACAGAGAGGCCTATTCAGACTCTGTATCTGTTATCAACTCTGTCAAGAAAGTTAATTTTTTTTCTGAAGAAAGCTTTCAGTACTATTTAGTTAGTGAGATAATATATTCACTACCTTAATTTGCTGTGCTTTGAAAATTATAGCTGCAGCAACAATGTAATGAAGCATAGATTATACTCTTTAATTTCCTCAGTAAACAATAGTTACAGCTGAATGTCAGGAATTTAAGAGAAAGTTGTTTGAAGAACAGATCATTTTATCAGTTCCTACTCATTTAAGCCATTAGGCTCCTTAGGAATAGCTATCAATTGTGTTCATCAGCCCATGAAGGTTATCAGAACACTCTCTCAGATGACCACTTCACAATAGTCAATGAAAACCAAACATGACCTTCTTAAAGCCTTGTCCTATTAAAGGCAATAGGTACTCTCCCCAGAATCCAAGGCATGGAGAGTTGGTACCTAAATAATCTTGGGTTGGTATTTTCTCTTTTTTAAGCATACCACACTTGTTCCATACAATGGATAACACAAATGTCTGACACATCTAAATGCTAAACTGCCATCTGCCAGCTACAGTTCCCCTCACCTTTTAAATATAAAAAAGAAAAAAAAAAAATCTTTCTCCTTTATGTTTATAGTAAGGCAACGGCTGACAACCGATGTGTATTATGGTGAACATAACTGTCTTGTCAATATTTACCAACCGTATTATGTACTCTTCTAGAGCCAGATACTACCGGAATATCACAGTAGACTATAAACCTGCAGTTATTTGAACATATTAAGTTCCCCTGTGACAACCCGGCTTACTTGTGATATAAAGACATGTTATTTAGCCCCAAAGGTTACTTTTAGTTGCTTAACAAACACTGTTGTTTTTTTCTTTCTGATAGACTTTGTGGGTTAGATGCAACAGTGTTTTTAGGGGTGTTCAGAAAGGAAGATGACAGAATAGTGGTCATGCTGCCCATGTAAATAGGAGCGCAGATCTCAAAAAAAAAAAAAAAAAAGGAATGGGAGCTAGAGAAAATGGGTTGTTCTCCAATCTTAGTCTTTGATTTAATATAAGACTTCATTAGGAAAAGCCATTCTATGTCTGAAAGCTTCTGTTAGGAGGAAAACAAATCTTTTTGTTGTTTGCTAAAAACCACTTCATCTGTTAATAATTAGCATTGAAAGAAGATAAAACCTTGACATCTATTTTATAGAAAGCAGCATCCCTGGCCTAAGCAGAAACAGATGTGTTCCATACTACATGTGTTCCCCTGTATTATTCATCTTGGACTGAAAACAGCAGCAGCTTTGCATCTAAAACTAGAGGTTATTACTTTATCCACCAAAAAAGCCCTCTGGTCTGTAAGTTCTAGCAGCCTCATTTTTTTTGGCTGGCTCATTCACTGTCCAAGAAATCAAATCTCTGGAACAGGTGACAGCACAGAGTGCTTCATTTTTTGCTTGTCATGTATCCAAATAGCTACTTCATTAGCAGTCAGGGTATTCCTGATGACATACTACAGCATGTCTCTGTGCTCCAGATGACATGCTTTATATCCATGTCTAAATTTTTATTTTTAGGGTGGTCTGCTTTTTTGGTGATGGGTCCAAGTTGACCTCATCTTGATATGCAGACATATCCGTTACACTTAGCTCTCCTCAACTGCCACTTTTGCAGTCAGAAACCACTGAGATTACAATATCTTTCTTAACAGTGACTTGTACCTTGGCTTTAAGAAGCTACCACATTGCTGTAGTTATTCACTTTGAATAGCTTATCTAGTGAAGTTTATAATTTCTCCTTTTCTCCTCTACAGATTGTCTCTTTGTAGTTATACATTTCGTAGGTTCCACAGAACAATTTGCAGTTTCTAGGTTGCCTGGGAAGTGTTTAACATTCCCTAATCTTTTACATCTTCTCAGAGACTCTGAGAAGGGGGACTCTCAGAGACAGGACACTGAATTAGGCTGATCTTTGGTGTGATCCAGCACAGGTACTCTCATACTGTATAGTCAGTTTTCAGTTTTATATAACCTTCCTGCATGGTCTGTGCTGCTAATTTTTAGTCTTTACATTAACAAGCAAACAAACACCACCACCCTGACATTATTAATGAAATTACTTTGCAAGGATAATATCTCAACCAGCACCACTTAGGAGAAAGAAATGGGGGAGGTAGGAATACAGGTTTTATTTTCCTTAAAACCACAATACTGTAGTTGAAATATTCCAGAGTATCCCTGTAAATGCTTTTACTGTTAACATTATGTTCCATCTTTCTTACTCCTTTGTCTTTAAAACTCCTTTAAAACCCTCTTTTGGATCTTCCAGTGCTCTGTGAATAGGATTTCTGTACCTGCTATGGGCAGTGAAACTGTACCAGGTAATCCATGCAAGGTACTTCAATTTGTTTTTCATATCTGAGGGAATGGTCAGGCCATTAAAGTCAGCAGGTGATGCTGTTTTCCTGTGTAAAATATAAAAGTGGACGAAGATTAATCAGTGCCATGACATGAGTGGGGATGATCATTCATTAGTAAAATCAGCAAACACTTTAGAAACATTATATAGTTTAAATGGAGCACAGCAGACTATCCAAAGGATACCAAGAGGCTATGAGACTGTCACTCAGCTGCCTTGCATGAAGTATTTCACACTTACTAGTGAAGGATTACACTCTAAATCACCAACTCTTTATTGGAGTTCAATATTCCCTTTCTACCATTTTGTATACATACATGTGTGGGTACTGTAGACGGAGAATCAAAGAGAACTCTTAGATTGGTGTTCCTAATGGGTAGGGTAAGGCAGTGAAATTATCCAATGGTACAGATGATCTTTTCAAAAATAATATAGTTACATGTTCTGGTGCTCTGCAACAGGTCCAAATACATACACTTATTGAAATTAAAGTAATTCATCACATTGATTAAAATGACAGTGATACATCAAAGGAAAAAGAAATCTTTACATCTTCCTGGAAAAAGCAACAAAGCAAAACGGAAACTACTCCTGAAGATAAAGCATTGATCAATATAATTTGTGGGAGGCTAATATACCTGACTTCCTAGTCTAGACTTCCATTCATATTAAAGAGGAAATTTTTGTGGCTTGCATATATACAAACTATAATCATAGGCAAGAGGCTGTTGTCATACTTTTTAGAGCAAAGAATATTAGCATTCAAGTACCTTTTAAAATGAAAAAATGTGTTTATATTTAAGCTTATTTCCAACAAGCCACATATATTACAACCTATTCCATAGTTAAATGAAGTTCAATTTCAAATATGCTAGTCAGTGGCAAACCATGACTTGTTAAAAGCAGAAAAGCTACCACCCAGCTTGGGTGACATGAGGACCTACATCCTTAATTGTTTTGTTAAACCCACTAAATACATGGTGACAACTACTTTAAGAAACATTTTAATGACACATTCCTGGGGAGGGGTGCTAATCACCTCTTCAAAAAGGTCAGGCAGGCCATGGACCAGCCTATCCATCCGGTAACAGCCAATAAATATTGTTTATCCTTCATATTCAGATGATATTCTTGACAGTTCAGAAACCTGCCTTTGAGCAATTTTCTCACCCTCCTCCTCAGACAGCAGACATAGACAGTGACATGAAAAATTTTGATCTAAGACGTACAAGCTCCATTGGAAATGCCCAATGCATTTCTTTGCGGTGAATTTTATTCTTATTAATGATAAAAATTGGGTAACAAAAGTCTTTTTTTTTGTGCATATGTGCATATAAAATATACACAGACAGTACCTTGGCCAGCTTGGATATCTCTGCATCCATAGCACTGTTAGTCCACAGAATAGATAGTCAATTGATTAGTATGATAGGAATGCTGTATGTTAATGCTGTATGGATGTAGTTACGACACAGATAGATAACCATAATCACTAGCTGACAATAGACTTTCATCAAATTCTGTAGTGTAAATAATGTCCACTGAAATTCCCTATTTTTAATTAAAGTAAGGCAATTATTCATTACAGATTTTGGGAAGGTAATTTTATATGTAGATGACATATTTAATGAAACATTCATTTCTTCTGCCTAATTGAAACAATGCTATCAACACATAAGAAAGCTGTGCTAGCTAAATCTAAGAGAAAATCTGTGCTTTGCATTTAAGAAGAGTGAAGAGAATAAATCCCTTTTTACTGTGAATCAAGTCTCATTATGAGTTATTAAATTGTTTACATAATCAATAATTTATACATATCCATATAGCTCATAGTATGGATGCACCACTGTACCAACGAGACAATAAAGTAAATGGCACAAAGGTCTAAAGAATCTTCTTCCCATACATCTGTTATCCACCTTGGCATTTTTAACTGTTCATAGATGTATACTGTTAGGAACTTTTTTATTGGCACAAATAGAATGTAGATACCTGAGAAACATCTGTGCTCATGAATCATAGAATCATAGAAACATTTAGGTTGGAAAAGACCCTTAAGATCATCGAGTCCAACTGTAAACCTAACACTGCCAAGTCCACCACTAACCCATGTCCCTAAGCGTCACGTCTACACATCTTTTAAATACCTCCAGGGACAGTGACTCAACCAATTCCCTGGGAAGCCTGTTCCAGTGCTTGATAACCCCTTCTGGTGAAGAATTTTTTCCTAATATCCAATCTAAACCTTCCCTGATGCAGCTTGAGGCCATTTCCTCTTGTCCTATCACTTGCTACTTGGGAAAAGAGACCAACATCCACCTCGCTACAACCTCCTTTCAGGTATGAAAATCTTCTCTTCTCTGTAAGTCTTCCATAAAACATCTTCTATGAGATGTTTACAGTGCAGCACACACAAAAAAGCTTGGCTTTTTAACATCTTGACTTTCATAAATTAGAGATTTAATCACGTACCTAATTTGAATCCAGGCGTATGGTAACATTGCAAGTATTCAATATTTAAACAGTAATCTCTGGGTTTCTCTCCTAGATAAAGCCTCAGCACCTACTAAGCAGTTCCAGTCATACCCACTTCCCATCCAAAGCATACTTAATATTTCTCAATCACCTATTAGAATCTTGATGCAAATCACCTAGGATTTGCCAAAAATTTGAAGATGAACCTTGTTACTACAGTCTCTGCAGTCTTTCCCTCTTTCTGTAG
>NW_008825532.1:630549-689037 GCF_000699105.1 Pygoscelis adeliae
TTGTTTTTGGCAAAAAAAACGGTCACCCAAACCCTCCCCTCTTTTTTTTTTTTTTTTTTTTTTTTAATTATTGTAAATAGCAGATTAGCCAGAAGGAAAACGTATGTGTGTGATTTAAGGAAATGATGCTGGCAATGCACGTAATAGAAAAGATTCTGCAACATCCAGTCTCTCCTTTCAGCCTTGAGTGTAAATTATTGGTTTCAGAACTGCCTATAACATTGGTAGGTTACATAGAAATGAATTTTAACAGTGTTGTATGTTGCAGATAAGAAACAAACCTAAGTTATTGTCCTTTGTCTCTGAAGCTTTGTCTGTATTGCTAGCTAGTAAAACAAGATTTAAATGAGGTAGTTTAACAAATTATCCTTTATTTCTTAAATCAAAAATATCTAATGGACTGTTCATTGTGTTGCAGACCAAGATTCAACTCCTAATAAGAAAGAAGAAAAAAATTAGAATTATCTTAGAACCCGGTAGCTTTGTGTGATTTGGGGTTTCCTGGAATCTCTTTGGGCACTGTGTCTTGGCTTGTAAGGAGCTGATATTTTATTCACTGCCTCATCAGAAGTAAATATTCCTGTGCATGCTTTTCCACTTTTAAATATTTATACATATGTTTCTTCTTACAAACTTGGAATATTTCTGTCAATGACAGCAGTGAAACTACTGACATATGGTTAGAGAACAGATGCCTATTTTTCTAACTCAAGGTATTAACTAGTCAACAAGTTTTAGTTATAAATGATTTACAGGGCTATTACTAACAGCAGATTGCCACATCTTCCTGAGAATATATCCTGTACAGTGACATTCACATACCCTATAAGCTCCAAAAGGATGCTATGACATAACCCTCGTGCTGTGAATAATACAGAGGATTTATTGTCTTTCTGTGGATTCCCAGATGAATAGCAGGCCAGTGACATGTGAAGAGATCATCACCTTGTGCCTTTCAGTTCCTTTAGAGCAGAAACTGTCAAAAAGAGTATTCCTCTTTCACAGTCTTATGTGTGACACTGTGGAAATGCTGAGGGTACTAGATTTCCACTGACTTGCCAATCCATTAAATGAATATTGTCTATCACTATTCTATTTCATGCAACAGTTGTGGGGTTTAAAGAAGTTTGGGTTTTTATGTACTCCTCAAATCCCTGTGCTGTGGTTAGTGGAGAATAGAACCACTAAACCTTCTCTGCCTTGTACTGTGGCAGAGAAGGAGATAATCAGATATACCTTCATATTGTCATTTCCAGACATAACGTTGAAGCTATTAATAGTTATGTTTTACAATCCATATTTCAAAAACACCCCCTCAAAAGCAAACATTCAAGCATGACCTTTAATTCTCCTTATAACAGCAGCAAAGGACCTTTCCAGAAATATTTAGCCCAATGGCACTCATTTTGTATTAGCCCTTGCTCATTTAACCTTCTTGAACATGTCTGGAGGGTCCTTAAACAAATTTTTTGACACTATTGATGGAACCTTTCCGACAGCTCATTAGGCGAATGGCAGAGAATTCATGAGTTTTTCCAAACATGCCTAGAGACTTGTGTTCATCAGAGTTCAGTGCTAGCTAACAGATTGCTGCAGCTCTAATTAAAATGTAAAGTTATTCTAAGCACACAACCTTTGGTAAATCAAATGCACCAACTGATTAAAAAAAATTGTTTCAATTGTAATAATAGTTTACCAAAGAGAATATTATGTTTGCCCTTAATGAAAATGAAGAACAATTTTATATCACAGAGTATCTAAAAGCCGAGTGGAAAAAAGAACATTTTAAACAAGTGACAGCATACGAAAGAGACTCCTCGTTGTGATGAAGAGATTATTAAGACACATTTTTAACACAAACTGCCATGATCTCTGGATGGAATTTCTAATGAAGCACACATTATACCCTTCTGATAATACTGTTGTTGTTAAAAGTGTTTCAGTGAAAACCCAAAGTATGGTAGTAATTGCAATGCTTCATAGGGAAGTGATTTCCAAATCTCAAATTGAGGTCAAAGGCCAACAACATTCCCATTAATAGCAAAAACTTCTCTTGATATGATTTCGATATAACCTATAGCTGTACATTTCATATCCAATATAAGCAGAGGGTGTAATTTCACTATATATTAACTTAGATTGGGATGGTTGTTTTGTAATTGTTTGTTGCCCCAAAGAAGTTGAAAGAAGCAAAGAGAATACCAACAGAGAGTTTTCAGGAAAGATTTATGCATTGTAGAATAGGGCAATGTTGTTTTTATTATTGAGAGCAATAACAAACTTATGCTCACACCTTAAATACCATGCTCACTTGCATTCTCCAAATCACATACTGTGAGACTAATATGGCAGCAGCTAATACCAGCGTAGAACTCTATATGGGTACTTCTCTATAACGTAAATACCAAGAGCATTTACATTAAAAAAAATAACCTATATAAAATATATATAGAAACAGGCATAATAGAGAATAAAAATTATAAGCAATAAACAAAAATATTGGAAGATTCGCTTCAGAGTCTCTGTAGAAATGCATAGAAACATATCTGTCTCACAGGCTAACTTAAAAACAGCACAAACCTAAACTGTCTCATACAGTGACTTAACCATTGAGGAAATACATGCACATGACTGATTCATTCTTGAAAAGTGCAAGTCCTATTAAGAAAGCAAATACATGATTGCAAACTCCCACTTTTGTTAGAAAAAGTGCAAAAATATGCCAAATATTTTAGAAAACCCAAAACTTTCTTTCTAGCATAAGAATAACTTATAATTTATGATCTTCCTTCACTGTTTCTCTGTTTCTTTTCTCCTCCTCCAACAACAGAGGAGACTAACAAGATTGGTGCTGTCAAGCAAGCAGCAGAATTTAGTCACTCTCTGCACCAGTGGCTCCCTCTCTTGAGGACTCAATGAATTAGGGCCTCATCAACTCACAAATATAAAGATACAGAGTGTGTCCAATGATGCATCACCTAAAGGTTTGCAGCAACATTTATTAACAGCTGATGTGGAGAACAGTTTTGCCTTATCACAGCAGTAATGAAATCTACAGAATTAGACTTCTGTGTCTCCTGTGCAAAGCTTCATAGCCAAACTTCTCTCTCATATGTATGTGTTAATGAACACAATGTAAAGCACATTTTCCCTTCCAAAAGCTCATGATACAGCAACTTCCAGAGAGAGAGCCACTCTTACATAGCTAATGCATAGTACAAATGCCAGCTGCTCAGCAGTACATGCTTCAACTAAGTACTGAAATCCGTACTCTTAGTCTTACATCCAGTGAACAAACTGCCAAAGAAATTATGTCTGATTTAAGGGCCTCACTCTTTCAGAATTGATGGCTTGAAACACATTGAACCTCAGACTTTTAAGCACATTCTTAACTTTCAATGTGGCATTAAAACACATCAACTTCAATGGGACATAACTGAGGCTGTAGCCAGGAAAACTGCCTCACTGATGTACATCTCTGAGTGAACACAGGGAATCAGTCCCGGAAGTGATAAGTGCAATAACATTCACCAACATGAACACAACACAAACGGCATTACTTACTGCACTCTCTAGCTGTTAACTCCTTGTTAACCGGCTTGTAAAAGTAAGATGAGGGAGAAGTGTCTGTTCTCAAGACAAAATTTGTAAGTCAGAATTTCTGCATGGAGAAAAACAGGGTTGAGAGACATCATGACTGATTCTCAGCACCTAAATCAGTGACTGGTGGTCTGTCCCAGCCCTAACTACTGTCAGTGCCTTTTATAGACAGATAATACCTGCTGTTTGTGTTATATTTAAAAACAAAAGAATAAATCATTCTCTTAAATAATAAACTAAATATAAAACTCTCTAAATTTTCTATAAGTGTTAACGTTCTCTCCTCTGTCTGCCTTCCCTCCTTTTTAAGATCTCCCATGAAAATGCAAACCCATGTATAACTGTGGATTCTGAAAATACGCTCCACTGGGTGTCAAATAATCCTACCTTTGCAGCCCTGAAGCTGTGTGACTCGTCAGCATATTCTTTCAGCGTTGAACTCAGCAAATATTTTATGTTTCACCAGTGCCAGAAAAAAGGTGAGCATGACAAGAAGTTGAAAAGATTTTCAGTATAAGTGGCTTTTTTTTTCCCCACCTCTTTCCTTGTATTTTTTTCCATGTTTTATACAACCAGAAGACAAAGTCTTATAGCCCTGTAATTAAACATTTCTGCATTTATTTTTCTGAAGAGTGCTTTTCAGGGTCTCATACTGTTTTTGTTGGCTTTGTATTTCAAATAATCTTTGTGAATGCTAGGAAAAACTGAAACTTGTTTTTGAGATGTTAGATTTCTTTTCATTCCTGTATTGTCCTTCACTTCTTTAGGGCTTTCATATGTTCACATAGCATGGAAAGGGGCTAAGAGGATAAAATTCCATTCAGGCAGATGACGATGGAGGATGGCTGATAAGCTGCATGACAATGAAATCAATGTATCTTCCCTGCACATCTCTCCCTTCTGCTACACTGATCTCAAAGGCTCTTCTTGCATTATTCTCATGTAACCCATGGCTTTTTTTTCTGACATATTTTACTTGGATTCTCCTTTTAGTGAATCACAGGGATGGGAGGGCAATAAGGACTCAGATTCAAATTCATTTGTTTCACCTACCACCAGAGAAAATTCTCCATTACTATGAAAAGGCCTTGTTAGGAGCTCAGGTGTGTAAGACAAGAGAGAAACAGAATTTCAGTGCACGCTACCGAGAAAGGAGTATTCAGCTCTGGGAGAAACTAGATGGATTTGAGGGAAAGGGTGGATAATATATGAAGAGACCATGTATAACTACAGTTCATGACTGCTGTCAGGGGCCCAACTGAGGACTTGGATATCCTCATGCATTCCACATATTTGGGACCACAGGCCTTCCTGAAACTACTTCATACCAGATCCAGAAGCAGCACAGTGGCTTAGGATCTCTGCTTCCGTGCTTTTATAAACATAAACGCCTGGGCAAGAGGAAAGTTATACTTAGTAACTTGGAACTCTAAAGAAAGTTACAGTTTGAAATTATAAGAGGCTAATTACCTAGCCTTTGTTTACTGTTCAGCTATTCAGCATCATCTCACAAACTGAAATCAATTAGGGCGGGATTATGGCACTCGTTCACTCATTCCACTCTTTTTATGTATTAAAAAAAATAAATAAATAAAACCCTGAACTTTTTCTTTTAAAAACCTGGCAAAAGATCCTCTACTTAGATTCATGGTGCTCTGCCTTCATCACTCACAACAGGACATAGAAAATGGCAGAAACATGGTATACTACTAGATAATTCCGTGCTGGTACAGAGTATCAGTTAATTCCTGCTCTATAGAGCAGTCCCT
Source organism: Pygoscelis adeliae (assembly GCF_000699105.1). NCBI lineage: Eukaryota > Metazoa > Chordata > Aves > Sphenisciformes > Spheniscidae > Pygoscelis > Pygoscelis adeliae. The sequence goes on from NW_008825532.1 coordinate 635,919, forward strand.
AGGCATGTCTAACCTTAGTTTAGGGTGAGAGCTAGGGCAGGGAATCCAGTAAACTACATATAATAGAGTACCTGACCCTTAGAGCTGCAAATGCTCTCATTCCTTTTCCTCCCTTCTTTTATGTTTAAAAAGTTCACAGGAACATTTATTCCAGCCTCTGAACATAATCACTGAGTTTCATAAAGAACAAGATTCCCACAAGGCCTCATAAAAGTTATTCTTGGTGTTACAGCACTACTTCAAAGGGCAAAAAAAAGCCATTTTACAATAACCTTGCTGTCATAGAGTGCTTACATCCAGGGTGTTCACTGGGAATAATCCATAATAAAAAGGAACCCTTTGAGACTATCTGTCCAATTGCCATGTATAAAACAAAGCAGAAAATAAAGTGTTGGATGCTTAGCTGTACATTAAGCTACTGACACCCGCAGTGTCAAAAATAAAGGAAGGAATAAAAAGATAGGCTAATTAGATAGCAATATCTGAAGGGCTGCTCCTTGTGGGTTTTATTTTGCTTTACATCACATCTTTTAGTTCCAATTTTTTTTTTTTTTTAACTTTTTAGCTCAAGCTATCATTACTTCCAATGTACTTCGAACAACGTTGCACTAACACAGGTCCTTTGAACTCCATGTGGACTAGAACTTGGCACATGCAAATGCTGGGAGGAGGACCTTAAACACTGAAGTGATAGGGCCCAAATTAAACCCTACAGTTCTAACCCTCTCCAACGTAATTGTTGTTGTACCATGAAGAGAAATATCATGCCATTTTACATAGATTTTGTGCTTTTTTGAAGCAGGTACATATCTAAAGACCTGAGTGGTTAAGATATAGATCTTCAAAAGCCAAATCCATAGAGGATACAAAGAAAAAATCCATAAAGCAATATTAATTTTCACATCAGCTAGCAACTTCATCTTAGGTCCACCTCACTCTGACACAGCATTTTGCTCTTAAAACCAGATACTTTCATTAATTTACATAATGGGAAGCCTCTATCCTGTTAGAGGATATCTGTCCTGCCTCCTGTGAACTTTTATGGCCTGCTCTCTTATACCTTCCATGTGAGCACATCCATAGTGAAAAGCTACTGTTGCATCTGGCTAAACCACATTGTTAATCATCATATTTCACAAGTTTCTTCCAGTGTCAAATACATTTTGGGAGAACAGTCAGAAACCTCTATGCTCTAGGAACTTCTCAGCGAGCAGCTGGTCCACAGAGGATCAATCTGATGCCAGCATAACTAGCACTGAACCTAACTTCAGTCTTTTCTTCCTCACACTCACTTAAATCTTGAGAGCAAGCCTAGGGTATGCAATTCAACAAGGATTATATACTATGACTATTTTAGGAAAGATCTATTAATAAAAAAGGAAGGTAGTGCTAGTGAGATATGAAGAAATATGAGCATAAATGGAGCCTTTGGAAAGATGTGAAATGCACATATCTTCAATTATTTTTCAAGCTCTTCCTGAAGTAGGACTGAGTTAATACCTATTTAAAACAGAAAGAGGAGTCTTAGCTTCCTTGGAATGGTTTCAAAAATGTTTTGAACGCTTCAACAATAGCAAATGCACAGGAGAATCACTACTCCTTAAATCAAAGGGGGGGACGATTGAATTTTCATTCACGTCTGGGGGAACAGAATCTAGCTCAGGATGCGTAAAGAAGGAAGATGCAACAACTCAAAACTGCTTGCTATTAGCACCTGGACCAGTAGAAGAGAGTATTTCCTAACCTAATCAAGAAAGAAACAGAAGAAAACATTGGGATGAAAGAAATACACAATATGTTTTAAGGAACTTTTTGAAATGTCTGAAGTGTCTTAATAAAAAAAAGGCATTTGCTCTCACAGAAGGAGCAATGCAATGAAACAGATGTCATTTCAAAGCAAAATCTATAGGTCCTGCCTAAGTTATTGACAAAAGAGATAAAGTTTAGACTGAGGCAAATGAGAATTTTCTATTCTTTCAGCCCTACAAAGGAATTGGTCACTTCTTGAACAGCTCTGGTGAGAACCACTGAAGTATTTTTAATCAGCAGTTTGAAAAAACATTTGTAACACAGAGCCTATTCATGTACAGATTTTCTTAGATATTTGTCTGAAATAACCATGCACCTTGTTGTTTTATTATCCTTGGGCCTATCTACGTATTACTACTACTGAGACACTACTAAAATTTAAAAGTGATGATACTTTTACAAATTTTCATTTTGTCCAAATTCTGAATCTTTTATCTCATTCTTTCTTATCAAAAATATCTGAGCAAACCTTGTCTAAATGGAAAATAACCATGTGAGCTGATGATTTCCAAAAATGCAGATATTCCTCAAGCACTGTGTAATTTAATCTTCAGAAACAGAAATAAACTTTATTTCCATAGTGCAAGAGGATGTAGTAGAATGCATATTTCCATGTGCATTATGTTTTAAAAGAAACTAATTACCTTGATGAATATGCTTTTCATTCTTTTTAATAATCATATTATGAACATACAAGTAGCTTCAGAGTTTGAATGACAATCTAATAATTCAGCCATGGCACTGTCGATGACACTTGGGTTTTGGCCTCATGTTTAAACCACGTTAGCTATAAATTATTATTTTATAATTCACTCCTTGTTGCTTAATGTCCTGGTTTCGGCAGGGATAGAGTTAATTTCCTTCCTAGTAGCTGGTACAGTGCTGTGTTTTGGATTTAGGAGGAGAACAATGTTGATAACACACCGATGTTTTAGTTGTGGCTAGGTAGTGCGTACACTAGTCAAGGACTTTTCAGCTTCCCATGCTCTACCAACTGAGAAGGCTGGAGGTGCACAAGAAGCTGGGAGGGGACACAGCCAGGACAGCTGGCCCAAACTGGCCAAAGGGATATTCCATACCATGTGACGCCATGCTCAGCATATAAAGCTGGGGGAAGAAGAAGGAAGGGGGGGATGTTCGGAGTGATGGCGTTTGTCTTCTCAAGTCACCGTTATGCGTGATGGAGCCCTGCTTTCCTGGAGATGGCTGAACAGCTGCCTGCTGATGGGAAGTAGTGAATGAATTCCTTGTTGTGCTTTGCTTGCGTGCGCAGCTTTTGCTTTACCTATTAAATTGTCTTTATCTCAACCCACGAGTTTTCTCACTTTTACCTTTCGGGGGGGGGGGGGGGGGGGGCGGGGAGGAGTGAGCAAACGGCTGTATGGTACTCAGTTGCTGACTGAAGTTAAACCACAACACTTAAGAAAGAGGTGATTAGAGTGTAATAACTGCAAGGCTTTTATTCAACCAGTTAAGTAAGTATTTTCAGTACCCTTTAGATTAATGCTTGGATTAAAAAATGAAGAAAGGTGATAATATATACTTGAGAATTTTGGATAACAGCTACCATTGCTTTCTTAGAAATCAGAGAACCATAGAATAGAGAGAAATAGAATGAGATAGGATTTATGGGAGTGCTACACCAAAAAAATCATCACTATCTAGAATAGACATTTCTGAGCACATGAATAAATATCAACTAAAAGATGATATTTAACAGTCTGTTGTGACTTGCTATAGAAAGTTTTTTCTAGTGCTTGGGAAATGAAGACTGTCAGAAAACTGTTAACTTCACAATATGTCTTACCATGTAAGTAAGAAAACAAAGAAATCAAACTTTCCGTGAAAGCATTTATGTTAGAGGAGCCTTGTAAACTAACTTAGGTTGCTTAGCTTAACTATTCTGAATCATTATCAGCAGTGATTTTATACCTGTAAGACATGCTAACCACCAACTGTCTGAGGTCCTTCATTCAGAAGTCTATGGCCCATATTTGCCATTTTGAAAAATTCTACCCTAGAAACAATGTTCTACAGATAAATATGGTATGCCACATGGCCTTTTTTGAAGCTAGCTTAAATCATTGCTGGTGTAATCTAAAAAGTATAACTGATTTGTCCCTTAAAGGCCTGATATAGAGTTAGAAATGCTTACTATCTCTCTGGTTAATTTTAGAGAAAAATTCTAAGAGCACAGGGCACAAATAAAAGAGAAGACTAGAGACTGGCAATTACAGTAATAAGCTAGCAATATTCTCCTAATGGAGACTAGCGATTTTGTCATGGCCTGATACAAGGGTCATTGAAACAATTGCTGTGGGCATTAGATCAATTCTTAGTGAGCATTTTGAAGAAAAAGTGAAAAATGGGAATTTCAAGAGGTGGTATTGTTGGCTGTATGCCATATTTATACACTTAATTATGTCTGTTTGTAGATAAGTATTTTTTTCTCTTGATTCTAGAGATGAGAAATCATAAGCACACTCTAAACTGTAATTCACCACTTTTAATATGGAAGGACACTGTCAACAAGCCAAAACACACTTTTCCCACATCTTCCCACAGTTACAAGTAAGCAACTACAACCAACTTATTTGTTGTATGATACCTGAATACTGTATATAGAGCCTTTACAGATAACATTATGTTTTAAAAACAAACACACCTTTTTTTTTTATTGCCAAACAGATCCTAATGCTAGCAATGCACACATTCACCATTTGCCTATATTAGACCTTGTTTAGACTACTAGCAAAGTATCAAGCTGTTATGCCTAGGTTTTAAACACATGAGAAGAGGATGCAAAATACAGCACTGACTGTCCCTTGCTATCATCTCCATTTCTGCTGCAACACACACAAAGACAGTGTGGAAAACCTTCAGTCATGGGAAAAGAAAAAAAAGAAAAAAGCCATCATCAAATGATAACAAAACATAAGCAGAAAGAGCTTACAATCTGTACAGGTAGATACACAAGGAACAAGAAATGATCCCTGTCCCCATTTTATATGGACATGCCTAAGAAACTAATGCTCTGAAGCTCCTATTTGGGTGTGAGGGTGACTTGAAACCACCTTTCTCCAAGTACCTGTTAATTACTATAAAACACTGTCTTCTTCAGTTAAGAGGCACAGAACACAGAGGATCTTTTTCAGACACTGATGACCAGAGCAGTCTGCACTTCTTGGCCTCTTACTTTGGGAATTAAGCACTAGAGGCTTGCAGACTGCCTTCAAACTTGTATACTTCAGTGAATTTTTCCTCTTGGAAGACAATCCTGCTCATGAAATTTTTGCTTTTCATAACATGTCATTGTTCTTTTCTCTTTCAGCAGATGTTAAAAGTGTTTAGCGTCATTTCAAGCTGCCTGCAGAATCTTTCTTCCTTAATTATATTATCAAATTATTGCAGCTATCAGAAGAGACAAGAAATTGTGAAATAAAAATAATTCTGTTGTCCTGCATATATACACTGAAAATTAAAAATGCAAAAGACAAAATGTTCTCAAAACACAGTTCACAGCAGTATCTCTATTATCTTTTTTATATCTGCCTAGGAGATCCATTGTTACAGTCTGCAAGTGACAGTGGTAATATTAAACCTGAGAATCTGCAAAGATGAAAATGAAGAGGGAGAAAAAAGGCATAATTGCAATTGCAGGCAAAGCAGGAATCATTTGTCCAGTGTCTGACTAAAGTCTTCTTGATATCTAGCTATATTAACACGACTTAGTAATGCAGCTAAAAACTGAGGGGTACACTCTGTAGAACAAGGCACCATCTTTTACATTCAGATGGTCTGGATTAATGAACCTCCTTCTCCAAATCTTAACTGGAACAGAACCTTAGCAAAATTAAGTGATTCTGTATAAAAATAGGTTGTGTTGTTTAGGTGGTAAGGAAGAACTCCAAGTCTGAACTAATAATTTATTTACCAAAATCAGAATTTAACATCAATGATTAAACAAAGACCAGAAGAACATAGTACAGAGAAGGAGAAAAACCCTGCCTCTGTGTCTGGGACTGATCACAAACTCATCCTAACAAATTCACAAGTACATCATATTTCATTCCAAACCTCTTACAGGGTTGGTTATACCCTTAGAGATGTTCATCTTTGCTCCTTACAGTGTTGATATATTATCTGAATATATCTGAAATATATTACTGAAAGCATAGAAATATGCATAGAAATATATAAACTGAAAGCATAGAAAACTATAAACACATTTTTTTAAAAATTTCCAATTTGCATTTAAGCAAAAAAAAAAAAGCAACAGAAAAACAAAAAAACTCCAAAACAAAACAAAAACCCCACAAACTTTGATGTTGGAGAATAATAAAAGGCCAAATTTCTTCTCTTAAAGCAATCAAGTATTTTTTCTTAGAGAAATTGAGAAGTGCTCTTTAGGTAAAAATTTCTTTCAAGCTAGGTTAAAGGATTTAGGTAGAAGATATCTATATAGAGGATATTTAATCTTATAATTAACGTAACTAGTCTCATGGCAATGTTTTATGTCTCAGATGATGATATGTCAGATAAGTTCCTGTTATCCCAGTATCACTTGTTATTCTGTAGAATTTTGTGGTTTCATTAATCATGCTGAAGTACAGGAATTATTTTTTAAATGTTTCCTATGCAGTAAAATTGGTTTTACTGTGTCATGGTATTTTCTTCTTTTACGCTTAAACTATTTCCTATTTTCATACTTGGAGCCCTTGCCTTCATTCTCACAGCTTTTGCTAGCATTTGTTCAAAATTGCAAAGCAGCCTAATCATTTCCCAGTTACAGCTCTGACACTGAGTGATCATTCATGTCACAGCGTATTGAGTTTATTTACACATAATTGTACCATACCAAGCTTTCCATTATACTACACCAGTGATCTCAACTGAATCACACACAGTTGATAATGATGCTATCCAAAGGGTTTCGCCCCTATTTCACAGCATAAAATTCCTTTTTGCAGCATACTGCAACCATTGAAGGCAATATCAAGGTTTCTGCCTCACACACAAGTAGTGTCTTGATTCCTCTTCTCATCAAAGCATGAAAGAAAATTCTGTCTATGCAACAGGTCTTAGCAACTGCCTCACAAGAGATCATGCTGGAAATACAGTATTTTACTTTGCTTGAAAATGACAAACATCAGATGATCCCCAGGAAATGCATTATAACACAAGGATATCTTAGAGTCCTATGTCCACAGCTAGACCACTGACTTCACTAAGGGTCTCTCTTCTCTTTTTGCTCTACTTATCCAATTCACATAACAGTATGATGAGAACTGACTCACAAAACTACTTCTGGAAAATTGGAAGCCTGAATTGAACAGCACCTCCACATCAGAAGAGATTAAGTGCTACTCTGACTGTAGGACGTTGTGCTAGTGTAGAAAAATACAGACAGCAAGGGTTTTGAATTTGAATAGGCAATAGGAGAGTCCCAGCTCCTGAGTTTGCAGAACAAGGTCATTGTGGCACCGCACCTAGTAGGATAATAGAAAACATGTAAAAATTTGAGTTAAACTCACTTGGACTACAGATCTGCTCAGGGATGATCTCCCCCACCACACACACTCCCCTGTGACCTGTCTGGATTCAGGGACACAGAGCAAGTTAGATGATAACAGATTTCATCTGAGAGTAAACAGCTGGAGAACAGGAAGAAAAAACATAAGGTTTAGTAGGCTAAGGTGACTAAAGCAGAAATACATGACCCAATAGAAAGCTACAACTCTCCTATCTTGAGGATCAACGAAGAAGCAAGGTAAAAGCTTTTAGAGCTTCAGAATTCCAGAAGGGCCACAAATTAATCTTCAGGGTTCATGTATTTTGCAAGCTAGGATGCACGTATCTAGATTCAAGGCAAAGTAAGGTACTTGTGAGAGATCAAGAACAAATTAACTTTGCATGGGTACACACAGCTTATACACATACCCCTCTCCCATCACCTTTTGGGATGTAGTCTACATAATAAAATCCATTCAAAGAAAACTGTAGTCTACCTATTAGCAAGATTACACCAAGAATCACTTCCATCTAGGAGTCAGTTCAACTGTCAGCTCTAGGATGACCCTTCTGACTTCTTGCAGAGGGTAGGGCTCCTTTGGCATAGTCACTGAGCACATGATTGCTTTTGTACCTTCTGTCTCTGAATCGTCTATGGTGCTTAGTTGCTGGCTGGGGTTAAACCACGACAGTTTGATGTTCTTTGGGTAAAAATGCATCTGAGGAAACAGGAATGTCAGCTGAGGGGTGAAGGAAAAAGCCACTGCATTTAATAAGTCTAGTTAAGGAATTGTGTTTGTATACTAAAAAGAGTGATTGTGTTGGAGAATGTAGAGATACTTATTTAGGAAGATTAAAAGGAAGTTCAGGAAGATATGGAATAAGGGTATTTTGGTGTTGCTCTGCATTGGTGACAGCATGCCAGCTCTGTTGCAATAGGAGCACTCTGCACCTAGCATTGTATCCCTGCACACCACCTGCTTCTGAATCCTACGCTGGAGCAATAAACACCAAATTTACCCGTTCCCCAAATCCCACCCCTCCATGCATACATTTTTGTCCTTTTCTAAAATACCAAATACAACTGTGAGCCTCATTTCTTAATTATCTAACAAAGTACCAATCACCAAAAGGCCAAAAGTGACTTAAAAATATTAAACAGATTTTTAAAAGTATGTTGAAAAGCGAAGTAATCCTCATTGTATTCTCTTTTGCACTACATCACAATTCTCTCCTCCATCCTTTCTCTGATATTTTTTTTGTCTTTTTTTTATATAAAGGTATACATTGCCAAAGAAATCAAAATTCACCATTGCAGCTGGACTGAAGTTAGAGTTACAGAAGAATTTTTGCAGCATTGTATTTGTGCCATTATTCCCAAGGCCATTGACCCAGGAATTCCCTGCTCCCATTTTTTCTGCTTATCTGCCTTCCAGAGTGCAGATTAAGCCAAGCTCTCTGTCTTCTGTGACCAAAGTGCAATAAAAAGCAACAACTGAATTTGAAATATTTATTAGAAGTGTAGAGAATGAGAAGAGAAAAGCAACCAAGGGAAAAGAAGCAGCAAAAGAGCATTGGACAAGGTTACTTTAGCTGCCAATTAATGTTCAAAAATAACCTCAGCAACAAACACAAGCATGACAGTCATGAAAAAGAATAAGGCTACAGTATTAATAAATACTTGATATCAAGTGCAGCAGCCAGAAAGTAGGTTTTTTGCAGGATTTCCTATATCAAACAATGCGTTTTCCCTCACTTCTGAACAGACGCTAAACGTCCCAGGCAAAGGTTCAAAGGACCCATCAATTTTGAATTCCCAGCCAGTGCACTCAGCGCAAGACCTGTATTGGGCAGCCTGTGTCTGTCAGTATGGGAACAAAATAAACAAAGCAGTATATACTACTTGCTGAGAACTGATATGAGGATCTATCTACAGTCTGAAGTTTACGGCTGGCTTTGCCACTGTTCTGCTGCATCCCCTTGGTCCCTTGCGCCCCTTCAACATCTTGTCTCTTTAGATGGGAAGTTCTTTCAGTAAGTATTTTACAAACACACAGCAATAAGTACCAGCTAACCCAGCAGGGCCTATGGGACCCAAGGTAGAAAAATCTATAAAAACAACAGAAACATCAACCCTTCTGTTGAGACTGTTTCTTTACCATTACTGTGTTGAACTGTTTGAAATGACTCCTGCATCCTGTGGTTTTCACATACCGCACTCCTCTCCATACAGAATAGGAAGGAGCCAATGCTTCCATTGCCAAACTTTTACACAGTCGACTTTAGATCTGAGTTTTCTTTTAATTGTCTGCCTTCTCCTATATAACCTCATTAATTACATGCCTTTCTCCCCATCAGTGTCATCTGTTTGAACACTGGGTTGAATTGTGACTTTATCTAATGAGCCATAAATACTGTCTTTTATAATATATCAGCTTCTGCCTTTGGGCTTCTGTTACCTAACACAAACTTGTCCTATTATTCTTCCTGTGAAGTCCTTCACAGTTTATAGTGCTCTTTCAAAAATATTTCAGTAACTGCCTCCTATTTTCAAGAGCTGACTTCCCTAACAGTCATATTCATAATTTAAAGTCTATATTTTTAAAGTTTCAAGTACCATTCTGTTGAAATCTTTGTTATATAAAAAGAGAAAATACTTAAACAGCAAAATGAGCTAATTAGCAGATATTTGTGCTTCATTTCAAAAGAAAAAATATAGTTCAAATATTAAAAAGAAAACAGTACTTCAGAAAAGTACTAAGTGATTTAGGATCTCTGTATTAACTTCTAAAAATAGACTTAAATTAATGTTTCCCAAGTTCTTTCTCACCTAAAGATACAGCAAGCCTTTTAAAAAAAACCAAAAAAACAAAAAAAAAACCAAAAAACCCACACCAAAAACTTAGAGACTTGTCTCTCTTTGAAATTGGTATTGAAAAAATCTTGCCCTAGGGCTCCTAAGTCACTTTTGAAAATATGACAGTATTGAAAAGAATACAAACTTATTAAAGAGCTTGAAGTTGTTAGTGGATATAGAGTTGCAATTAAAGACAAAGAAGTTAATGACATTTAATCTGTCTACGAGTTTGTTGTTTGGCAGACACATAATTTCTTGCCTAAGGAGCTTGCTAAGAACACACGAGTAAGTGGATGGAGGTGATGGGAACAACAGAGGAACATGTTTCATGCATATGAGCCTCTCCCTTCACTCAGAAATATACTATTGAATCACTTTGATTACGCTAGCACTTTTATCGTGTAGTTTGGGCACTAATCCTTACTTCCTGTTCTTCACATATATAAGTCTCCCAAGATGCTTATGCAGGAGACATGGGCTAGAAAAGCCATGGATCCTCAGAAGCTGGTCCCCTTTGCTTTCCACCCAGATGAAAAGAATTTTCTAATTTTCAGGAAGGAATGAGAGTTTTCCAGAGCTGCATGTCCTTGAAACTTTGCTCTGTGAATGAAGTTTTCAGCTGTTATTTTCTTACTGTAATACCCATTATGTGGCATATGTTAAAAATTATATTTAATAAAATATTAGCTGTTAAGTGTTAAATATAGGTATTTCAATACAAAATATTTATATTTGTAAAATGTATCAAAGTCACGGTATCTCAACTTGGAATTATGCTCTGTATAATAGCTAGCTTATTATATAATTTTTTATTCTCCATTAACCCTTACAAAAAGGCACAGCAGCCCTGTCTCCTGACATCTTATTCAACAATCCTCTACATAATCAGTGCGGCAGAATGAGTCCAACGTTCAGCAGTCACTCATGCTACATATCCAAGAATGAACATCTAATTAGTTGAGAAAGGTAAACATTCCCTTTGTCTTGGCATAAAACAAAGTTTTCATAAATTAAGGTTTATCCCTTCTCTTTCATAGAAAAAAAGAGAGATCAGGTTTTTTGAACAAAATAATATTTGAGTTAACGCTTGAGACAAGCTAAACTAAAATAAGAATCTGCTCTCCATTTCTTTTGATCTGTAGCTGAATTCTAGCAGAAGGAAAAAACTGTGGCACAAAAAGACAACAGTAAGGAAAAGACAAAAAAATAATATTATTTTATCTAATATCATAAATCCTCATATTGCAGTAAAGGCTGGTGTCCAGTTTTAGAAAAGAAAATATCATTAAAAAAATACTTGGGAAAGGGTCAATCTTGATGGCTGGATTTACCAGCAGTGTTCTGTTTTCTCTCCCTGCATGCTCCTAAACCTGTATGTTTACAGCAGCCGCCCACTACGTTTTTCAAGGAAAGCATTCCTAAACATGATGGACAGCCTTGGTGTCTGTACAAACACCTGGTACATGCCATTGGTCTCACTGTATTGTATCATGTATCATCTCACTGATCTCACGCTGTAGGTTGGATCTGCACTCCCGCTATGCAGAACATAAATAAATTGATCTTTAGAAGTATGCAGATAGCAAAAGGTATGCCAGAGTTTCTACCCATGGACAGCCTCTTTCCCATCTAGAAAAGGGAAGGAAACTGCTGCGTATGAAATAAAAAATGCCCTTAGTGATATGTCACTTAAGGCAACAGCACCACTTATAAGCTTGTAAGTACTGCTTACCTTTTAAGTAGAATATGAAATAATAATTTTTTAAAATATCAGTATTTAAGTGAAAAATTTATTTCAACTCCAGCTTATTTGCAGCAGATAGGGGTGAAAGCAGAACCGGCATGGTGAAAGCAGGACCGGCATGGATACCATGCAAACAAGAATTTAATCTAATTGGATTTTCTGAGTATGCAATGTTAGACAAATGTCTCAATATTGCACATGAACAAATAATAACACAAATTGACTTTTTCAAGGTTCAATGATTAAAAAAAGAAGTAATAAAAACAGAGGAGATCAATCAAAACATAAGTTTTAGGTAATTCTATTTCTATCCTCAGACTTGTATTCTTCACATCCTGATTACCAAATCCCTTTGCGTTTTCTGGTTCCTGAATACTCCTCTTACCACTCCATTCCCCCGCTACTCATTACCCATAGAATCATAGAATCATAGAATCATAGAATCATTAAAGGTTGGAAGAGACCTCCAAGATCATCGAGTCCAACCATCAACCCAACACCACCATGCCCACTAAACCATGTCCCTAAGCGCCTCATCTACCTGCCTTTTAAACACCATGCCCACTAAACCATGTCCCTAAGCGCCTCATCTACCCGTCTTTTAAATACTTCCAGGGATGGTGACTCAACCACTTCCCTGGGCAGCCTGTTCCAATGTTTAACTACTCTTTCAGTAAAGAAATTTTTCCTTACATCCAATCTAAACCTCCCCTGGCGCAACTTGAGGCCATTTCCTCTCGTCCTTTCGCCAGTTACTTGGGAGAAGAGACCGACACCCACCTCGCTACAACCTCCTTTCAGGTAGTTGTAGAGAGCAATGAGGTCTCCCCTCAGCCTCCTTTTCTCCAGGCTAAACAACCCCAGCTCCCTCAGCCGCTCCTCATAAGGCTTGTTCTCCAGACCCCTCACCAGCCTCGTTGCCCTTCTCTGGACACGTTCCAACATCTCAACATCCTTCTTGTAGTGAGGGGCCCAAAACTGAACACAGTATTCGAGGTGCGGCCGCACCAGTGCTGAGTACAGGGGCACTATCACTTCCCTGCTCCTGCTGGCCACACTATTTCTGATACAGGCCAGGATGCCGTTGGCCTTCTTGGCCGCCTGGGCACACTGTCGGCTCATGTTCAGCCGGCTGTCGACCAGTACCCCCAGGTCCTTTTCCGCCAGGCAGCTTTCCAGCCACTCTTCCCCAAGCCTGTAGCGCTGCATGGGGTTGTTGTGGCCAAAGTGCAGGACCCGGCACTTGGCCTTGTTGAAGCTCATACAGTTGGCCTGGGCCCATCGATCCAGCCTGTCCAGGTCCCTCTGCAGAGCCTTCCTACCCTCGAGCAGATCAACACTGCCGCCCAACTTGGTGTCGTCTGCAAACTTACTGAGGGTGCACTCGATCCCCTCATCCAGATCATTGATAAAGATATTAAACAGAACTGGCCCCAATACTGAGCCCTGGGGAACACCGCTCGTGACCGGCCGCCAACTGGATTGAACTCCATTTACCACAACTCTCTGGGCCCGGCCGTCCAGCCAGTTTTTGACCCAGCGCAGAGTACACCTGTCTAAGCCGTGAGCCGCCAGCTTCTCCAGGAGAATGCTGTGGGAGACGGTGTCAAAGGCCTTACTGAAGTCCAGGTAGACCACATCCACAGCCTTTCCCTTGTCCACTAGGCGGGTCACCTGGTCATAGAAGGAGATCAGGTTGGTCAAGCAGGACCTGCCTTCCATAAACCCGTGCTGGCTGGGCCTGATGCCCTGGTTGTCCCGCACCTGCCTTGTGAGCGCCCTCAAGATGATCCGCTCCATGATCTTCCCCGGCACTGAGGTCAGGCTAACAGGCCTGTAGTTCCCTGGATCCTCCTTCCGGCCCTTCTTGTAGATGGGCGTCACATTGGCCAGCCTCCAGTCGTCCGGGACCTCCCCCGTTAACCAGGACTGCTGATAGATGATGGAGAGCGGCTTGGCTAGCTCCTCCGCCAGCTCTCTCAGCACTCTCGGGTGGATCCCATCTGGCCCCATAGACTTGTGAGTATCCAGATGACGTAGCAGGTCGTTGACCGCTTCCTCTTGGAATATGGGGGGTTCATCCTGCTCGCCGTCCCTGTTTTCCAGCTCAGGGCGCCGAGTACCCTGAGGATAACTAGTCTGATTGCTAAAGACTGAGGCAAAGAAGGCATTAAGTACCTCAGCCTCTTCCTCATCCTCGGTGACAATGTTCCCCCCCGCATCCAATAAAGGATGGAGATTCTCCCTGGCTCTCTTCTTGTCATTAATATATTTGTAAAAACTTTTTTTGTTGTCTTTAACAACAGCGGCCAGGTTGCGTTCTAGCTGGGCTTTTGCCTTTCTCATTTCCTCTCTGCACGACCTAACGAGATCCCTGTACTCTTCTTGAGTCGCCTGCCCCTTCTTCCACAAAGAATCCATCATGACTGATTCAAATGGATTTGATACACAATTTATATTTTGCACATAGGAGACAAGGTAAATCTGTAATTTTGACTACTAGTACAACTGGAAATGAACAGCATGGCAATAGTGAGGAAAATTGAATTCTCTAATGGACTACAGAGGGATAACTGGTTATGCAAACACAACTTTCTGCTCATTTTTCAGTGAGTAAATGGGTGAATGTGGAGGGGTCTACCTCCAGAAAGAATAAACTCAACAGGTTGCAACTAAATAATGACATATTGAGAACTAAGGGTACAATTTTCAGAAGCATATTAGACCAGAGACTTATTACAGAATCACATGTCACTTTTATATTCTGAGTTACAGAATTAAGTGAAGATGTCATACACACTGTAAGTTTCCTGGATTCACACATTTAAACTTGTACTAACGTTACTACCTTCCCAATCAATGTAATAAGTGGTCAGGACAGTATTTTTCTTACTGACTTTGTAATACAATGTATTGTGGTTTTTGGGTGAATATACAGCAAAGTGAAAGACCCACTATATTTAGAACTACCACGCTGTAGGTTGGATCTGCACTCCCGCTATGCAGAACATAAATAAATTGATCTTTAGAAGTATGCAGATAGCAAAAGGTATGCCAGAGTTTCTACCCATGGACAGCCTCTTTCCCATCTAGAAAAGGGAAGGAAACTGCTGCGTATGAAATAAAAAATGCCCTTAGTGATATGTCACTTAAGGCAACAGCACCACTTATAAGCTTGTAAGTACTGCTTACCTTTTAAGTAGAATATGAAATAATAATTTTTTAAAATATCAGTATTTAAGTGAAAAATCTTTTAGCCTACCATACTATTATTTCAACAGGAATTCAGATATTCATACTCTTGCTCTCTTTGCAAACACATCCCTAAACATTTGTGATTCTCAATATTTTAGAGGTCTCTAACTCACGACTTAAGCATACAAAACTGACTGCAAGACTTTTCAATAAAGTTGTAAAACAGACTGCAGTAAGAACCTAACAAAGATTGCAGTATCTCATCAGTTGTTCAGTGCTTCTATAGCTAGGATCCCCCACAGAATGCAGGACTGCTGACAAATAAAGAGGAAATACTGACAGAACCATTTCTGCCACAGTGAAATTTCACTGGAACTAAAACATTTCTATTTCAATAGCACATATGGATTGCTGGGCAAAAACGGAAGAAAGACACTATAAAAGGTAAAACATAGCCTAGATTGGGTGAAAGCCAGATTCAAGTTCCTTATTTAGAATGATTTAGAATGATACGGATGAAATACCCTGCTGTATTCTCAGCCAGAGTATCCTATTCCAGATCTTTCTGAGTCAAGACTTAAATCTGCATCTCTCACATCCACAGGTAGTCAGTACCCACAGCTTTCTTCAGCCAACCACCATTTTCACAGCAAAATGTTCAGAAGCTTTTCTTCTAGTTTAGTGCTAATGAAAACAAAACTGCAAAGCTCCAGAACACACTGCAAAGTGGGATAACTCAGCCGTCTCTGGAAGATCCCATCCTGACATAACCAGCTAGAAAGTTGAATAGATACACCAGGTGAACAGCTTTGATTCACAGCACAGAGGGTTCAGGCTAACCAATGGCCTGCGCTGAATCAGCCTACAGCATACAAAGGTTATGGTAAAAATTGCAACATGTGTATTCACAGTCAGGGGTATGTAGTCCAGAAAAAATACAGAATGGGCATTAAAGATACTGAAGTGTGGTGGTTCATATCATTATTTGCATCTAAATAGTTGCTAATCACAAAAGAGGCCTTCAAAAGGCCTGACAGAATTTCCCTTCTAAAATGTTACCTCTAAACCTAGCAATGCTACGGTCAATCTGTCCACAGCTTAGGTAACATTGTGCTGTTGGGTTTTCTACCGCTGAAAGACAAAATGCAATGAAGGGAGAGATGGTTGCATTGGTTTCTCTTCTCATGGGCCTTTTAGAGTTTTAATAAACTTTTATTTTCAAACAATTACACTGCACAGGTACTCCAGGGTCAATTCAGAGCAAAAACCTTTCACCTATAAACACACATACAAGAATTACTTTTAAATCACTTCTCAAAATAACAGGGCTTAAATTCATACATGAATTCTGCATCCCAGACTATGAACCTGTCTTGAAAACTTTAGATAACACCACAAAACCAAAGATGTTCTCTCCAAATTATGTTGCCTTTGCAAGCTATTGTGCAAGCAAATGTGCTCAAAATAGACAGTGATTACATATACTTTTAAAAGATGCCTTGAACTCTGCTGAGTCAGTATTGGCTGCTCGCAAACTGTCCTTGAGGATTTTGATTATTCCATAAAGTATCTCTGGGACTGCTAGGAACACTGCACGCTAACCTTGCTACCATTAAATGAAATGTTGCATTGCATACGGGATGAGAAATGCTGAAAAATTGGCTGGAGTTAACGGGGGAGATTCTTCTACAAGTCTGGAAAATTGAGCAATTTTGAAAACCCATAGTAACAAATTGTTTGTCTAAATTGAGCAATACAGAATGCATCTGAAGTAAAAATGCACACAGAGATAAAAATCCCTTCTGCATATAGAAAACAAAACAAAACAAAAAATCCCACTAAATAACACATTACAAAGTACTCACCGCTATTTGCTCTTCAAAAGTAAGAACTACCAAAATTTTAAAATCACTGTAAGTACTGCTTGGATGTAAAAAAACAAAAACAAAAACAAAAAACAAACCACACCACAAAGATACAATTAAAGCTTAAATCCAAATGGTCAACATTTTACTAAGGTTCAAAGAGAATCCATCTTTACAATTGACAGAGAAAAAATCAGACATTTAAAAGCAAATTGTTTGAGTTTTGATTAAAAAAATAAAATATCATGCTCAGAATTAAACTTACTTCTCAGTTATTCATGAAAAAGCTTTGGGGATGGAGGGTATTTCATCTCTTCACCTGCGCTCCTGTTTAAAATGTATTGTCAGCTACTATTAGATCACAGATAAATTTCAGTAACTGAAATTTCCCCAGTAAGGCAATTTCTTTGTTTCTGAGTGTAAGATTTGAAAACCATTTAAGTCCCTTGTAAAGCTCATTTTGAGGGTTTAAATGGGATGTACATTAATAATATGCATAAAATGGGATGTACATGTAAAATGGGATGTTTATAATACATGCATGTAAACCTCTAAAGGAGTATATCAGTCATTGATTTAAAAAATAATTGTGCATTAGAGCAGAACAGATGATGATTAGGCCACAGTGAAGAAAAGAAAAGAAAAGAAAAAAGGAAAGGAAAGGAAAGGAAAGGAAAGGAAAGGAAAGGAAAGGAAAGAAAAGAAAAGAAAAGAAAAGAAAAGAAAAGAAAAGAAAAGAAAAGAAAAGAAAAGAAAAGAAAAGAAAGGAAAAGAAAAGAAAAGAAAAGAAGAGGAGAGGAGAGGAGAGGAGAGGAGAGGAGAGGAGAGGAGAAGAGAAGAGAGAAGAGAAGAGAAGAGAAGAGAAGAGAAGAGAAGAGAAGAGAAGAGAAGAAAAAGAAAAAGAAAAAGAAAAAGAAAAAGAAAAAGAAAAAGAAAAAGAAAAAGAAAAAGAAAAAGAAAAAGAAAAAGAAAGGAAGCAGTGAAAAAATATTTGGATAAATTAAATGCATCCCAGTTGAGAGGACCTGATGCAGTCCACCCTAGGTTACACAGGAAACCAGCCAATGCAATCTGTGACTCATTCATGCTTATTTTTGAGAATTTGTTGAAGATATAAAGAGAAGTTTCTAAAGGACTGGTGAAGGGCAAACTTCATGGGTATTTCCAAAACAAGGAAAAGGGCCTGGAAAATTATATCAGCCAGTCTAACTTCAATGTTCACAAAGATACTAGAACAAATCACTTAAGAGTCAATTTAAAAGCCCCTACAGGATAATAAAGGTGATAAAAAGCAGCCAACATGGATCTGTCAAGAACAAATCACATCAAAGTGATCCAATTTCCTTCCGTGACAGGATAATGGGCCTAGCAGATAAGGGGGAGGCATGAGAGACAATCTGTCTTGACTTTAGTAATGCACTTGATGCTGTCCCTTGGGACACTCTCATGAGTAAACTAGGAAATTTGGTTTCGATGAAGACAATAGAAGATGGGCACAAAACTTCATATAAGTGCAGTAATCAACAGTTTGCTGCCAACCAGAAATGCATTTTAAGCAGAGTTCTAGAGGTGTCTATCCTGGGCCCAGTTCTACACATATTTTCAAGCATGACTTGAATGATAGGATAAACATTTAAAATGTTCACTGATACAAACCGATAGATTACATATAACTGAATAACCGGATAGAATACCAAATGGATTAAAAAAAAAAATCAGTTGTAATAATTTCACAAACCACTATGGTTAGGAAGATGTCCAAAACATTATTTTACAGCAAAACAGCAGTGTAGAATAATTTTCCATAACCTTTGAGAATTCAAGACTGGTCTGAGTATGAGGACCATCAAGTCCTGTTTTATGCCTTCAGGCAAAAGTCTGCATAAAACTTTGTACTTTTTCTTACATGCTTATATAAAATTAACCAATTTTGTTCATGTTTATTAAACGTTTCTACTATCCTGAAGTAGCCACCACAGGAAATGGACTTGGAGGACAGCTTGTTTTATTTCAGAACCCTCCATACAGCCTTCACTTCATGACTTCTTTCAGCAATATCCTAGATTTAAATGTATTTATATTTTTCTGAAGTGTATTTTTTTTTAATTTTGAAGTAGTGGCTGTACCATATTGAAGCATAAGGCTGAAATTTTCCGATAAAGCAAAAGCAGAAAATAGAACCAATCAATAATTTACATAAGTTATTATTTATACAATCAACCTGTACTGGCATAGCCTAAATTTCCTTCATACCAAAGTGAATCTGGTCTATCCAGTAATTTTTGCATTAGGTGCTCACAGATTTGAATATAGAAAACATTCATGCTTCATAGAGGCTCAGGTAAAATGACACTGGTATCGTAATGAGAAATATATTTATCAAGACTATCTTGATATATTAAATTACTAAAATACATTGCATCTTGAAAGGCATTACAAGCTTATTTCTCAAAAAAAATGTTGCAAGTCCTCCACCTACTTTTACCCCAACTCATGATAGAGCTTGAATAACTCACTTCAGCTTTCATTCTATTTAAAAAACAAATGATAATTCTTCCTCCATTTACCTCCCTGTGCTGAATAATTAGTTAATCTCTGTGCAATTATTTCAAGCTGTATAAATGTGCTAAATATTATTAGCATAACCCAAGCTGCATAAGATACAGAAAAAACACCGTTGCATGTATACTAACATATCAAATTGTTATTTTAGTGCCTTACACTAAAAATACTAGCTGGCTTAAAGTGAGATGGAACAGTGAAAGGAGAAACTGAATTAAGTTCTAAAAAAAGAAACCAGAAAAGGACTAAATAGAGATATCAACACAGAACTGACAGCTTGTCAGGACAGAGGGGAAAAATAGGCATGACCCAATCAGCAGGACAACCACACCTCCAAGCCAAAGACAGCTCAGCTGGATACAGATCAAAACCTTTAACAAATGTTCAGAGTGATCTCAGTCATTCATTTAAACAGCGAATCCCTAAACCCACAATCTTAAGCTATTTGTAGCAAGTAAGAAACTTGATAAAAACTTGGAATTTGCAGAACTGCAGAGATTCCTCTAGAACTGCTGCAGAGGGGATGATGGGGGCACAGAGTGTAAAAGATGAAAGCAAAAACCCATGCACCACAATGTAAGGGTAAAGCAAACATAATATTTCTGCAGCTAACATCATTCTTTACAATGTCTGGCAGGTCATCTACCTTGGCCATTCTTTACTTTTCACTGTCAAAGATTAATAGAAAGAGAGGGAGAGAGATAAAGGCAAATTAAACATCAAATATTTCTGAAAGTGAAAAATGCTACAGATTTGGATGCAACTTTAAAATCTCATTACATTAAAAATGGTATGCCAAAATGCTGCTACTGGAGCACATTGGAGGGTGAACGGTGACACGTACAGCGCATATGCAGTCCCACGTTTGTTCCCACAGATTATTTTTTTTCCTGTGATGGCACTTAAAAACCTACACCTCCTGTATTCAGGGAGATAGGTAACACACTTTTTGATTTACAAAGGCATGCTAATGTGTTCTGCTACAAAGTCTTATGGCCCCAGAAACAGCAAGGAAGTATCCTGCTGACCGAGTTAAAAAGACCAGTAATTGTTCAGCCGGCCTTGGGATGAAGAATGGTCAATCATCAGAGGAAGACAGGGATTTGGAGATTACATTGCACTACACAAAACTGGTTTTTTAACCATTAGTGACAACTTCCTGTTTAGCATTGCCAAAGGTGTTTTATTTTCTTTTTGTGATCAATAAAATGTTAGTGCTTGTTGTCTTTTTTACCACCTTAAGTAAGCTAATTTTAAGGGATTTTTTAATAATAAGCAGTTAGAATTTCTATAGAGACTTTGCAGATTTTTCACTGCTTGAATCATCAATTTGACAACTTGTGCGGGGAGAATCAATATTGGTAAGGTTGAAAAATCCTGTTCTCCAAGGGCACGCATGAGTGACAACAGTAGAGATTCAGAAAAAAAAATCAGCTAAAAAAGGCCTGTGGGTGACCCAAGAATAGATCAACCATCAGTTAGCCTATTCAGACACATACACACAGTATATTTAACCCATATAGACTTCAGCAGGCCAAGATAATGAACATTTAAACACAGACTTGGGTTTTGAACATCCATGGAAAGTCTGTTAGGACTTGTGTCTAGGGGTTCTGCATTCTTGCTTTTCCTTCCTCTGGTGACTAGCTTTGTCCTTTCCACCCATTCATCCCATTAGGAGGTGTTGAGCAGAACCGTAATTTGAGCAATCTTTAGCAGTTTAAGCATATCAGGAGAAACAGGTTTATCCTTTGCACATTTTTCTTCAAGTAAAGGACCACTCTCCCTGGAGAAGAAAATCCGTATGAGGAATGATAAGGTTTGTACATTCTACAGGTGTAAATTATCTCCTTTTTATCCCCATAGCATAAGCTATACACTCAAATGCCAACCTATTCTATCTACAACATCCTCCAAGATGAGAAAAAAGCCTGGCTTTCTTCTTGCTACCTGGTTAGTCATTGAAAGTACTTTCACTCACTTCTGCTAACATGAAGTGTTTTATTTAGAGCACTGTTATCATGACTTTAACTCTCTTCAGAGCCCAGATAATTTCATTTCTAACTAGTTCCTGGGCTAAACAACCAACCAGACTTCAGAAAGTGTCAGCCTTTGTTTCCCTGACCACAGGTCTGTCTAGGAAGGCACTCCCAGTGGTCATGGAGTTAATAGGATGGGTTAATATGTTCCTACTGACATGCAGAAAGTCATTGGCTGAGTCACTGCAGCAAGAAAAGGACCATTGATTCATGCCAGAGTGTCTCTTCTGTGTTCAGGAGAAAAGGCAGAAAACAGGTTGGAAAACTTTCTCTCTGACTTTGCTCAAAGATTTCAATTTAAAAAGCATAAGGTAAAAAGAACCACTTTTCAGCTCAAACACATGGATTTTCTCCTAAATTTTCTGCTAAATTCCAACGCACTCTTTATCTAAATAGAAGAGAACAGGTTTCTATAATAAAGTGGTGCAGCTGATACCATGCAAAACCAATAGCATGAGAGGTTTGCATCTAGGACAGCTAGTAATTTATTCCTAAGCCCGTTTAGGGATGCACACCAATTGGCTAAAGAAAGGTAGTTAAGTCCCCAAGATCAAGAGATCTTTCCATTGCAGTCTAATTCCAAGCCGATTTACACTGACTCTATTCAGGTGACATCAGAATCAGACTGTTCATCTCCAGTATAAAAATAACCTCTTAAGCAATAATACACTGTTTCAAAATAAGAATATAAACTGCCTAATAAATACAGAAATAAGAAAAAATATTAATATCCAAGGAAAGAGGTACAAGGAGAATAACAAACAAATGTGCTTATCCCCTGCAGTGATTTTTTTCATAAGGTAGCTAGACCGAATGCATTTGGGGGACCATTAGTTTCCAGTACACACACGTTAGAAGGAGAGAGAGACACACCAAAATTCTGGGCATGATAAGCTAAACTTAAGACTTTTATCTATTAAAAAGAATGCAGAGCCAAGGCAGATTTTATTAAATGCATCTATTTGGGTACCCATAACCAGCAGAAATCATAAAGAAAGATGTGGTGCAAAGTGGCTGCTTTTGTTATTTGTTGGAAATCATATTTGGGCAAAGAAGAGACTGTCTGAAATTCATTTCCCCTCAAAAATTAGGTAGAGTAATGGATTTTTATGGCTAAAGCAGGAATTAAATGTTAATTAACGCTGAGAAACTCTCGGGGTGAGCAGGAATTTGTTAATTAACGCTGAGAAACTCTCGGGGTGAACAAAGATATCCGTTGAAAATGCTGAAACAAAAGCAGTATTCCTGCATTCAGTAAAAGAAAAGGCAGAAACTACTGCCAAACCAGTGCAAGAAATGGCCAAGATTATCACTGAGGTAAATTCTTGCAACAGAGCATCAGGATGAGGAGGGATGAGCAGAAAGAGGCACTGGGGAGTGGGGGTGGGGTGGATATGAGCATAGTTGTGTAATGCTTAAAAAGCAAAAATAGAATGCCTAGAAATAAGAGTAGCCTTTGACATAAAGGCACTGCTGAATGACCAAAGTCAGTGGGTCAAGTAGGTCATAGGAATACCATCATACCATAAGAGTCTGTAGAAACTAGTAAGATCAATTTTCTAAGTGGGGATAAACTCATGAGAATTTCTGTGGATGTAATTCCCAAATTAGACTAGCACTGTCTAGTACTGTTAGTACAAATAGACTAACACTGTTATACAAGTAGATTAGGAAAAGGATATTTAATGCACATTGTTGAGAAATATAAAAAAGGCAGAAGTAATGTGAAACAGGGTTTGCAGAAACAATACTTTCACAGAATAGCTGTTTCTAATACAAGAGGAATACAATGAGACTGACTGGATGTCCATCATTTTACAGGAAAATAATGTGAACATTTAGGTTCTTGTATATTCAGTTTCCTGTTTACCCTTCTATATAAAACAAGCTTGAATTGTTTTAATTTAAACATTAGTTTTAAATTCCCTTACACTGTGATGTTTATTTTCAGAAGTAACAATATGACTATGGCACAGTTTTATACTCTAGATATAAATTCTCAAATTAGTGGTTTTTTTTTTAATCAAGAAATAAATGCAGGAATTCAGACACTAGTATCTAGATCATAAGTAGACACTGAGTTACAAGAAGTATCAACAGCACAGCATTTTGTACCTTTTTTTTTTCTTTTTTAATAAACTTTGGCCTTAGTAATAGTCAGCATGCTATGGAAAAGGAAGCAAAAAGATATAATAATTCTTGTTTTCTATTTCCTAGTATGCAAGGATATAATCCAAGGCAGGTAAGCCTTACTTTAATACTTTCAGAGGTTTTATATGTGCATGACAGCATAATAGTCTCATGACCAGACACTAGAGCTCCTATCAGGGAATTTTAACAGTACAGTGTGTTTTCAAAATTATAGCATAAAATTTCTGAAAAGTTTCACTTCAAAAGTTCCAGTAGGAATAAAACAAAATATTTTGAACATAGGACTGATCAAACCAGAGCAGTTGAAAGATTCATCTAATTTATTCTGGTCCACTGCCTGTGACAGTACCAAAGCAGATAAGAAACAGGAATGTAAGTCTAATACAGGCATACTTGATACTTTCTCCAAGTATTATCAAATCTCTGTTTGCAGCTCAGGGACTGTCTGACCTGAAGTTGTTTCCATGGATTTAGTAACTATTAAGGAATTTCTCTTCCATACATTTCTCCATTCTTTCACTGAGCCTCTGAAAATTTTTTTCATCCACAGCATTCTGCAGAAAGTAATTCCGCAAAGGGTTCATCATACAATAAGAAACTAACAACCTTTTTTTCTTTTTTTGAAACTGACACCTCCTAGCCTCACTTAGTAAAAACAGAGCAATACATAGAGCATATATAACAAATCTATTACATCCAATTACAAATAAATGTAAATGAAGAAAAAATACTAGACTTTTTCTACTGGATGTTTCAAAAAAAGAGATACATATTACATAACTTTATTTTGGAGTAATTTATCCAATGCAGACTTTTTCATTATTTAAAAAAAGAAGATTAAAAAGGGGGGGCAGGGCGAGAAGCTAGTTCTACCAGCTCTATTGTGTTTCTAGTTAGGCACACCTGCTGGATATCATGTTCTGTCAGTGAAGTATAAAGCTATAATGCAAGGGGGGAAAAAAGCTATTTTGGAGTGTGAAAAATATAAGTTTTATGTCTTTAGATAATAGCTCCTCTACTTCCACCAACAATATATCAAGTTTCAATTATCTCTGTGTTTATTTTCCAGGAAAATTAAACATTTGGTGTCTTGTTGTTGTGGTTATGTAATAAATTACACAACATATCTAGGTGTTACTTAAATACACAGCAGAGCTCTGCTCCCCTAACAGTTCATTTTCTGTCTGTGAAAACCTGCTGGTATTTAACAAAAGAACAGCTCATAATCAACCTTTAAGTGTAACGGCTAGCTTGGGTTTTGATAAAAAATTCACTGGTAAGATCATAAACACATCAATGTTTCTACAAATAAGTATCTTAATACTGAAACAGTACAATATTGTTCTCTATAAAGCCAAAGATTAAATGACATATCATTAACTGTAAAATTAATCTATTTGGCCTTGTTTGACATGAACAGCAGTTAAGTGATAAAAATTGGCCTGGAGGTTCTCAATTAACACCAATGGAGTTGAACAGAGAGACCCTCCCATATTTTAGGATTTACTTGGTAATTAATATGGAAGAAGAGGAACCTGGTTAATTTCTTTTTACTCTAGAAAACTAATCATAATGTGTAGACATAAAATATTACACAAAAATCTCTGTCGAAGGCAGAAGTGCTTTTGAAAAAGAAATGTACAGAAAACATATCTATAAAGGAAATTTCTCTCCCTCACTCTCCTAAGAGATTCAATGTTAAAACGTATTTAGAAATCATTTTAAAGTGGTATCTTGAATCCTCCTTGTAAGAAAGAAAAAAAAAAAAAAAAGGACTTTGGAGTAAATCTCTTTTTAAAAATTGTGAATATACTTTAAGCTGTTATAAGCTTCTGTGTCATCACTTCTGCACAACTATCATACAACGCACAACATCCTTTTCCTCTCTTCCTTTATATGCCGATTTTGCCACTTCCTTCCCTTCTGTTCTACACCTGTAACATTTTTACTGTCCTTTCCTTCACCTTTTGCTCTTCCAGAACTTCTGGGGTATTGTACAGTTTGTTTTCTCCCTCTGAAATAACAAAATTAAATTATATAATTACCAGGAAACAAAATATCATTTTACACTAAGGTATTAGAGGATAATGCATAAAGCAATCTGTTTCCTTCTTAAGCGGAGTTCAGCATTTTATTTTCCATTGCTGTGAACTTAGCTGAAATCTGTATTAATCTCTATAATGAACCTTAAATCTCCTGAGGAGAAATCTTCCTGAGCAAAAAACATTCATTCAGAAAACATCCATGTAAAGGAGGAATTCAAATCTCTCCTTTCTACCTCTTTGACCTTGCCATGTTTACATTCTGCACTGATTTGTGCTGCTCAACTCCCCAGACTTCCTGAGCTGATGGGTGTTCCCTGAGATGGGGCTTGGTCTCCACTCCCAGGCATTAGAACACCAGCAGAGAGAAATGCAGAATTCAGACTGAAGTCTAGAAAACATTTGGAAAGACTGGTCTCTGATCAACTACCTTAATTCAGTTCCCTCTCTTTTACCCACAGCTTTCTCTTCTCTCTGCCTTCTGCTTCTCAGGTATCACTTTTTTAAGAAGTATTTCTTCACCCCAGAAGCATAAGATTGGGTCCTCTTTCTGTTCTATAGGAAATTTACCTTCTGTTTCTTCCATGAAGTGGGGAGAACAACAACATAGGTGTGAAGAGGGGTTTGGGTTGTTTGGTGGTTTGGGGGTTTATTTGGGGGGGTGGTGGTGGTGGTGGTGTTTGTGGATTATTTTAAAAAGATAATTGCACATAATTGTCTTATGGCCCTGATCCACAGCAAATCTGTTTCCTCACCTGACGCAGTTCTCATCTCCTCACACTATTAATGCTAAAATCCCTGTACAATTGAAAATGAGAGAAAAAAACCAAGTCCTGGATGATATCTTCCAAGGCATTACTCATAGGAGCTAAGAACAACAGAACTCAGATTATCTCAAACTCAATCTCATAGTTCAAGAGCCTCTTCAAGCAAAGCAGACACTTCTAAAATAAAAGTGAGTAGGAAACAAAGCTCTTTACAGTCACTACTCCCTAATCTTCATTATTTTAATTAATATTTTATGGGTTGCAAATGCAAGGGGTTTTATGCTTTGCCACTTTTGTGTAATCGTTTCTTTCACTATTAGCTGATTAATGTCTGCTTTTTCTTTTAGATGATTGCATTTGTTCAAAGTCAGAGTTCAGCTCAAAATGACACATTGTAAGAATAACCTACTGAAAAAGCTAATCCTTGTTGGTAATTAGTTGTAATGACGTCTAAAGGGAAAAAGAAGCAGTGAGTGGGTTTTTTTTCTCCACAGTATTTGTGTATTAAAGATATAGTGCATTAACCCCAAAAGTTACTGGCTTATTTATTAAATCACAGGTGGTCTGTTGTCAATTTAAGACTTAAGATACTGAACATCCCTATCATTTGTGACATCTAAATTCCTGAAATTAAGAAACTATAATCTGGCTACATTTAAATTTTTTAAGATTACCGATTGCTGCTCTGCCCACTAAATTTATTCTCCATATCTTCCTGTGCACACAGAAATATATATACGCATATATATTTATATACACACATGTACTTTCAAGCAGTGTTCTTCCCCATTCTCTTGAACTAAATCCAAACATTACTGTGGAGTAAGGGAGGAAAATTGAGATAAATTTTCAAAATTTTCAAATTGAGAGAGGGGGAGGGGCAGGAAAAAGAAAGGTAACACAACGTTTGTTCCACTGCCATTATCCCATGTCTTTTTGTTAATTTTCCAGATATTGTGTGAGACACTCTCCCTCAGGTTACAAGGTTCTCTGTGGAATGAAAAGAGTTATTTCAGAAACAGCAGTATCAAACATGTCATCAGGATGGAGGGAAGAATAACTGGCATTTCACACTGAAAAAGGTACAGAGATTATTCTTACTACTTCCTCCAGTCCTTTGGGAAACTTTGTGTAACCCAAAGTAAAGGGCTGCCATACACAAAGTACTTGCTCTTGGTTGTTCATAGTTTAACCACACACAGCATCAAGAAGATGCACCCCTCAAAACGAATGAAGAGCTTTTAGGAAAATGGAGTAATGACAGATAAGGAGCAAGACAGGTTCTTCATCCATTTGATAGACATACACAGAAGAAAAAAGAGGGAGGGAAAAAGATCAGTACTATGAGATCAGAAGAAAACTAACTGCAAAGAATGGTAAAAGAGGCTTGTTTGAAGTTCTCAGATCTCCTATTGGTAAGTTTTTAAAACTGAAAGGAAATCTCTCCTCATTCTCCTCCCTCCATTCTGGAACAAAATGAAGGTCCTTTGAGCAAGAAGCAAAACAGAACCCAAAGACACAGAAGTTTAAGGAAAGGCCGGGGCCAGAGTGAAAGCATGAAGGGGATCAGAGGATAAAGGAAGAGTCATGGAAAAGTATCAGGGGAAAAATAAAAAAGCGAAGAAGATCAAATAAGATGGATAGTTTCATGTTAAAACTGGACCTTTTGTGTCTATTCCGAGAATTATTGTTCCTTAAAGTGTCAAGGAACATACTTAGTCCTGATTCTACTGTCATTAATATCCTCTGTAATAGCATAAGAAAAACCCTCCGGCATTGCTGCGCTCAGGGAGAAAACAGTTGTTTTCAGTTGATTTTAACATGCATCTGGAGAGTTCTGGTCTTTTCATCTCAGTGTGTATCCATATGCTGTCTTTTGGTACTATGATTGTCATCTGTGTAACTGGCTTACATTTAAGTGAATTTAAGTGAAATACTTGACATATTTTAATGCCAACTATATGGCTAAACAGTTCCTGACTGAAAGTCAATTCAAATAAATGGAACTGTTTCTATCAGGTCTTTCTTTTCTCAATATTTTTCATTTAATCATCAAGGTAAATGTTGTAAGGCAGATGTAAGGCAGCATTATTGCATCTTTGCAGATGATTTTTTCTGGTTTGTTTTTTTTTTTTTTTTAAACATTTCCAGAGATGGGTATTTCCACAGTATTTCACCACAGAAGATAGTTTAAGCTAAGCAAAATAAGAGATGAGAAAGGGAGGTATTCAGTATTTGTTGTCTAATAGAGAACAACATCTATGAGAAAAGGAGAAAGAGAAAGAAAGCAAATATAAAGATACCAAGAAAAGCAAAAGGAGCACTTAGCAAAATAGACTTGTGATATATGCTGACCTCCATCATATGTAAAATCAGCAGCTTTGATGTTCAGATGTTAGCCCTGTCATTGGGGATGGGGGGTGGGGGAGGAGGAGGAATCAGAGGTCCTTCTGTTGTTCACCTAGCTCAATGGGGAGGGAAATCCTACACCCTAACATATCCCTTTCCTCTTTCAAATATCTCAGTGAGGGCAGACGAGTCACCCATTTTTACCCCTTTTTTCCCCAAAAAGTCTAGCCTGCATTGTTAACTTCTGTTAATTCAGGTCTCTGCAAAAGATTCACATCCTTTGTGATTGTCTCCTTTCACATAGAAATCTTATTTCTCCATAAAAGAATACATTAAGTTCAGATACTTCTAAGAGTAGAAAGGAAAACTCCTTTTAAACACACCAGGGGATGGCCTGGCCAGTTCAGTTCTATTGGCTCACCATGACAAGTAAGTTACTTAGTTGTTAGATAACTGACGTTTGGGATCTTGTGCCAGAAAAATGAGTTAATTTTTAATGTATACTCTCTATGTCCACAGTCAAGGAACACCTAAATATACAACAGAAACATGGGGGGAAAAAGATGACTGTCTCATAAAAGGCATTAATTTTACATTACCTATATAAATAGCCTTTCAGGAACCTCTTCTAATGAAGCCTCAACTTATACT
Source organism: Pygoscelis adeliae (assembly GCF_000699105.1). Lineage (NCBI taxonomy): Eukaryota > Metazoa > Chordata > Aves > Sphenisciformes > Spheniscidae > Pygoscelis > Pygoscelis adeliae. The sequence goes on from NW_008825532.1 coordinate 665,461, forward strand.
TGAAATTCAATTATACCTTAGGTGATCTGACAACAGGAAATTAATACATTTCACTCTTAAGCCATTTGCTCTTCAAGAGCACCTGTTCAAATATGGCACTTTTTTTCCTATCTGTAAAAGAACTGAGTGACAGGACAGAATATGATAACTGCTAACTAGATTTGAGTTACACTAAGCATATTAATGAATCATGAATTATTTCAGTAGTTGATAAAATGATTTCTAAGTATGTAAACAACATCATATAAGATTGGAGAAATGTTTAGAGATTTGGTTTTACTATTTCTTAAATGAAGTTTTCTATCCTGAGACATGATATGCCTTCCAAAAAAATGTGTAAGGAGAAGACCAAATATTTTGTTTGGCTTTGGTTGTGTTTTGGTTGTTGTTTTTTTTTCTTTTTAACTGGGATTGAAAAATGCCAAGACAAACACTTTGGTGTTTTTTCATGGAGAATTTTCATAGAAAGGTACTTAAATTCTATCTAAGATGCCTTAAGAATAAAATCTGAATGGTCACTATTTCACCAAACAGCTTAAAGTAATGTGCAAAGGATAGACAAAAAAATTCAAAATTAGGGAAGGAAACACAGGTAGTTCAAATACCATAGGGCTGCATGCATATTTGTTCCAGCTACTTCGTGCTTTAAAGAGCGGATGGTGTAGGAATGTAAGAATTCAGAATCAAAAGCCTCAAACATTCAAGTTTCAGCTTTTTGTTTATATTGCAGAAAGCTTTTATCCAATCTGTCTTTCAGCTTCTTACAAGCAACAGGTAGCAAGAAATCCCTCAAAAAATATTCAATTTTCCAGCTTGACTCCAGTTCTTTAGCCATTCAGACTACTAGAAGAGCATAAGAAGTTGTTGCATACTAATATGGGTTCCCAGGGCCTCTGTCCTAACCCCTCAACACTCAGTTAGTATTAACAAGATAACAATGAAATATAGTTTTGTGTGGGAATCCACATAGGCAGAGCCCTCAACTTGGGCACAAATTAGTGTTGGAGTGTCATTTTTTCCTGGAGTTTAAATGGAGTAACACTGATATTTTTTTCAACACCTAAGATTCAAATTTCAGAGGGTTCAGAAATGGCTTGTCTTTACTCCCAATAAATATCAATTCAATGCTAATTTCTATTAGGAACCTACTTTAGAAGTCTTCATGGCCTTCAGATTTAGCAGACCAAACTAGAAACCAGATATGTCCTACTTTGGTGTAATTTTTGTCCTGAATGTGTATTTTTAGAGGGAACATGAGGCTAAGAGAGAAAAAGACATTTTTCTCTTTTAGGATACCACTGAAATAAATACTTTTAATAGGCAATTTAAAAAAAAAAAAAGTTATATTTCATAAATCTCTGGAACTGCATTGTAATGCACCAAGACCACCTTGTTTCACATAATCAATTATGTTCAAATGGAATACATAAGGAGATCATGTGAAAAGGAAAAAGCATTTCTTCTTTTTAAACAGCCACTGAATCTCTTTCAGTAAGATTTTTAATTCATAAGTATTACAGTATATTGCCACCTATAGGATAGCACTTAAATATAGCTTCCAAAAATAAGGCTGTAATTATTTTCTTTATAACACTTCCTTGTGATCTGCATACTGTGAAAAATTGTGGCATGTGAGTACTGTGATTTTATTTCCATGTAAATAACTGATGGACATTTCATCATTCTAGCACAGCCACTGCACAAACTGCAAAATGCTAATTAGATATTCACTAATAGAGAAAGATAATTCCATTTATTGTGAACAGAGGAGACAGCACACACACTACCACAATCCTCAGAGGTCTTTGAAGTAAGTACCATGTAGGAAATGTTACATGTTCAGCAGTAGTTAGTGTGTATCTTTTGCTTGCCACTCAAAAATGTTTTATCTTTTGATCTAGTTACACTACATGCTACACCTGGAGGACTTGCTGGTTTTGCTATGAGGCTTGAGATTATCTTGAAAACATGACTGAGACTTATTGTCATGTGGTATTTTCTTCCCTATTGGCTTTAATCGGCACTTAGTACAATATGCATTAATAAATCATGTCTGGTACTAAAGTCTGGTGATGAATCATCAAAATTACAGCCATACTTTTCATGGTTTCTACCCTAAATATCTTTGTTGTTCATCTTTTATGTTTTTGCTTTGCCTTAGGGTTTTCTGCTTTTTAGTTATTCTGACTGGGTTACTCTGCGAATTACTGAGTTTCCCATTTTACTGGGCATCATTCATCTTCTTTTGCAGTCAGATTTGCCTAGATAGGCAATTGTTCACAGTGCAGACATGCTGTTACTTGAGTGCTTGTGTCCCAAATCAATTTCTGTGGATCATGGTGGAAGCATAGTACAGCAAGCAGTAATAATATGAAGTTGCTTAACACTGTTATAGTAGTAATGTTGGCTGAATCTCCTAAACCGTGTTGCAAATTCCAGACTTTCTCAGTACCGCTTCTTATGCCTTTCTTCCTGTTTCAATAAAAATTTAGTTTGTGTTTGTCCTGGTTTCGGCAGGGATAGAGTTAATTTCCTTCCTAGTAGCTGGTACAGTGCTGTGTTTTGGATTTAGGATGGGAACAAAATTGATAAGGCACCGATGTTTTAGTTGTTGCTAGGTAGTGCTTACACTGGCCAAGGACTTCTCAGCTTCCCATGCTCTACCGACTGAGAAGGCTCCAGGTGCACAGGAAGCTGGGAGGGGGCACAGCCAAACTGGCCAAAGGGACATTCCATACCATGTGACGTCATGCTCAGTACATAAACTGGGGAAAGCTGGCCGGGGGGGCCGCTGCTCTGGGACTGGCTGGGCATCGGTCGGCAGGTGGTGAGCAATTGTACTGTGCATCACTTGCTTTGTGTATTATTACTATTATCATATTATTATCATTATCATTTTATTTCAATTATTAAACTGTTTTTATCTCAACCTGCAAGTTTTTTTCATGTGCTTTTCCAATTCTCTCCCCCATCCCATCGGGAGGGGGGGAGTGAGCGAGCGGCTGCGTGGTGCTTAGTTGCCAACTGAGGTTAAACCACGACAAAATGTTATTCAAAATCTTGTTACAAAGCAGAAGTCAACCTCAAAAGATATTACAGCAAGAAAAAAAAAAAAAAAAGTAACACGTTGGGGCAGTTTGTCTGCAAGACTATCTCTACCTGCCTTCAATAGATTTGGTTCTGTACATTGCTTGAAAAAGAATACTAGACTCCATATGGCATTACATTTAACCAAGGAGACATTTTTATGTCTCTATAGTAATGTCGTGGTTTAACCTCAGTCAGCAACTGAGTACCACGCAGCCATTCACTCACTCACCCCCCCCAGTGGGATGGGGGAGAGAATTGGAAGAGTAGAAGTGAGAAAAACTCATGGGTTGAGATAAAACAGTTTAATAATTGAAATAAAAAAATAATAACAATAATAATAATGTAATAATAATAATAATAATACACAAAGCAAGTGATGCACAGTACAATTGCTCACCACCCGCCGACCGATGCCCAGCCAGTCCCCGAGCAGCGGCCCCCCCAGCCAGCTTTCCCCCAGTTTATGTACTGAGCATGACGTCACATGGTATGGAATGTCCCTTTGGCCAGTTTGGCTGTGCCCCCTCCCAGCTTCTTGTGCACCTCCAGCCTTCTCAGTCAGTAGGGCATGGAAAACTAAAAAGTCCTTGGCTAGTGTAAGCATTACCTAGCAACAACTAAAACATTGGTGTGTTATCAACATTGTTCTCATCCTAAATCCAAAACACAGCACTGTACCAGCTACTAGGAAGGAAATTAACTCCATCCCTGCTGAAACCAGGACAAGTAAGAACCCAGATTTCTCTGTATTCAGAGATACAGAAGTCAGAAAAAAATAATTCAGAAACTAAGTCTTATAAAAAACTAGGAGCTTCTCCTCTGGTTTCACTGCAGAAACAGAATAATTTGCAGTGAGTCTTCATTATTTTCTATTTGTCTTTTATGATATTGAAGTTTGCATTTTGTGTATTCCACACTTGTTCTCACTAATGCAGCTTCACAGGTTTTAACTTCTAGAAATATAAGCTCTAGAAGACACTTGAAAGAACAACATCCAGGCAGTGGCCAATCAATATGGCACTGTTAATAGTAGCAGAGAATCTGTCTTAGGAAGACAAATTTTAGGAATGACAGCAACAAAAACTGAAAAGATCCATGATTCTATATCTTGTTGAATGTACACAATAGGCCTGGGATTGGCCAAACACTATTATATAATTGTTTATCTCTCAGCATTAATGTTTTTGCCTCTTGTCCTGTGGTCTGATAGATTTAATTTTAATTAGTATAAACAGATGTCTTGTTCTATGCATTAAGATATATTGACAATAATATAAAGATACTCAGCAAGTGCCTCATCACAACTACAAAATACATGAGTTCACCATACCCGAGAGAACCAGGTGGCAACTTTTAAATGAAAGTAAACAGGAAAAAATATCTACTTGTATAGAATAGTATGGTAGGTATTGCTTATCATTTTTATTTGATAATTACTTTATCATTTAAAGATTTAGCAATGAAAAGGAAATACCTTCCATAATGATGGCTGGTCAATGTCCAGCAAAATTCTAAAAAAGATATGTCTAGAAAAATTCTAATTTTTCTAGAATTATTCCATGACTGAATGCAACTCAGTGAAGAGGAAATATCTGCATGTCCACAATGGTATGCCAATCTTTTGGGCTTATCCTACAGTTCATATGATGGCTCAGCTGATTTTTCAAAGATTCTTAGAAAAATGAATAAAAGGCAATTATATGTGATGAGATGCTATAGACTACCCAGTGACCTACTTTTATTTTCTCCCTTCCTAACAACATTCAGTAATACTTAGAGGGACAACTTTCACCTCTTACTGAACAAGAAAGATACTACCTGTCCTCACAAGGTCTTGCTTCACTGAATTCACAGCAGTTTTCAATGAAAGAATTATTACATGAATCCAGGTGCTTAACAGATACATAACTTCTAACCACATTAACGTGCTTTCAGCACACCCGCTTGTGAAGACAGACCAAACTCATGCTGAGAAATGCACTGCCAGTACTACTTGTTACATCATCATATCATTCCCTAGCTCTGGAGCAGTTTATCTCATGCATAAATTTATAGTATATTGGGAAAATGCCGTGACGAACAGGTGGGGAAACTTTATTGTCCAATCAAGAAATTCAGGTTTTGCATTTTAGCAAAATTATGAACAGACAAATCAAAGAGGTTGGTCTAACTTCTAAACATACATGTCAATTTTTGTTATAAGAGTTGATCTGCTCTTTATTAAAGTACTTAAAGAAATGTCCGTAAGGAATCTTAAAGTATGTTCCAGAACAAGTTATACAGAACCTGTGCATCAATCAATGCCTAGGGACATATCATAATAAATAAATTAAATATTAAATTTTCCATCAATGATCACATTATTGTAAGCACACAGTATGGAAGAGGAGTTTGTATAACTTAAAATGCTCAATAATCCCATAAAGAAAAAGACTTCAATTGCTCACCACCACTTCAGCACTTAAGAAAAGTTAACAGCATTTCTGTGCTTGTTTCTCTCTCTCATGTCAAGGGAATGAACATATTGCCAGGCTCCCACAAACACGTATTTTCAAGTTTGCATAGCTTTGTTATTTCAAAACCAATTGCTTCAAACAAGGCAAAGCACAGATTACTCATACTCATGCCTCCTGCTGAGCTTGATGCTTTAAAAGAGAGGCTTTTAGACTTATATAACGCAAAACAGTGCCAACAGTTTCTGAATAGCAGAAAAATACACTTTTTCTCACATTCTTATGCTGTAAGTCATGGATCTAGCTGAATGTTTGTTATGGAACTTTCCAAAGCAGTCGAGTTTAGACCAAGCAGATGAAAGTTCAGTGAATCAATAGTCAGTAAAAATAGGGTGTTTGGAGGGAAGTGTCTTAGAAACTGAGCATTGATATTGCTGAAGCAGGCACTCCTGGATATTTTGATTCTGTACTGAATTACCAATCTGAATGCATAAATCTGTACTTAGCACACAAAACAGAACTGAAAATGTTATTTTTCTGACAATACTATAGTCCATCAGGAAGAACATTGGTGGCATTGAAAAGCACTGTCCAAAATAATGTAATTTTATGAGATGAAGGTTATCTGTGCATGTAAGACTTGTGCTTAGAATCCACAAAATGCAGACCAAAATGGAAAGACCAAGTAAGCCCCAAATACGTGCTTTGGATTACCTTTGCACCTTAAGTTAGATGCTGAGCAGCATTACCACAGTTTAGAAGATCAAAGCATTCATTTCATTGCCTTTGTTTTTTACTTGAATCTTAAAAAAAAAAAAATTAAAAAATCTATCTTTATTAACAAATGTTGCAATTATTCTTATTGAAACCTATGTTAAGAAAATATTATGTTTTGCACACAGGAGAGAAAATGCTGCGTATGTGAAATGTACACATACAGAAAATGCTCTCTGGGCTGAGAGGTAGCATGAAAACACAACTTAAAGCAAATGGAGATTGATTTTCTCATCTTCCACTTTACAATTTTTTTATCTCAGGGCAAATTCAGCATGAAATACTACCAAAAGTTAAATTACTAGTTTAAGTTTACACAAACTTTCAAAAAAATTATAAAGCAACAGTGAGTTTGGCCAGCTACGATTTTGCTTCCCTCTGAGTTACCTCACTGTCATGATGACATCATTCAGAAAGCTAAGGCAGTAAACACATGCTAAGCACCCTGAATTCCTTTTAACTTCAAAAGCCAGGCAGGCTTTTTTAGGATTTGGCTTTCTAAGCATCTATTTTAGTTTCCAATATTCCTTTTTATGCAACCAACAGTTACAGGTGGAGTCTTTAAGTATTCCAGTTAAATCATTAATGAAGGTATTGCTGCTGTATCATAGCAGTTCAAAAGCATTTCTAACAGAGTTTCTAGCTTGTGGCAGTTGCACAAAACTCCATCTGCTGGCCTTCTTTCTCAGTTACCTGACCAGAAACGCCAAAGAATAACTCTGCCTCTTCCTTCAGTCATGCAGCCATGGCCCTTGTCCATTTTATGAGCCAGGTGTGCTACCTAGGACAATTAGAAACCTAAGTCTGAAACCCACTGAGTGGTTTGCTGGAATCAGAATGACCATCCTCTAAGCACTTCAGTGATACAAAATGTGTGTGATACAGCCTCGATTGGTGGTATGAATCATCAAGCACATACCTGTGCTTAGTCAGTTAATAATGTAATTGTTATTTTTTGTACAATGAAGTCAACATGACTGAAAGTTTACTGTTGTGCTGCAAATTTTGAAAGAGAAGCTGCCAAAATAAGCAAATGATAAAATTATCCATAACAGCTGCCTTTGAATCATGTCCACGATTCCATCAGTAAGGCAAAACCAAACTGCAATAAATGATGAGTTGACATTACAACTGACACACAACTGTAGCGTGATGGAGCATCTGATTTGATTCCCAGGTTCCCCCCAGTAATTAACACATACTCAGCTACATATAGTTTGAAAGGCAGGATGTAGTAATATGGAATTTAAAAAAACTAGTATTATACAAGTATGACCTTTTGATTTTATATAAGGAGTGGACCGTACACACCTCTTACACTGGCATTCCCAGCTTTTGAAGGTGCATTTCTTTTTTTCCACCACCAAAGAATGTACAGAACACAGTGGCCATAGGTCAGTGATGATGGGGCAGCTATGTGCAGCACCTTCCCCTACCCCAGAGCAATTCTGCAAAAGTCTGTGTTCTTTCCCAGTTTTTTTTTTAAGCCCCAGGTGTTTGGGGGATTCTAGTTATATTTATAGTACCTATAGTTATGCAAGGACTATATAAACATATAAATATCTTCATGCTTTCTTTAGAGAACTTCAAAAATAAAGAGCAAGTAACATCCACACCTTTTCAAACTTCTGGGTAAACATATCACAAAAGAAAAAAGAAAAAAACCCGGGCAGAACGCCAAACCTTCATCAAGAGATTGGGAGAAATTCATCATCATGTTGTCCTCAGTTTATAGAGAATATTCACTTATGTGTTTCTTTCATCCATCAAGCCTGGATGATGAAGCTCTTCCAGCATCTGGGACAAACATGGATTAGTAGAACCTGAATGAAATGTCGCCCAAAAAGCATAGATATTATCTGGACAGAGCAGAGGGCTTACTCAGGAAAAAAAAAAAAACATATTTATCATGAACTTATTTCAAGAAATAATGTTATCCTACTAAAATCAACAGAAGTGGCACATAAATTTAAGAATGTTCTTTAATTGTACATGACTAACACAAACGTCCTTTTCCTGATTTACAAGGTCTGAAGTAGGTAAATCATTTCAAGTAATATTTGGACCAAAATACCTTGGCACTGTATCATTAAGAGATATTTGACGTTGGATATGTGGTAGGAACAATTTGCTTCTTTAGCTTCTCTTTTCTTAGAAAAAAAAAAACCAAAACAAAAAACCCAACAACAACAAAAACAAACCACGCTGTTCAGTTGTATAAGCCTGAACCGTATATTCAGCAACTGTCCAAAACAAGGCTCTTCCCCCACAGTCTGGACATGCTTCTGGCTTAATACAAACAACCTCCCAGCCCCTTCTCCCCTCAAAGAAAACCCCCAAGCTCAAAACTCAAACTTTTTTCTTTTCTAGTTGTAGTCATTCTTTTACTTGGCTGACAGAATACAGCATGCGGTGATGGAAGAGTAGCATCTTCTTAATTGACTTGGCAGTACAGAAGTACAGAAGCTAGGACTGCTTTGTCATCTAAATCACGCTGTTTAGGCAGAATCTCTGTTGCTACTTTGAAACATCTGGCCCAATTAAAGCAGGACAGTGTCCTAACTCATCTGAAAGGCAGAGGAAGGTTAATGTTACATGCCCCAAAGGCAAAAATCTGTTACATGCAGCATCCAGGATGTTCTCACCTATTACAGAAACTTTGGCTGGCTGAGGGAAGTCTGTCAAGCCAGGCAGGAAATCAAAAGTAGAAAAATAAAGGGTGGTTTCTAGTTCAGGATGGAAAAAAATGTTTGCACACATCAACTTCTGCCAGCACAAACAATACTTAGGACTGCAGGCATATTTTCTTGGTTATTTGTATGCGCAAATGCATGTAAATGTAGCTTCTGCACATGCAAAATGGATGTCAGGTTAAAACCACTGAAAATTTCCAATAAGAGGCACTGCATAAGAGGCTGGGCTTCTTGCACCCCCATGGAAAACCATTCATCCCTATAATGTACAATATGAATCTTCAGTTATGGGTTGAGTATAAAGTCTCTTAGTGAGCTCATGTAGCGTGCTTTATAGGTTTTGAACAATGGTTTTCCAATCATTCACATCTTAATCACAATGGTAACAATGTGGTGTTATCTCTTTAATCTGTTTAAGAGATAGAAATTAAAACAATTTATTGTATTAATTAGCACCTTCTCTTTTACTCTGAGATACTTGTTCCAAGTAATCTGACAATTTAATTGAGGAGATCATTGATTTTAATTAATATTTTTTTCTTATGGGAAAGGCTGTTACTATTGGATGTGCTGGAAATTAACGGGGCGGGGGGGGGGGGGGGGAGCTCTGGGAAAATTATAGAGGCAAAGAATATTCTTTTTCCCTCCTGCTGCACAGTTGTTTTGAAATTCACAGCCTTTTCTCTGGTTAGCCTTTATGATTTTGATGCCTCAAAAATATAGGTGGAGAAGCACTAATAAGTCATAACATCCCAGACTATTTCAGTGATGGGACTTGATCATTAATCAAAATGGAGTCTACATGCATAATATCACATTAATTGGTCTATATTCAGACCCAGAAAAACTACTGTTTCCTTGTAATATTAACCATTTTACTTTTCTTCCATTGACTAGTTTTTGAAAACCTGATACTGAGCTCGACCCTCAGATTGAAATTATTTCTTACTCCAATCCATCTGATTAATGTAAGCAAAAGATTTGTGCCTTAACAAGACTATTTAAAAGAATTTTTTATTTTTATTTAAAAGGCCATCCAAAATTTGTTGAAGTCATTAGCTCTGAAAAAAAAAAAAAACGAACTGTATTTATAAATTGAAAATAAAACTCATATTTGAAGGCACAGGAAGACTCTCTCAGGTTTCATAACAGAATGATTTATCAACCAAATCCAAGATGGCAAGAGCAGATCCCCTTACAAATTATTTCCTTCAGTTCTTTGACACAACCCTTCCATTTGTCTCAGGCTCCAAGATAATACAGTTGCATCTTTGTGCAGATACAACATTTTGGAAAAGCAGAGCAACACTCTTCTTTATGGGCACTAAAACATTTTAAAAACACAGAGCAGGATAATTCAATTGCTGTTTGTCAAGCGCCAAGTGCACTAGCACTTCAAAAGGAGAGAAAAAAACCCACCACCATTACCAGATGAATCAGAACCAGCTCACTAAACACTTCATAGGCAAACACTTTTTTTTTTCCCTATTCATTACAAAACCAGAGGAGAGAGATGAGAAACACTCAAAGGACACAACCTTCACATACACAGTATTATTTTTGTGGGTTTTGCACAAAGATATCTAAAAGCATTCAGGAGGGACAACTAGTAGACCTCCTCAATTGCTTTATTTCAATTTAATCACATTCTTAATTTATCTCTCTTCAATACCTACACACAGTCATGGCTACTTATCATTTTATACTTGCATCCTACACAATTGAAGTCAATGAGAGACTTGTTACTAACTTTGTTCTAAGCACATATTGTCCCTATTCACAGGCAGAGACCCACAGCTCCAATTAGATTTAGACAGCAGATGTAAATATTCAGTACTTGTTCTTGTCCAAACCTTTTTTTTTAATTATTATTAGCAGTAATAATTATTGACAGCAGGCTCCCCTGTATATCACCCAAAGCAAGCTCACTGTCCTTTAGCTATTTTCATCTGTCTTTGTGAATGAAAGACATCAAGTCAAAGTTTGTACTTAAAGGTGGGGAAAGAAAGCCTTTTGGGCATTTGAGATTTCAGGTGGCATGCAGAAGCACTGTTTGAGGTGTCTCATTCCAGTCACTGTGTAGAAAAAGACAAACCAAAGCTGAATGCCTTCAAATAACACTCCCCCTCCACCTGTCCCCCAGTTCCTCCTTCTAGCAAACATTGGAAAATAATTGGAAAAAATCTGAAGGATTTTCTTGCACTTCCATCCTATCCACGGTGAGAGATTTTGGGTATTTGTCTCTTGCTTTTAAAACATCAGATGCAAGACACAGGACTCCACAATGCTTCACAGCTATTTTTTGCAGTTACACTGCTGAATTATTGTTATAACAACATTGATTATTTTGCTGTTAACTCAGGTTATTGTTCTCTTTAAAGGACATTTTCAAAGAACCCAACATAGGGCTCATTTCATCTTAATTACACATGAAATTAAGAGTATGACAAACCTCTGACTACTTGATTGCTTGAAGTTATAAACCAGTTTAAGTGCTTTTCTGGACTGGTGCATACATGAAGATATGGAAAATTATTCAGCCATTAAGAAGCTAGCAAGATTTAACAAATCTCCCATAGCATTGTTGATTTGAACCACAAATACATTATGGGCCAAAACTTAAGCTTTCATTAAACTCAGTATGACCTTACAACATCTACAATGGCTTTATCTGAATTAATAGTGTGTTGAGGGACCACAACACTTGCAACATCCCTCATGACTGCTACAACTTCAGCATTTTAGAGATGGGTGCATGTACACAACAGAAACCCTCCTGAAAAACAAACCAGAACAAATGTTCAATTTAAGAAATATATTTGATCATAATGTCTGTTGTCGTTCTTGGGAAATTTAGCCAGCATAAGAAAAACTCTCATGATATTTATATGAAGGAACATAACTGGGTTGTTTATTGTGCAGTAAAATTATGTATTTTACTTCTAGAATCCATTAATAATTTTAAAAAGACATTGGAAGAGAATATAGGCAGTAAGACATTGCTCTCACCCCTACTTCCTGCAGCTGTAAAAATATCTCGTTGGATTTTTTTTAGTTTTAGTTCACATATTACTCCTTTAAACAAACTAACATATATTAAAATTCTACATTAGCCATGGAAGGAACAGATCCATAATTTTGCATTATCTGTGCCAGAGTACCAAGCATAGTATGTAACACAGTGAAATTATCTCACCAGTTATAAACTGTGTATAAAGAAAATCTTCATTGAGCCTGAAATGAGAAATATACCTAAGATCCAAGTTTGGACTTACAGATGTGGTCTTGGACAAATCAGTTAAATTCCTAGAGCATTTGAACTCAAAAGGCAGTTACACTTGTAACTGGAAGCTTAAGTCAGATTTAAACTAGTCCAAATGAGAATATCCACCTACAAGTCAACCCAGTTATCTTTTGTAAAATACCTGCATTTACTGCATAGTAAGAATATGCAAACAGGCAGTCACCCCATCATAGCCGATGGGCTCTATGGCTGTGTTGCCATAGTAGGATCCCTTCAGCAGCACCTCCAGTTTAAGAGGTGCTATTCCCCTGTAGACACTCATTGCTTGTCCTTCAGGCTCCCTTGAATTGACATAAGTTACTATGCCCTCAGTTATGTAAGGCTGCAATAATTAACAGATCCATGTGGAAACACAATCTTAAAACTGTACAGAATCATTTACTAGACCGGTTGGGTGAAGTAGAAACACATATATTTCACTGACAATAACTAAGATTATGGGATCTTCTGGCATGGGACAAACAGGGACTGCAAAACAAATCTACTTTCTAGTGAACTTTAACACTGACCCTCAACCAAAGTATTCTTTTTGTGATACTCTAGAAATCTGATTTTATTTTGAAATAATAGTTTAAACATGTTTTTCTTTAAAAAATCAACTTCAAAATAAAATATTTCTCTGGACAGCCAACTAACCTCAGCTCTACCTTGAGATTAGCACCAAAAAAAAAATAGGTGGATTAGAAGCAGGTTCCAGGTATGTCAGCAGACTTACAGTTGCCCTCTGGACATAAAATGGCACAACATGCCTCAAAAGAGGTATATACTAATAAATTCTTCATAAAAAAATGTAACTGCTGTAGGAATCACTCTCTCATCCATTGACCACTTCTGTGATCTGTTTCTTCTGTAAATGAAGGGAAACAGGGTATATGGAACATAATGAACTGTGGGACTAATAAGCAGTGTCCATGGCAAATTGAGTGTCCATGGAAAATTGATCCCTGTTGAGACATATGCTGCATCTTCAGGATCATTACATCTCTCCAAGAAACAAATTCATATATTATTTGTATTAGTAGTCATAGACCAGAAACCCACCCTGTGAGGCTCCATATAAAAAAATTTTTAAAAGTTTCAGACTAATTCCAGACTACCCTCCCAGTCCTGTGCTTAATTCTGCTACTGCAAGAACTGCAATTGCAGGAATTGCACACAAACTTCAGTGAGATTTGGGTCAGCATTTGCATGTTACAGCAACTACTTAGACCAAGCAAACAGCAAAACCTCCCATCAAAAAAACCGTAAGTAATTTATGCAGGAAGAGTATACTCCAGTTCTCCCCACCTCCGGGAAAGCAGGGCTCCATCATGAGTAACAGTTACTTGGGAAGTCAAAATGCCACCACTCCAAACATCCCCCCTTCCTCCTTCTTCTCCCAGCCTTATGTGCTGAGCATGCCATCATATGGTATGGAATATCCCTTTGGTCAGTTGGGGTCAGCTGTCCCAGCTGTGTCCCCTCCCAACTTCTTGTGCACCCCCAGCCTGCTCGCTGGTGGGGTGGTGTGAGAAGCAGAAAAGGCCTTGACTCTGTGTCAGCACTGCTCAGCGATAATGAAAACATCCCTGTGTTATCAACACTGTTTCCAGCACAAATCCAAAACATAGCCCCATACCAGCTACTATGAAGAACATTAACTCTATCCCAGCCAAAACCAACACAGCAGGTAAAAGCCAGCTCCACTACAAGGCATGAGTCAGCAGCAACCTATGATAGAATTCAGCAGAGCCAGGGCATCTCAAACACCAAAACTGTGCAGCAGGGTTTCACATTTTTTGGTTACACCAACAGCCTCCTCCTCGATGGAGTCCCCCATCCTTCAGAACCAGGCATGTCACAAAACTATGATGGCAAACTGCCCCTTCTCTGTTATACATTCCTGAAGCTGGAATACCCTCAATTAAGGTTTTGTGGAGAGGTTCGGAAAAGAGCATTCACACAAAGTTTAGCAATGTTGCACATTCAACTTCATGATGCACCACAGGAATAATTTAGCCTTTCTGACAATAAACCTTGAGGGGAACTCTCTGAAAGTCACAGCAAGAAAACATGAGTTCCAAAAGCATGTATCCCAGAGGCGACACTCTGTGGGATTAAGTGGTGAAGCAATTTAAACTGATGATTAATTCTAATGAGCTTTAATACCACCACTACATCAGATGGGAAACAGATTATATCCTGTAGCAAAAAGCTTTAGTTTGACTTTCTGAAAGGATGTGGACCTTGTGAACCATGACCTGGTTCCATAACATGAAGGATAAAGAAAGCTGGATCTCAAGCTTCCTTCAGTTCTCAGTAGGACCATCGACATCCTATGTGTTTCTAAACAAGCTTTCCGAGCTACGTAACTTCACCTGTAAAATGGAGATACTTTCATTTTCCCATTATTTTACCCATCTTTTCTACTTAGTTTGCAATCCTCTTTAATGGGAATTTTCTCTTATTCTTTGTCTACAATACAGTATAGCTCAGAACTTGTCTGTAAGGCACAGATCAGCAACAAAACCAACAAAAAACCCAATATACCAAGATGCTATATTTATTTTGAATCATTATCTGTGAGTAGAGATCTGTATTCAAAGCACTCTCCATACCAATTTCCCAGCTCCACCTGTTGCTACAAGAGATTTTCTTCGCAAAACTACCCCTGAAACCCTGTCAGACTTGTGAAATTACATGAGTGCATCCAGATACACTTTTAGCAGTTTGTGGGTTGTTTGTTTTGTTTTTAAACAGAACCTGTAACAAGCCATTCAGAATCTTCAGAATTCACATATGCCTGGTAAAATTCCCTTTCCTCCTGTCCTTCCTGCTAAAAGACATGAAGACTTTGTGGTTTTCTGAATATTTTATAACACTGCACTTCAAATAGACAGCCATGTAAAATCACCCCGTTCAATCCCATCCATAAAACAGCTGAGCTTGACATCATTGTCCGACAAAGGTATTACAGCTTACCAGAAGCAACAGCTGGGCAAACAGGACTGTACTACTCAGAAGGTGTGTTTCATAGTCCTCATTGTACCACAAGAAGCATTGATACACAAAGGAGCTGAACTATCTTGTTTTAAGTTCATAGATACAAAGTCAGAAGGAAAGCCAGCAACAGAACTGAGATTTTTAAACCCCATCTTGATTCACTAGGCCTCAGAATATACACATGCTCATACAAGTATTTTTATTATAAGGCATCTCCCCACTAAGGAGGTTGAAGTTGAGTGCTAAAACTTAAAAAAAACCAGCAGTTATAACCCAGATAATTAGGATGGCATTGCTGTTACAATTGAGGCTGTCTTTACAGCTCTCAAAGCAATGGCCACGTGAAGACAGCATGCTGAACTTCAGCATAGGTGACAGAAAACAGGAGAACCGTTGTCTTGGGTGAAAGGAGAGAGGGTTCAGTGAGCAACAGAAAAATCTATTCTGAAGATGTCAAACACTGTGGGCTAAGCCAGCACTTTGTTTACCATTAAGCATATTAACATATTCCTATTGACTTCAATAGCCCTCAGTAGTTCCAACCTAGTCCCTCTGTGGGCAGGTACTTAATTTTTGGATTTGTGCCAAGCCATACTGCATGAACAGAAGCTATTTGTGTGCGTAAAATTAAGTCCATGTTTGAGTGCTTTGCTGGAGTAGGTCCAGTGCCCTCTTCAGAAGTGAGCACTTCATATGAAACAAAGCACTTGGCACTTAAGTATTTTTAAGGATGTTTCAGAGTATTATACATGTTCTGCCATCATCCTGTAAGGAGAAGTCCCACTGTAGGCAACAGGAGCTCTGTATTAAAAATAACGGATGATAGTCATATCAAGCCAAATCCTAAACCAGACCAAAGCATCCTATTGTTTGTGAGATAAGCACAGTATGTGCTAAACTGTGCAACTGTGAGTCACTGCTTCATCTATTGCAGATTTTATTAAGTTCTTCTTGAGAGGAAAACATTAGGCAAAAGCTGTATTCAGTCTGCAGGAGCAGAGAGTGCAGATGGCCAGTGCATTACTCTCAAACAGAAAAGCTAAGTGCCCTTCTGGCTACACATAAAGTTCTGGAATGAGAATATATGAACAACATGATGATTTGGACCAATCGGCTTTGGCCAGAAGCAAACTGCCAGCAGTGACCAAGTTTTCAGAACAGCCTCATCCCACAGAGGAACCCTGCACAGTATTTTCTCTGTACCTGAAGTAGTTCAGTATCAGAGCATCTCAATTGCTATACAGTTTATTGAAAGATGATTTTTTTTTTAACTGAATCTTGAGTGAGTCATCAATCACTGAGCTATTCCGTGCTGGTTTTCCTCTATCGCAAGCTAACATTGAACTTTGTCTAACCACTTATGACAGCATTTTTCAAACATTTTAAAAATACAACCCCTTTTGCCTCATCTGTCTTCCTGCCACCTTTTGACTCCCTCCAGCCCTCTTCCTCCCCAGGTATCAGCACCTCCATTTCTTCTCAGCAGGGGAACAAAACCAGGCTCTAATTACTGTCTGCAAGTATTTACTCACTCCCACATCTTAATGGAACTGAAATGCTGATCTTTCCACAACCCTAAAATAGGTCTCAATCCTCAGTTGAAAAAAATACTGATTTACTAAACAATGCGGTCTCCAAACATCCCAGTACTATCTCACACCACTTACCTCTCTGCCAACAAGTTAAACAAAAATATTTGAACACCTATCTTTACTATCAATTTTATATATGCAGGAGCTTTTATATGCAGCTTTTATATATGCAGGAGTAAAATATATGGTAACGTAACCACTATACATAGGACAGAGGTAGTGCAAGGAGGAAGGATTTGAGCAGGAAGAGTATACACTCTATTTGAAGAGTAGGCCTACCACTAAGGTTCAAATACTATTAGACTGCTGCAAAACACCCAGCATTTTTGACAAAATACCATCACAAAACCTATGTCTACATTGCCTCTAAGTTGGCCCAGTAACATCAGTTTATGAAATACTTAAAGCTTGATTTTGCTGTTAGAGCCATGCAGAAAGTGTAGATTACACTAGCAAAACATGATTAATTCCAGATACTGTTTAGAATTTCCCTTTAGATGTGTTCAGGCAATGTTATGTTCTGGTTTACTCCAGACTTCAATATATATTTGAGTAAGGTCTGTGTGTATGTGTAGGTGCATGGAACATGGAGCAGAAAAGCAGGGAAAGGCTCCTTCTCTGGAGCAGTCAGAGTAAGCAAATTACTTTGTGCTGACCAAAGGACAAGTCACAGAAAAAAAGTGGGGAGGTAGAGATACCAAGCACAACAGATAGGTACAATATTTCTGAATTCATTCAGCCTCTCTGCCTTAGAGAGCCAGGAAGCAGTAGGGAAGAAAATTGTTCTGCACCTTCAGCAGAAAGTCCAATGAGTGGTCATTAAAATATGAACAACTTGGAATACACTTTAATGCCATTTTAAATCTACAGTTATCCAGAGAGATGCTAGGCAGTCAGCCATCTAATCGAACTTTTCTCATGATATACCTGCTATGCACAGTGAAAAAGGAACTAAACTGAATGACGTATACTGGAAATCAATTACTTTGACTTTAGGAATACATTCAGAAAATTAATATGAAACAATTAGAAAGAAAGGAATGAGTAGTAATTACTCACTAAATCACTGTATAGTGAATAGAGTATTCTCCAATCAGACATATTCAATGTGCAATCAGCAAACTATGGGAATGGGTGAACTTGGTAGGCTTGATATCTTCTATTGGCTTGAGAATCTTGCCTCAGGGGTAAAACAAGTGTAGAGAAAGTTAAATTCTTTTTATTTACACCTGCTAGATTTGCCAACATTAACCAGACTTAAACAGACCTAACATATATTTAAACCCACCTTTCTGTGCTTCCTTAGTCATACCGCTTGTAATACACCCCATTATACACTATTCATGAATTAGGCCCACTGTAGGTAACCAAGTTCAAGACAACTTAAGTGCTCATTCACATGACACCCATTTTGAAGAAAAAAGACAATATATATCTAAAAGGTCAAAATTACCAGCAGAAGTGGGGAAAAAAAGTTTCAGACTGATACCCTCTTCCCGATCTAGTTAATTCAGTGGAAGAAGTTGCGATACTCATCTACCTGGCAGAATTTTCCAGTAGACAGGACACCCAACTAATCTGCTGGCAGATACTGCTTGTGCAAGTGCTCCCAGATTCACCTAGTTCAGTCAAGAAACTAATGAGCTAAATCAGACCACCAATTTCAACTGCTTAAACCTACACATTTAAAGGGAGTTTTAGAGAGTATTCATGTGAGCAGCTCTTTTAGCAAGCACCCACAGAAAGGTGGTGACAGATAGCTGATCATGGTAACCTCTTCCCGTGACATAAATAAGCATAGAAGCCCTGTCTACAACCTGATTTATCTACTGATTAAAGCATCTTAATTTGTATCTACAGTATGAATTTACACTACATTAATTGGTCTCATTTTCAACCAACTTAGAAATGAATGCAGCTTTTTCCATTCAAAATAGGCCTGCCAGAAAGATCAGTTATACACAAGAACAAAGATAAAAGAACTGCTTACCTTCCTGTAACTCTTCCTTAAACAAACAAAACCAAAAATCCCCACCACCCTTTCATCTGAGCAGAGCACACAACCGGATAACCCATAACACATCACATTTAAGAGAGAGTACCTTCTGTAGTGGTGGGTTATACAAGGGTTAGTACTAAGACATTGCTCACAGAGGGAGAAAACAGCACAGATCTTTAGGGAAGGTTAACTTCCATAAGAGCACCAACGTGAGTCCAGACTTCTATAAGTCTGTGGGTACATCAGATACTAACCACTTCTGAAAAAGATGTCACTTTGCATCATGCACTGCCAGCATTTCATTCAGCAGGCCAATGGGTGGTCCAGGGCTGGTCTGCTGCCCCATCACACAAGGAGACTGGAAACAGCTGCTCAGACGGTGGAGCCAGCGCAAAAGCAGAAGCCTCTCCCAGCACTTGTCATCTGATATTTGAAACCCAGGACATGGTTCTGTTCATTCAAAATGAAGCTGGGGCCCTGTCTTCTGAACTGCTGCCTGATAGGAGCAGCTGTTATTGCTCCTATAACACCACAGGCTGCAAGGCAGAGCCCCCAAATGGGCTCCAGCTCTCACAGCCACAGAGGTGGGATCATCCTACCTGCATTACCCATAAGGACAGAAATTTGTTGAACAAAATGCTCAGGCGATCCCAGGAAGCAGACTGAAGCTTATTCTATATAAGAAAGCAAAATAAAAGCCAATAAGTCATCACCAAACTGACTAGGGAGAAATTCCTTCCATGCACATCTGGCAACTGATTTAGCTCTGTATAAATAAGCTTTACCAATAAAATTTATTTGTATCTAAACTCACTTTAAAAATTCTCAGGAATGTTCTGCAGAACAGACTTTGCAGAGTCTCTTCTCTTCCAAGGAAGACTTTGGTTTGTCAAAGTTGCAGACAGGCTTACTATAAAATAAGTAAGACTGCAATTGCCAGCCAGACTGTTCTAAAAAGTCATTATATACCTATTTAATATGTGCAAGAGAAGCATTTATTTCCCCCCCACTATACAGAATGGGTAGTTAAATTTTTTTACTTAAGCATGTGGCTCTATTAATCTCATTTTAATGTTTTCGCCTTCTCTGGTTCCATTTCCTACATTACTGCAAGACTGCATCTCATCACACACATCTAATTCATCATTTTAGTTTGAGTTATTAATCTTTGTCTTTCCTTCAAAAGATAATCCATGCTTAATAGCAATATTATATAATCTGCATCAAGGTGCTGGAAGGACTATTTTGCAAACTTTGGGAGAACATTGTAGCTACACCAAATTTAATTACACATCCAAGTATCATTTTTAAGAGGCCAAAAGTTCTCTCTGCAACAGCAAGATCTAGGAATACATTATAAATAATTTCTGCTTGAGTCTTGGGAGAAATAAAAAGAACACAGTTCCCTCATGTCCCTCTCCCCCAGGCCAGTAAATGTTATCTTTAAACAATAAAGATAAGGATACAGTTTTAAAAAGACGTTACCATTGATAAATATTTACTAACCCAAAAGCATCCTCCTTGAAGAGGCAGAACAATTCTAGAAAATTACATTGTCAAATGAATAAATGAGCCTTAAGTTGATCTTGCATACCTTGAGACAGAATTTAACCTGTGATAAGCAGCATGTCTTCAAACATTCCTCCAACTATCTGCCACTACTTGTTTGCCCCATAATTAGTGATAGCACAGCCTAAGCACTACCAAGCAGGTATTAGACACTAAGACATAACATCCAAGAATCACGTTACTTTCATAATTGCCATATTTAACAGCCATGTCTTAAAGCTTCATAAATATTTTCTTCTGTGCTCCAACAACACTCAATCTCTTCCACCCAATGTTTTAGCTGATTAGTGCACCCAAACACTACCTCACCAACCACGCTCTAGATTTCTCCAAACAGAATTAAAATAGAGGAAGTAACACAGAGCCTTTTGCTTCTCCTTTTGACTCAAAAGCCAGTTGTGATGCAACTGGTGCCTAATATTAGGTTGTAGAGATTGAAGACAAGATCAGCAATGAAGATTTTGTCAGAGCTACTGCAATAAGATATTTTTTGTTCTTCATTCCTACCTGCTTGACTCTTTCCTGTGTGAGGAGTTGGTGGCATACTTTAGAATGATCATCCAGCCTTTTAGTAGAGATATGTCACACATCGGAGTTAAAATAAGCGTAACATAGGACAAGAAGAGTAAAGGAGTGAGTCAATTGGTCAACTAGTCCTGATCTGAGGGAACACATAGAATCATATTCAAAAGAGTTCAGCAAACTCTGAAAGGAACTCTTTACTTCCTGATTTTAGTGGAATAAAAGCTAGAAACAGAATCTTTTACTAACGTTATAACAGTGCACACTCCTTGCAACAATAAAAGGATAATATGACAGCTCATCATAGCACTTAACATCACAACTGGAGTTTCAGATAAAGAGCAGTTTTCAAAAATGTCTCATTTCTTGAACTGAAATAACCTATTTTTTGAGACTAATGGTTCTAGTTAGCTGTGAAGGACCACTGAGGCCCTCTTAGAGCAGCACAATTTTGAGAAAGTGCTAAACCTTCTATATGAGCAGTAGACACATATAATGCAAATCAAAACTAAGAAACACAGCTCTTCAATATTTGTTGGGATTCTGGAGGTATATGCCAGTCATCAACTTCAGCAAATCATTATGTTAAATGATGACATTCCAAGCCATGCAGCTGCCTCTCTGGTTCCTGAATTCATAAGCCTAAGTAAGATTTTTCCCAGCTTCTGTTTAATGAATATGTTTCTCAACATCTAGTTGGACCTAAAGGCTCAAAAACTAGAAGGCAAATAAAAAGCAATAAACTTTCATTGTTTTTTAAAATCTCATTATGTTTTAAGCCAACCTTATGAGTTGGAGAAGAGGTAAATAGTGAGTTTTGACTGCCTGAGGTTCCTAAGACCAACAGCTTTTAGGAAAAAAAGCTAGAAACACAATAATACACAAATATATTCAGAGGGTCTGCTGCTATAGCCTTTGCCATTGACAGTAAATTTAATAATCATGTTTATTATCAGCAACTGAAAGCACCTTAACTCAGGAAGAAGCATTTCCACCCCCTTACTCCTCTCTTTTTCTGTACCTAATCAGCCAATTTATAAACACTACTGCATTCTGCAGTACCAGGTGGGTCCCTGTATATGGGCTGCTTTTGATTTCTTCTTAGGACTGGATTCACAATTCCTCTGTACGCAGTTTTTCTTCCGTTTTCCTTCCTAACTTCCTTCCAAGTCTTTCCCCATCTCCTGATGTCAACAGTACAAACACTCAAAATCTTCTCCCTAGCAATATCTGCAAATTTTAAATGTGAAAATGTGGCTCTTTTTCCTTTAAAAGCTCTGTTTTCAACATATACCATCAGCTCTCTCCATGATTTGACCCAGTCCATTAAAGTTGGACGGAGACTCACTGATTTTAATAGGAGCTGGCCCTTGGCTTCAGAAAGTCTATTTTCTTTAAGCAAAGGACTCTACAGCTTCTATAAGACCCTAATTCAACTTGACACACCTACTTCTTAGCAGGTCTGAGCATGTAGATCTGAGCCACAGCTTAACACTCCTCAACAATGAAACAGAGCATGTCACACATCTTCTAAACAGTTTTTTCTGGTGACTTCAGAAAGATTGAGATAAAGTTAATACCAATATACATAGTACAGTTATGATTAGAACAGCTATAAAATTTTATTTTGATGGATCCTTAACTGATGTAAATGCATGCACATGTAATATCAAAGAAAATGACTGAAAATTGTAAGAGGTATAAGCATGGGCGGGGTTCTTTTTCATGGTGATACTGTATTTTGATATGACGTAACTCCCCACTAACATTATGTTCTCTATTAGACAGCATACAAGGTACAATGACATTGCTTGTTGCAGTTCACTAAGAAATCAGTAAACATCCTACTTAATGTTGCTAAAATAAATTTTCCATGACAACAGTCAGTAGTAGTACCCTGCTGACAAACCATAATGTCATTGCAACACATCCTTAAAGCACTGTAATTACTACTGTATGTATGAGGGCATGAGAGTTGGAGCAGACTTGAATTAGCAAAGTTCTTGGGACTAAACTCATAAAATGACTGGGAAGGTGCAAGGCCTTATTTTTTAGGTACTTGTAGACCTTTGTGCTGTCTATAAGGTGCAAAAGAAGACAGATGTACCTAAAAAGGAACAAGAAAGCTTTTACCAGCAATAAAGTTTGTGCCAGTTCCCTGTCCTAAGCACGCACTGTACATGGCTAGAGCGCTAACTGCTGGAGGACCGTGCATCCACACTGCAAACAGGGTGCTCTGGATGGCACCCCTGCATGTAGGTTAGGTCTTGATTTCACTACAAGGGAGACTGTGAGGAAAGTACCAGTGCTGGAGTTATGTGGTATTGTCGTGGTTTAACCTCAGTTGGCACCTGAGTACCACACAGCCACTCGCTCACTCCCCCCCCACCTCCAGTGGCATGGGGGAGAGTATTGGAAGAGTAGAAGTGAGAAAAACTTGTGGGTTGGGATGAAAACTGTTTAATAATTGAAATAAAATAATAATAACAATAATAATAATAATAATAATAATAATAATAATACACAAAGCAAGTGATGCACAGTGCAATTGCTCACCACCTGCTGACTGATGCCCAGCCAGTCCCCGAGCAGCGGCCCC
>NW_008825532.1:689311-689950 GCF_000699105.1 Pygoscelis adeliae
AAACCAGGACAGTATCCACCCCTTATTCTATACCATCTATGTCATGCCCAGGTCCTCCACTTTCCAATACATTCCCATTAATCACCACCCCTTTTCCTATCTTTTGATATACATACACACAGGTATCATTCCCTTAGTCTGTGGGCCATCCCTCTAAAACGTTCGGTGAGTTCATTTAGTCCATGACTTCGGGCTCCATCTGTCATAATAGTCTTTCAGGGCGGGAAAAAATGGAGATGGTATGTGGTGTTGGATTGTTTCACGTGGAAGTCAGTTCTGGTACCATCATCACTGTGCTTTGCTTGGTTTCATCGAAGTTTATTCTTCATTAATCTGGGTGATTCTTATTGTAATATCATTACTATGGCATATAACATTATGTAGCACTTAACATCACATAATTCAGATCATTGGCTATTCTCACCCAAAATCAAATCCCCTTGAGGTACACATTGGACTTCCCCATCCTTCCGCATTATCTACCAAGTGCACCCAGGTCCTTGAGCAAAAGCAATCCCACGGATGGGTTTGCCTTTGCCCGAGGCAGGAATAACCCAGACTGTTTTCCCCAACATATTTTTTATGTGCACTACAGGGACTTTATCCCCTTCTACAGTATGTAAAAGTTTTGACTGGGCA
>NW_008825532.1:690158-704838 GCF_000699105.1 Pygoscelis adeliae
GGAAATGAGTCCCGTTGTCTGACTCAATTCTTTCTGGGGTGCCATGTCGCCATAGGACTTGCTTTTCAAGGCCCAGGAAAGTGTTCCGGGTGGTGGCATGGGGCACGGGATATGTTTCCAGCCATCCGGTGGTTGCCTCCACCGTTGTAAGCACATGAACGGCTCTCCCGACCACCACTGACTGGAGTGCAACAATTGGTGCCTTGCCAACTAGCATTGGGGGTGGTTGCAGCAATGGAAGTGGAGCAACTGGCAATGCAGAGGCAAACCCATCTGGGCTACACACAAGCAAGCGCAAGTGGAGTCACAAGGTAAATTTGTAACAAAACTCCTGCAGCTTAAACTGCTTGAGCTTCAGACAGTAATGGTATCCCCAAAACACCAGATCAGGTTTTGCTGCAAGAACCCCCCTACATTGTTAATCTTGGTATGTTTTGTATACAACAGAGCATTGAGCAGCTCAGCAGCATTAAGACCGTGGCCTTTCCAGAATTATCTAGCAAACCAGGGATTTTATAGGTAAAAGGACTTACGCATTCAGTACTAGGTATAGATAAGCATGAGTGTCAATGTTGATTTAAACATGGGTATTACAATCAGGTATAGAAATCTCTTGTTGATCTAGGCTTACTTGATTTTGATACATCCACCACGCTCTGCTCAATGCTTACAATGTATAGTGCAGCTCATATGAACTGTAACTGGCAGAGCTCTAACTTCCTTCAACTTTATGCTATGTTCCCCCAACAGCCCTGAATTCTTCCTGGAACATGTTAAGTGATGTCATGGTTTAACCTCAGTCAGCAACTGAGCACCACACAGCCACTCGTTCACTCCCCACCGCTGGTGGGATGGGGGAGAGAATTGGAAGAGTAGAAGTGAGAAAAACTCATGGGTTGAGATGAAAACAGTTTAGTAATTGAAATAAAATATAATAATAATAATAATAATAATAATAATAATAATAAACAAAGCAAGTGATGCACAATGCAACTGCTCACCACCCACCAACCGATGCCCAGCCAGTCCCCGAGCAGCGGCCCCCCCCGGCCTGCTTTCCCCAGTTTATGTACTGAGCATGACATCCCATGGTATGGAATGTTTCTTTGGCCAGTTTGGCTGTGCCCCCTCCCAGCTTCTTGTGCACCTGGAGCCTTCTCAGTCGCTAGAGCATGGGAAGCTGAGAAGTCCTTGGCTAGTGTAAGCACTACCTAGCAACAACTAAAACATCGGTGTGTTATCATTATTCTCATCCTAAATCCAAAACACAGCACTGTACCAGCTACTAGGAAGGAAATTAATTCTATCCCAGCCGAAACCAGGACAAGTGACTGCTTAATTCAAAATGCCACTTACTTAGAAGTTCTTAACTTCTAAGGAAATGTGATGAAAGGTATCCATATAATGGGATTAGATGATCCAAAACAGGGAAAGAAAAACAATGTATCTCATTAATACCCTGCACACCTGTGCTGCATGTGTTCTGTGATATTTAATACAGTGAATAGTACTTAATGCAATATACTAAAGAGCCTCAGGGCTTTGGAAAATTCATTCTGTGAAACAAACAAAATCCTATTAAATGCATTTGTGCTAGTAATCTCCCTATATTCTAGCAAAATAATCTATGCAGAAATCAGAATGCAGATTATGAGCAAGACATCCAAAATGAACTATGGGACAGATATTATAGCTGGAATATTTGCATTTAAAAATTTTTACATCGAGGGCCCCCACTTTATCAGCAGCTATCACAAAAAGCTTTGCAAATTCATACAGACTCTTAGGGAAGAATAAATGCCACATTCATAAACAAATCATGAGAAAGGAGTTTAGACTGGGGGGAAATGAAAGGAAGGCATATGGGATATGGCAGCTGAGGAACTTTCCAGGCTTACAACAGACACTGAAGTTTGTAAGAGAACTCAGTTTGTTTTCTCTAAAATAATTTACCTCAAATGATTACTGGAGTGCATTGAACCTACACAAACATTTTTCCATTTTATTCTGATACTTCCTGCCAATAGATGACTTTCCATTTAGAAAAAGCCATCCCGTCTACTCAGAAAAAACATAGCCATGACTGATCGAAATCAAGTATCTCTATCCTGCTATGAATTTGACTTTCTAGAATTACATTGTGCAGCTTTCCAGCTTTTATCCACAATGAATAACTTTCCTCAGTCATTAAAAATACTTTTTCTAAGCTGTTTCAATGTGATTATTCAGCTTGCAAACACTGGAAAAGATTCTATTTTATGCCTTGGGATAAAGCTTTCACTATTCAGACATTGTAAGAACTCCGTGCTGCTCTTGAAAATTTCAAGCCTATTTTCTCTGTTACTGAAGAATCATTTCGAAGTATAGTTAAGATTCACTTGATCCCAATTATAAAGAGGTGCTGCACAGGAGATTCAAGCACATAACTAAAACAGCAAGAGCATTCAGTTTCTTCCCCTCTCTCCCTTTCCCCTCAATCTCATACTTGAAAATATTATTATTTGACACCAAGTAACTCTTAACTTCCATGAATGGAATGCTTGAAATCTGCAGAAAATTGCATGTTTACAGTTAACACATCCCTCAGCTGAAAGCACATCTCAAGCTATTCAGATGTTCTTTGTGCTGCATGTTTATCTTGCAATAACAAGTTGGCAAACATACAGCTGGGAAGAAGTGATTTATTAATGATATAAAGTAGTTCCAATGTGGATTTACTAAAAGTTCACACAAAGCTGAAGTATAATGAATTACAAAGACAAACACCACATCAGGGGTTTCCATTTGTTTATATTACAGCTAGTACAAGTCTACTGTTTTCTAGTAAGATAAATCCTGACAGCCTCAAGAAGAGAAAGAACAACTCTCCATAACAACTACCAAAACAAACACATGACAAGGATCATAGTTGTTAGTACTAGAAGGAACTACTATAAGCCAAACAATGCAATCAACCTAAGGCCAAAGTTTGGCTGCTGAAACTTGATTACTTCAGGGTACTTAAATCTCAAAATGCAGGTCATTTTATCAAGGTCACACTTTTCATATAGGAAAAGATTAACATTGATATCTACTAGATCTATATGATGGGTGCACTGATATTGAACAGAAGAAGAATTCTGCATGCATACCCAATTGCTTTTAAAATCACAGGTGTATTTTTACATGAAATACAAAATCACTGTTGCTTTTTAAAAGATGATTTTATCATAGGCAGACCAAAAAAGCCAGAACAGAGTTGCACACTGGTTGTTGCCACTTCAAAATTGCCTCATGGTTTATTCCCAAAATGTGCTTAAGTATGTCTGACATATTTTTTAGTACTGCCAAGCACAAACATTTTAAAAAAAAAATCTAATTCGGTGTCCTGGAAAAATCCTAATATTGCCTTAAAAGCCATGAGACTTCATTTGAAGAAAAACTGTAAAGTTTCTTCCCTGCCTCCTACTTTTCTGAGGCTATTAGGTGTCCTTGCTTCATGTTTTCAAGGTTTTCTCCAAACAATGGTCAGAAATAATTTCACTGAAAATAAAAACTAAAATTCTCATGAACTCTGTGAACTCTGTTGACCACATAAAACAAAGCGTGAAGAGAAGTATCACAGAACCATGAAAAAGCCTTACAGTTTTTCAGCTCTGTATTTTTCTTTTGATTTCTGATACACTTTAGTGGTAAGCAGCAAATACCTGTTTCCTGGAAACACTTGTCTTTTGTGTGTGTATTCAACTGAATCTTCCTGATGGATTTTAACATTATACTTGAGGCCAGGTTAACTTCTTTTACTCTAAGGAGATCAATTATTCCTTTCAGTAAAACAAGGTCACCTATCAATGCTTAAGACATGGATGGAAAAGATACAGAGCCTTTATCATAAAATAATAAGACTTCACTATGTAGGACATTATCTGGTTAAAACATTCCTTAACTGCCCATTCCAGCAACAATTGTAAGCACCGTTACTTTATTTTAGAAATTGAAAACTAGAGTGTCTTGATTTTAGTAAGTGGCACTGAGGTAAATACATTCATATGCAATGATAGGATGCAGGAACAAACACATATTCTGGAATCACTTATGCGTTCAAAAAATCAAATCATGCTGATTTAGGGTTTAACCTGCATGACAGATGGAAAAGACTGCCAGTCATTTCACTTAACTTTAGATCCATTATATCTTTCTACTATAAATCACACAAGACACAGGCAAGCACTTACAGAATCAGCACTGACTTGCCTCCCAAACAGGTGATTTCAAGAATGACCTGACTAACAGCTGGAAAATAAGTCTCTTAATCTCAGGTGCTTTTTATGTTACAGAATTTTAAAAGCAATGTGGCATAAAAGTACACACAGCAGACACATTCCATATTGCTTCCAGAGTATTTTTTGTCAAATGATTTTCTTATACTAGAAAAAAAGAGCAAATTTTATCTGCATACTTAGAAAATACCTCTTCCAAGTCTCAAGACTTGCAGTCTAAATACTAGAATATGTTTAAAGTATGTTCTCAAAGCACCTAAATACCTGGTTTTCATTCATCTGTGCTAATATACATCCTCTTGCTAAGGACAGTACCAATGCATAACAAAAAGATCCAAAATCTTATGCTCAGAATCTCACTGCCAAATAACACACCAGATTTTCCACTTATGTATATCAGGGCATGGGACCACTAACAACAAAAGCTGCATGTTTCAGTAATACACAAACCATTTTCAGCAATCATTTAAGAGTGAAATAAAAAATACATTAGTTGGTGACTGTTCTGATACTTGAAATTTGTGTTTCTGTATATATGCTTATGTTTATAATGTGATATTGAAGTATCACCATATTGTACTGCACTCTATATGTACACTGCATTGGAGATGGCATGACAGAGAGAAAAATTATTAAAAACTTGTAAAATTGCCAGAATTTGGCTCCAACAGTTGCTGGTTACCTTTTGAATCTAAGGAAGGTCTTGTATTAATATAGAATGCACCTAATTTTTCAACTGAGAAATAATCCGTTATTTCCTTGTAGGACAGATTACAAAGCACAATATTTATGAACTCTGTGTGATGCTAGAAGGCATTTAACATATCTGAAAAAATCTATCACAGAAAACTTAGTAAATGCCTAGCAGAACACATACGACCTTTTACAGGGAATGGCATAAGGAGTTAAGGTAGGAAAACAGCTGTAGTAATTCACCCATTTCCAAACACAAAGAAAAAAATCAGTTACTACAGTTGATTGGATTCTCAGAGTGGTATGTGAGCATGTTATTTTTCAAACACCAATACACAAAAATAAAGAACTAAATACTATTACTTTTTTTCCTTCATTTTTCCCTCAGAGTCAAATGTAAGTCAAGAAAAGCACAGATGCTTTCATCAGTATCTTTAAAAAAACACAACAAAGATGCATGTTTTATAATATATGTGACTAAAATGCAAAAAAATGTATCTTTCTCTGCCTCTATCTCCTAAAGATAGGGTGGTGTGCAAAATGTAGCTTTTAATTGGGTGAGTATCAGCAGCTACCTATTGCAAAGACATTGCAATACTATTATGCACTTACAGAAATAAGAAAACAATTACATTTTCATGAAATTAGTCCTAAAGAACTTGACTGCAGAAATCTCAGCGAGTATGCAGTGATATGAAGATGGCACCAAACCTTTCTTTGATGACTCTCAAACCTGGAGGTAACCAGCTTTGAAACCAAATGAGTTTGCCAGGTAAAGCTCCCCACTCAAACAATATTACAAGCATCAGATCCCAAGCATGCAGTTTGTTGATTTTACATTGTTTCTCATGTTACTTCTTCTAAACTATTTTTGCTAGCACACCATGATATTTGTTGTTGCACTGCCTTTCACAGCTTTTTTTTCCACTGCATTTTATGTTCTGCACTGCTGTTACACTTCCTTTCAGAAAGTCTGACTGTGCACAGAGCAGAAGAAAAAAAAAAAAAGTATTTTATTACCTAGCCAAAAAGGCAATTATTAGAAGATAATAGAGTCATGCAGTCAGGACAGAAGCATCATTTCCCTCTCTCCATGGGACTGAATATGTCTTAAGAATTTCACATTTCATTGATTTGTTTAACTGGAGCTTAAAAATTAATCATCAGGCACAGATCCTTTTTGCAACAGAAAAAGAATTGTGCCGCAGTAAGTTTAGCAGGGTTGTTACAGGATACAGCCATGATTTCCAAGAGAACTGAAAGGCCTTGACCCAGTGCAAGACCCGGTGCTTTGCCACCGAGGACTTCTTCTACTGTGCTTGCCTGGGTCCTTGGGCAGGAGGTGTTCAGCCTATCCATCCTAAGGGCTTGTAAGATGTCCGTATTCTGCTTTGATACTTACTGAAAAAAATGTTAGGCTTTCATTTTTATCTCAGTTAAAAATTAAATCCCATATTGTGCTAAGAGACACTGAATGAGTCAGACTGGGACTCTCTTCTAAAAATAGCTCTGATGATGTAACCAGACTATTTAAAGAGCAAGATCCTGTTCCTTTTCAGTTTGTTTAAATATCCTATACTTTACATAAACACAAATCCATTCTTTTACACAAAAATGGCTGAAAGCTATTGCAAAATACGACCTGTTAACTCACATTAAATTTGGTCTTTTTATAACTGTAAAGAAAACAAACAAAACATAATTCACAGCTCCCCTTTGAGGATATCTTCAAAATATACAAATGTATTTTGATTTTTAAAGCTTTCATCAGCATGATTAGTCAGAAACAGTTTTCAGCTTTTCCAAATTGTTTGGAAAACATGCATGTTCATACAAATAGACATAGCAAAATAGACATTCTTTTACTATTTTTTTTTAATATCTTTGAGGACTGAAATGTTTGTGGCATTGATCAGCATTATGACACACGCAGATCATTTTGAAATCTATCTATTAATGAACTGAATCTAACAGTACTGTAGAACATAAACATGTCTTTGTTTCAAATTTGGAAACAATATTTAACACCAGGCCTGGAAAGGGAGAACTGAACAATCACTTTGGCCCTATTTACCGCAGCGATCATCTTTATTCTTGACTGAACACTGGAAGAATAGACTAGTGGCAAAATAGTTACATTTCCACTATATAAACTGTATTACCAAATGAAGCAAAAAGAATGCCCGTTATTAAAATAAGGTTGCCTATGAATCTGTCAAGTTTTTTCAAGATTTGTGATTCAAAGTGACAGTCAAAAGTAGAATGAACTAAAACTCAGATGTGTAAGATTGTATTCTCATTTACACTAGTCAAAGATTGTCACAGGTTAACTGTTTTTACTGGCATGAGGTCAGAAATCAATTCTAACACCACTTAGAAACTTTTTTTTTTTAATATATCTGTACACAACGTTTCATATATACATACATGTGTATACATATATATGTGAAACACTGAAAGAAGAAAGAGCA
Organism: Pygoscelis adeliae; assembly: GCF_000699105.1. Lineage (NCBI taxonomy): Eukaryota > Metazoa > Chordata > Aves > Sphenisciformes > Spheniscidae > Pygoscelis > Pygoscelis adeliae. The sequence goes on from NW_008825532.1 coordinate 697,582, forward strand.
ACGATCATCTTACCAGTCCTCTTCTCCCCTGGTTTTGTGCTGCAATTGCTCTTCTAATTACCTGAAAACAAAAGAACAGAGAGGGATTAAATTCAGAAGAAAAAAAAAAATTATAGTCTTACCCACTACTAGATATTCAATATTACAATCTGTTAGTGGTGTTATCTGACCTGTATTGGCATCATAAGACCATACCTTTACTTTTTATTTCTGAGAAAATATTTCCAGAGCAATTCAATGTACATGACATATATACACATTCAAGTGCATACACACAAACTGTGATGTCTTCCCTATGTTTTCATAACTGTTGACAATTTTCTTCTGTTTACCAAAACAAAAATTGTTCTCTTCAACTTTATTATTATAAGTTCAATATTATAATGTCATAAATAGGAATTCCATTAAACATTCAGATGACATCTGACTTGAACACTTACCTAGAATTTACATACTTGATTAGAATTTGCAAATTACATAATGTAATTACATTTAAATATACACTGTATTCTGTATGAAGTACAAATGATACTTCAGAGTACTATCAAAGATATTTCTCCCCTACAAACACACGGAGCATGGCTAAGTCTTTCTCCTCAAAAATGCATGCATATAGGCCAGAGGCAAAAGTACAATTAATTTAAAAAAAAAAAAAAATGTAGGCTGGGTTACTGAAACTCCTCCCAAAAACTAACTCAAAGTAAGGCTTTGCTACCTGTGCTGCTAGTCACAATGAGAAAGAATCCCTTGCTTACAAAATTTAACTGTCTGCATATTACAGAAACAACTAAAGTGTAGCTACTGGCTAAGCAACATGCATACCAACAAAGTTCCTGATTGCTCCTCCATACTCTTCCCTTTTCTGACATTTAAGGTCCCTTCATCTTTCAACAATGTAAATGGCAGCTACTTAAAAACCTGATTTGCTTGTTTAGGGATCGTCAAAGATTATTATTACAATGCATATTTTAACTATATGATCCTTAGTATGGCTTGATAAGCATCAGTCTCTAGAACAGTATGTTAGAATTGATCTCTAGTTTCCATCACTGCTGCTTATGCGAGTCTTGCTTCAAATCAACTGAAGGGTAAGACTTATTCTGGTCCTGGCAGTTTTATCTGTTTGGGTGTATCAGCAGTCCAACAGTACCTCACAGCTGTCCTCATTTTCATCTCCATTACAGTCCTGAGTTGACAGGTACCTCTTATGATCTGATCTATGTCTTCCCGTACATAACCTTTGTTACCATTTTGTGTTCCAACCTGAATATTAACCTAAACTTTCTCTCCCATCTGTGATGGCCAGGGATCCAGGCTAAATCAGGCTGCTTGTCTGAGTAGGCCTCACTCATGCATCTGTGTACTAGCTTTTAGTGTTCTCCAGACTGTTAAATCTCAGACCTGGGGACAGAAGGGGTGGTCCAACAAGGCAGTAGGACTTGCTTTCTATTTTGCCATTTCCATCATCTATCTGATGGCTTTTGCTGACAATCTCTTCCCATTGCTTTGTGGGTGCTCAGAGGAAGTCGTCTAACCTCCTCATTGGTGCTGAATCATTTGAATTCTGCTTCAGCGAACTGTAGCTCATTGTCTAAATAATCGGTGTCAGCTACCTTTTATACTGCAATACACACTTTTAGATTTCTAATCATAGCACTTGTCTGAGTGACAATTCATCTTCCAGAAATGGGAGAAGTAACGTTCTGAAACATAGATTCCATCATTAGAAGAGAACAAAGTGGAAAAAGATTGGACTCAGACTTAGGACAGAATTTTATGGGATCGGACTGTCTCTTTCCACTATCAGTCTGTAATTTTTACATGACTCATACTGCTTTATGCATGCCCTTAGGGATTCACAGCTAGCCATAAGATATACTCCCTGACTAACCTTAGTCCTGACCAGCTGTGAAACATTCCTCCACAATGCGAGCTCTTAAATCTACTAGCATTATCCAGTTTACACTACATCCTATTCTGTAGCCACAGATTATTCACCTCTTGATATCAAGACAGAAAACATCCTGTCATTTGCTGTGTCCAGCTTTCAAATTTGAATTATTTTACTGCTTGTAAACAGTATGTAAACACCCTATGGTGTTTATTGCAGTGACTGATTACAGCACCTCATTTAAAGACACAAATGTAGTGTAACAAGCTGATGTGTACCATCTTTGAGCTCTATCTGTTACATACTCTGGAAAGCATATCAAACTCAGTTTATTCATCATTAAAAGTGATCATCTAAGGCAATATTTTATCCTCCCACCGTGAACCTGCAGCACCACCAGCAAGTTATTTAGCTGGTTACTGGAATTTTGTAGTGGCTTCTTTGTCATGCTTTTTAGTAACTTTTGGTCAGGCGGCATGTCCCCATTACACAAAAAGGTAAATGAATAGAATCATTCTAGTCCAAAAAGCATAACAGTCTGCCTTTTACCAGAGCATATGACTTCTGCGTCTGTGACAGCTCCATTCTGCCTCTGCATTAACACTGCATCTCTGCACCCTTGTAGGATAACATACCATTTCTCTAATTACTTTACAGAGGTACGACATTTTAATACTAAAGCCTTACTAATGGCTTTTTTTTTTTCCATCCAATGACTGTTTTTAAGAATTTGCCCACTTTCTCTCATTCATCAAATGTCCATAGGTGCATGACAGGCACATAGAAATTTGAAAACCTTGGAAAGTCACCTGGGCCTTTCTTTAATGGTGTTTTGTTTCTTGGAGCATGGCCAGAGTCCGTATAATATTAATAAACGCCTCAGTTCTCCTCAGGTTTTGCTTGACTACTTTCAACAAAATATGTCACTACCAGGTAGAGATGTCTTGGCTTGGATGCAGTAGTCCTTATCTGGTCTTACCCATGTGTTCCCTCATAAAATGAGAATATAATTAGCTAGAAGAAACATCCTCCTAAGAAAATAACAGTAGATTGAGGACAACCAAATCCAAACAACTAAATAAGAGATGTTAACAGTTTGTATCAAAAGTCCGTAAATAAAGAGACAAGGGTATGTTCTACAAGATACTGCTTTACAGCTTAGAGCAGGGGGGTCAGAAGTGACACAGAAGCTGGAATTATGTTGATAATTGGAACTGATCTTCCGGCTGTCCTTGCATCCTTAACCAACTACAATGTAAAGTCCTTAGCTTCTCTCCTAGCAGAGTTCTGAATATAAAATAAATGTTTTCCTGCACAAGTGTCTCCAGGATAAGAACTCTGCTGGCTACAATCCCACTCTGTTCTTCAGTTGTCAACTCTCCCTTTCTGTACTTATTGGCACTAAAAAAAGTTAACAATAGGCTGATTCTCAACAGGGCTCTGCTTGGCAAATGAGCACAACAATGTACATGAACAGCTTTTTTGTTCGTAGTATCCCTAGGTGAACAAGGTCAAGTCTAAATACCAGCAAAAACAATTCCATAAGTACAGAATGAAAATGGTGTCTGGGCAAACCAGATCTACTGATCCCGTTATTCCTGTAGACATGGACAGTGAGTTTCACCTCATCTAGCTTCGGACATCTGTAGTGCAAATATCTACACCTGACCTAAGAATCTAGACTTCATAGTCAACACAGGGAAACAGGCAATACTATAGCCTGAGTCAGCCGGCCTGTTTTCAGTGTGCACCTCCAACTGAGATGACTTGCATGAGAGAAATCCCGACTTCTCTTCTGATTATGAATCAAGTCCCAACAGCTAGCTTTTAGTGCACATTTTAGCCATCTTCAGTTACATGAAATGAATCCCACCACAAGCAGCCTTGCATTTAGTTTCACAAAGCTCATTGAGAGCGCTACACAGGAAATTTTATTTAACTGATAAATGATGGCTTGACAAATTAATTTCAAAAATTGTTTTGGATTGCTTGGCTTAAGAGAAGTTCCCCTCAGAGACTGGTGTATATGGACTCAGCAAATCTCATTGTTTCCTTAACACCACCGACCCAGTGCTTCTAAATTGTAAAGGCCAGTCTCAAAGTACATATGAGTCATGCCTTTATAAAGCTACTAGGCCTAGAGCTGCATTTAAGTGGTACTTGAAGAGAATGGTGAGACAAGAGCAAAAACCTAGCAAGCTTGTGGCAAAAAGTACCAGAAAATGCAGAGTAGTCTGTTAAAAAACCAAAACAAAATACAGGTTCTTGTAACTCCTGATAAGGCAGAGAGCTACTTAGAAGAAATAAAAATTTACTCTTACTTTATCCTAACAGATTTTCTTCATACAAACACACTTAGTGATACCTGAGTTTCCAAATATCAAGGGCTGCTTTGTATGTTCTTCTTTTCCTCCTGGCTAATGAATTGTGCTAAATTAATAGAAAGCAACCCACTCAGTCAAATTTTTATCTTCATTTTAGGTTCTCAAAGCAAACTGTCATTTCTTCCTCAAGACAGAAAGCTGGTATAAAGGAATACAAACAAAACCCATATATAGCAAGGGATAGAGGCATAGCAAAGTCATTTCCTTTGCAACAAATATTCCATGTACATCTTTGACTGTGGTTGCAATTTGCACAGAAAGGCAATCCCAACATGATATTGCACACTCCTGTACATTTTAACAAAACATGAGTGATCAAAGATGTCTAAAATGAAATATATATATTTAACAGGATTGGAATAAGGGAGGATAGAAAGTGGTTCCCTTTTAAATTCCTAACATGACAGACTGTTTTGGCATTTCTTATCAGCTTACTTTGTGTAATGCCATTGCTGATTATATTTTTTGATGCAACAGAAGCTAAACCAAAACTGCTTTTCTTAAACTTTTAATAGGCAACTGGAAGTAGCACAACATGCGCTGCAATTGCAGGTCCCTATAAGATCCTGCACATCAGTAATTCCCATAACTCTGCAGTGCTTAGGGTGGTGGTGGTGTGTTATAAAATATTCTCTGCTTCAAGTAAGAATGTTTCAAGTCATTAAACGCCAGATCTTCCATACACAAATAAAAGGCTTTGAATTCTCCTCCTTAGGATACTGGTATTAATATTCCTTCATGACTCTGTTTAGAGTGATGGATACTAAACAGTTAAATCACTCTTAGTAAACATGTACTTTGTTCTACACTGCTTGTTAGTGCAGAAGGGTGGGTATGTACTGAAACACCTCACTAACTCCTGCTTATTCTGGAGGGCTTTGGATCAGACTTTAAAGCCCCATATTCCACAAACTGATTCTAAGCATGAACCAGTGCAGATCAGACCGGATTTCTACTCAATCATTACATCAGCCAGGATATGGATATCAAATCACAGTGCAACTGGGGTACTTAGTGATCTACACAGAGAAACATGTAGGGGTTTTTATTATCAAGTTTGTATATATCCTTATGATAAAGTTCCATGGAATATGCAAACTTTAAGAGCCTTTATATCTCCACAGGCTCTCACTCTTCCTGTGTACAACTGATACACTTCTATTCTCATAGTTGCTTCCTATGAGGAAGAAACACCCTTGTTTGAGGGGTTAGCACTTTTCATTTCTTTTTCTGCCTCTTTCAGTCTTTTTATTCCCTAACAAAACAAGCCCCTTTCTCTTACAACTCAACTAACTTTTTCTTTGTTCCCTTTGTGTAACAAAATTATTAAACCAAACAAAAACCCCAACCTTGTTTGTTGCGAGTTGTAGATGTCATCTAGAAAGGTGTGTCCTCAAGCCCCTATCTGAACTCATCAATTCTAACTCTACTGATGAATCTTAGAAAAACTGTTCTCATTCAGTAATACTTATAGATGCACTTTCATTTCTAAATAACTTCATAAACCTTTAAACTAGGTTCGAAGGGGGAAGGGGACAAAACCGGGCTCGCTAGAGATGAGCCGAGGGGTGGCATGCCGATGCCGGGGGTGAAATCGATAGCCCAGCTCAAGTGCATCTACACCAATGCACGCAGCATGGGCAGCAAGCAGGAGGAGCTGGAAGCCATCGTGCAGCGGGAGAGGTATGACTTAGTCGCCATCACAGAAACGTGGTGGGGTGACTCTCACGATTGGAGTGCTGCAACGGATGGCTATAGACTCTTCAGAAGGGACAGGAGAGGAAGGAGAGGCGGCGGGGTGGCCCTGTATGTTAGGGAGTGTTTCGATTGTATAGAGCTTAACGATTGTGATGATGATACGGTTGAGTGTTTATGGGTAAGGATGAGGGGGAAGGCCAACGAGGCAGATATCCTGCTGGGAGTCTGTTATAGACCACCCAACCAGGATGAAGAGGCCAATGAAGCATTCTACAAGCGGCTGGCAGAGGTGTCTCGATCGCTGGCCCTTGTTCTCGTGGGGGACTTCAACTTCCCGGACATCTGCTGGAAATACAACACGGCAGAGAGGAAGCAGTCTAGGAGGTTCCTGGAGTGTGGGGAAGACAACTTCCTGACACAGCTGGTAAGTGAGCCTACCAGGGGAGGTGCCTCGCTCGACCTGCTGTTCACAAACAGAGAAGGACTGGTGGGAGATGTGGTGGTCGGAGGCCGTCTTGGGCTTAGCGACCATGAAATGGTAGAATTCTCAATTCTCGGTGAAGTAAGGAGGGGAGGCAGCAAAATTGCTACCATGGACTTCCGGAGGGCGGACTTTGGCCTGTTCAGGACGCTGGTTGAGAGAGTCCCTTGGGAGACCATCCTGAAGGGCAAAGGGGTCCAGGAAGGCTGGACGATCTTCAAGAAGGAAGTCTTAAAGGCGCAGGAGCAGGCTGTCCCTGTACGCCGCAAGAAGAACGGGCGGAGAAGACGACCGGCCTGACTGAACGGGGAGCTTTTGCTGGGACTCAGGAAAAAAAGGAGAGTTTATCGCTTGTGGAAGAAGGGGCAGGCGACTCAAGAAGAGTACAGGGATCTCGTTAGGTCGTGCAGAGAGGAAATGAGAAAGGCAAAAGCCCAGCTAGAACGCAACCTGGCCGCTGTCGTTAAAGACAACAAAAAAAGTTTTTACAAATATATTAATGACAAGAAGAGAGCCAGGGAGAATCTCCATCCTTTATTGGATGCGGGGGGGAACATTGTCACCGAGGATGAGGAAAAGGCTGAGGTACTTAATGCCTTCTTTGCCTCAGTCTTTAGCAATCAGACTAGTTACCCTCAGGGTACTCGGCGCCCTGAGCTGGAAAACAGGGATGGCGAGCAGGATGAACCCCCCATAATCCAAGAGGAAGCGGTCAACGACCTGCTACGTCATCTGGATACTCACAAGTCTATGGGGCCGGATGGGATCCACCCGAGAGTGCTGAGAGAGCTGGCGGAGGAGCT
>NW_008825532.1:706050-738548 GCF_000699105.1 Pygoscelis adeliae
CCTTGCACTTGGCCTTGTTGAACCTCAGGAGGTTCACACGGGCCCACTTCTCGAGCTTGTCCAGGTCCCTCTGGGTGGCATCCCGTCCCTCTGGCGTGTCGATGGCACCACTCAGCTTGGTGTCATCTGCAAACTTGCTGAGGGTGCACTCGATCCCACTGTCTATGTCATTGATGAAGATATTAAACAGTACCGGTCCCAATACGGACCCCTGCGGGATGCAGGGGTTTAGACTGGTGTTTAGATTGGATGTGAGGAAAAATTTCTTTACTGAAAGAGTAGTTAAACATTGGAATACGCTGCCCAGGGAAGTGGTTGAGTCACCATCCCTGGAAGTATTTAAAAGATGGGTAGATGAGGCGCTTAGGGACATGGTTTAGCGGGCATGGTGGTGTTGGGTTGACGGTTGGACTCGATGATCTTGGAAGTCTCTTCCAACCTTAATGATTCTATGATTCTATGATTCTATGTTTCCCGAGATGTGTAGTAGCTCATTTTTTTTTTTGTTTCCAGTCTCTGATCAGTATGTATCTGTATGATATCAGCTGAATGATATATATGATATTCAGCTGAATCAGTATGTATCACATTTCCAGGCCAGTCACTATCTTTAAACAAAGGAAATGAAAATTTTATACATTATCCCACAAACTCCTTGTTTCATTCTGTTTCCAGTCTCTGATCAGTATGTATCTGTATGATATCAGCTGAATGATATATATGATATTCAGCTGAATCAGTATGTATCACATTTCCAGGCCAGTCACTATCTTTAAACAAAGGAAATGAAAATTTTATACATTATCCCACAAACTCCTTGTTTCATTCTCTCAGCTTGCTGACTCCATTAGCTGTTGCTGATCGACTTTTAAACTTTTGCCTAAGTCACTCTGTCCATTATTAAACTGAGCTACTAAGTCAATATTCTCTGGGCCATTAAAAAAAAAAATAAATCCTATTATTTGCAAATAATTTCAATGATGAGCTTGCCATTTTTTTCAGAATAATCAAGATGTTCCAAAACAACTTCAATCTTCACCATCATTTGGGGCTCTAATTAATAATTCCTGGAAAGGTATATGTGATTTTGTTACAGTCTGAAAACCTAGTGCCCAAAGTGCCAGAAGGCAAAAGTGACACAAAATCAATTTCATCATTATGTGAGCTATTCTTTACAAACAAATGAAAACACAGACTCAGTTGAGCCAGAGCTGCCATTGACTCTCCTACCCCTGAAAAAGATTATTTTCTTTCAACTTCCTCCCAGGATTTTTCCTCAGCCACTGCCTGATGTGGAAGGCTATCTGCAGGAAATGTCTTTGAAGTTCAGCAGCTCATGCAAGACTTCTGCTGTGGGAAGAATATATGCTCTAACTGACATCATCCTTCCTCCTCAGAAGTCTTCCTCTCCCCCTGAACCCCTGCCAGGGAATTTGTGCCATTCCTCAGTCAGCACGTTCATTCGTCCATGAATTTCCCTTCAGACTGAGGCAGTTCTCTTGCTAAAATCTCTGAAATTCCAGAATGCCATTATTCTACACTGGATGGAGTCCAAAATCTCTGATGTTTTTTTCTGCTAATTAAAAGACAGACAGCCTGCCCCAGAATAACTATCTTCTGATAAAAAAATAAATTGCTCAAAAGAGATTTCTGTCTGGTAACAGACTGACTACTTCACAGATAGATTTCTTAGATAAGAGACCTAAAATCATAGAAGAGAGCAGCTCTATTATCATCATTATTACAGAGAAGGAAGAAAGAATATTTATTTGGGGACTCTCTCTTCATGACAGGATCACCAGGCACCCAGTACCCCTGCCTGCCTCCTTAAGGAAAAAATTCTAACCACAAGCCCAAAGCACCTGTAGGCTCTATACCACTAAAGCTGTGTTCTAACAGGACATAAAACAGCAGATTAGAATAAGATACATCAGATGCAATGTGTGAGCCCAGGTAAATAAGAGGTTTCAAGAAAGGCACTCACCACCCCCTGCCCACCAGGCAGGCCAGCCCCCCGCCCAGGCTCGGGGAGGCTTCCAGAACCACACAGGCTCTTCTGGGCTCCCACCAAAACCTCCCTCTTCCACCACCTCTGGGCAGCTCCAGCCAAGGGAGCTGGGCTGCCCGCAGGGCCCACAGCACCTGGGACCCGGCTCACTGCCCCCTCCCTCTCCACCACTCCCCCACCATGAAGCATCAGCAAACGAAGGACACGATGGCACCTTCTGCTACCATCTTGGCCCTGCTGCACATCAGGAGGTGGCAGTAAGGAAAGCAAGAAAACATGAGGAGAAAGATTAGAAGTTATCACCAGCTTTGCATTTCTTTGGAGCAAACAGCAATTTGCTCTAATGCATGTGTCTTGGCCACCTGAAGTTTTCCTCCCAGTTCCTCTTTGTCTTCAATTAACTAGGCTAGAAACAGATCACACCACCTCCCAGGAGCAATAAATAGTTGGAGAGGTCAGGACCCTTGACAGAGTTGGAAAAATATCATGTTTTTGTGTGCTGTTGGCCCAGAGGCAGACTACCAGAATCAACCCACCTTCAGTGGGATCCCCACCCGTATGAGCCATTTCATTACGCTAAGGATATTCTGGGAATCTTGTTTATAACACAGATTGTGAAACACATAATTAAACCCAAGGAAGCCTACAGCAAAACTCCAAAGTTTAATAAAAATTCAGAGAGATGAACAGCTACATGAAGCATGAAACCTGAGCTTAGTTGGAGAGTTCTGCTATCTGTAATACTCCATAGTACATAATATATGCACTGCGGCAGATTTGAGAAAAGCAAACGAAGCCTTGCTGATATACCTATCTACTGTCCAACTGCCAAGAAATGATGTGAAACATGCTTGAGAACTACCAGATTAGTGGACTAATAAAGCAAAATGTAGCAATGTCTTATTGCACTATCAGCTGTAAAGTATGTTGTAAATAAAACATTATGAACATATCTGGGGCAGCTCCCAGCAAAGCCAGAGGTAGGTATCTCAATGCTCCTGTATTTTACTAAGGGGAGAAAAGCTGTTTAATGATTAATTAGCTCATTAATGAATAATGGTACATTGAAAAAGTATTTTCTATTTATATGCTAAACTGTGCAGCTTACGAAATAACAATAGTGGATGTGTCAAGTCTATGGGAGACACAAGGAAAATGGTTTTGTAACAAGCCAAGCCAGAGACAAAATTTCAAGATGTCATTTCTCTGCAAATGGTGATTACTTGCCCATAGCTACTCAGAAAGACTAAGGGAGTTGGGAAAAGAAGCCCTGGCATGTGACGCCCTCTGTCACAAAACCTTCTCCAAAAGGATCCAGTGGAAGCCGAGTGCAGTAAGAAGACTTAATGGTCTCTGAATCAGGCTCACTCTTCACTTTCCTGTGTCACTGAAAGTTGATTAGGGCTGTGGCTTTTCTCCTGATGTATGGTAAAAGGTGCAGCAAACATTTCAGCTGCAGGAGGATTGCAGTGAAGATGTGGAATCTGGGAGCCATTCTAATCCCTACTGAGAGCAGAACTTGGTAATGTGTCAGCTTGTTTAAATGCATGAAGGGAAAGAAGGAAGAGCGCTAATGAAAATACTTTCAAGGACACTTCATTTTGTCAGACAGAAGGACACTGACAGCCCACTTTCAAGCTTTTTTTTTTTTTTTAATGAAAGTATTCCCTCTGTTTTATCTGAGGCCAAGAAAAGTATCAGAGCTAAAAAGTACAATTATAGGAAAAGGCCAAATTTATCTTTTCTGATTTAGGATGACACACTTTAGTGAGATCAGGGGAGATTATTTAGTTTCATCATAACTGGATCTCAAAATATTGTCTCAGTTTGGCAAGGAATGGCACTCTCTGGCTTCCAGGCTACAGCATACAGCTTGAGTACAAAACTCCCTTAGGAATGCGAGTGAAGCCAGCAGGTCTATCTACTCCACAAGCTCTGGCAGAAAGTCTGTCCAAGGGTCCCAGTCCCTCTTTTCCTGCATATTGTTTACACCCAGGAAGCTGCAAAAGCCAACTAGGCCAAACTATAGGGCATTTCATACGGTGAGAGAGAAGGAGAAAAAGATAAACATGGAAAATAGATTTCACTATGTGTTTTATTTAAAAATGTTTGGAGGTGAAGACTGGACTTTTAATGAGACCTTGTATATGGTCAAGAAACAGGAAAGAACTATATTTGTTATGCCCACCACAGATAATTTTGGTCATTTATCCTCAGTGTCTCAGTTTATTTTACTTTGGGTATATATTTCCCTGTTGCTACAGTACTTATATCAGGACTGTACAAAGCACAATTTAGCACAAAACATGTATGCTACCCAAAGAACTCATAGTATAAATATCACAGTATTAATATCACACGCTCATATTAAGGTTGACCAGATTTGGTAATTAAAATATTAAGTACTTAGAACCAATTCTTTATTTGCAGTTAAATAGAATTAAGCTTTAATTAGAAATATCTGAAAGTAATAAATAAAAATAAAATTAATTGATAAAATAAAAAACAAAAGTAAAATTTTATTTAAAAACTCTATTCAGTTTTAAGTGCATATTATATCACTGGAACACACATTCCTCCTTTACTGCAAAATTGCATATCTACCTCAGACACCCTTGCTTTTAGTATCTTTACATTATTCTTTCACTGTTACAAATTAAGTTACCATAGACCCATATTTGGTCATGTAGTGTTTTCTACAATGGAAGTTGTAGGATTTTAGATTTGGTAACCACAGGTAAAAATCATGGCCCATGAAACACTAACAGTCAGAGACACATGCTTGGCTAAAGAAGCAAAATTGACTGCTACAATAATGGGAGATCATTGACAAAAAAAGAGTCTAAACCCATGTATCTTGCCATAGAAAGGGCAAAAGGTAATAAATCATTTGTACATTTTATTAGAATCAGAATGTTATTTTAAATCTACTTCTTAATTAAAAAAGAATGACCATTCCTTGAGCATGTGTATCTGGAAACATTTTGAAGAAAATGAACACTGTTGTGGGATACAAAGCACTTTGTTAGATTTATGTATGTGTAACTCAATAAACAGGCACCGTCTTAAGCAAGGTCTGAGGAATTAAAAAAGGAAAATGAAAAAACACATGCACTAAAAAAATAGTAATGAGGGATTTACACAGACCTACTTATATTATGAAATTCACAGTCTCAAATACTACTTAAGGGGATACTGTTTACAGCCCAAGGTATGCTATTTGCATAGACTGGGAATGGCTCTACAGAGCTCAGACATGAGCCCTATATTTCAGAATAGTTCTTATTAGGAAGCTATTGCTTCAAGTACAGCAATGTAGGTGTCTTTGAGACTGTAGATGTCTTTCATCCAGGCTGCTTAAAATGGGGGCAGTGGAACTTAGTTTCTGCAGCTCTCCACACAGATACAAGCCAAAGATAGTCCAATATATCATGGTGTAGAGTCTTATTACAGCAAAGTTTGCATCTGTACAAACCAATTTCTTTCTTCTTTTCTGTCTTCTCTTCTGTCCATCTTCATCTACACATACATTTCTTTAAAACTCTTAATTTCAGGTTTTGTAGATATTTATCAGAAGCTTTGTGAGACAGGACATAATTTCTATTTCTACTCTTATGTTAAGGATAAAGATATAATTATAAATACACTGAGCAATGTTTGTACTTTATTCTATGCTTACATAATGTAATTATTTTCTACCACAGGATTGTCAATCAGCAGATCAGGGGTCTGGCCACGACTTCTGCTGTGACCTACTTAAATCTCTCTCTGGGATGGTTATCAGACAATGACAGATTTATGAGGGTCTCATTAGCCACCTAATATTTAGATATGCCAATCTTCTTTTCACTCCTGATGCAAATACAGTTAAGTTCACCTTAACGCAAACGGAAGGTAGAAAAGTAATCAGGTTTTTTTATTCTTTTATTTATCTATTAATAAATTAACTAAACCATTTCACAAACTTCATTTATCTAGTTCTCTGTAGCCAAATCCCATGTGCTTTATCTGTGCAGGCTCTGACTTTCGATTTTGTCATTCTCCCGAGTGCATCCAAATATGATACTTTATGCCTGGCACTCTTAGTGCCATTATTCCATATCTGAACCTTTAATTTCATCTCTCCCAAGACAGCAATGAGGTAAAAATATTTCTCAACCTGTCCTGCTTCCAAACTTATTTCAGCCATGGAAAACCTTTCACATTAAAGCAAAAATAGCCTTCATTCAAATTAGTAGCTCCAGTGGCTCAAAAAGGAATTCTTCCATGAATGAAAACTACTTGTGTAAGGATATGCAGGATCTGTCCCTTAAGCTTTACACAAGAACCTGCCACAAGAAGGTGGTAAATTGAATGGCCAAACCACATATATTTCTTCTTTTCTGATTCTGTACAGAACTTCCAGACTTTGCCATCAATTGGTCTTTTTCTCACTTAAAAAAAATACTTTTATAAAAAGGACATACTGACAGTATTTGTCTTATAACTTAGTGATCTCTTTATTAAAGCTTTCAACCAGGGTGTTTCATTCTGAAAAACTTCAATTAATATGTCTAAAACCTCAGGGTTTTTTAAGGTGAAATTTGTGGAGTATGAAAGTTTTTGGGACAGAGCCTCAGAAAATTGTATTTCTGCTCAAACACATTAAAGTAAACTTGTTATATATTTCAAGGAAATTTAGTTTTCATAAAAGGAATAATTAAAAAAAAATCCATCAAAACTGATACATTATCCTGATATTTGACAAGTATTGGCCAAAGAAATCTTTTGGGTTATGATATTTTCATCTCCAGAAATCGCACTCACTACTTCTTTATTTTACAACAGTCAGTGGTAGTAAGTGATAAACTGAGACATGGTATGATCATCTTTAGTTTGTTTTAGCTGTATTTATATACTTTGAAGTATAAGCAGCATTACTTATTACTATATATTAACTCAACATATACTTTGGCTGTAGTTCAAGACTTGAAGCATAACCACAGAAAAATGGTGGAGTCACTAGCTCCAGTAATACACGTGGGTTATGAAGTCAGTTACCATTTGTAGCATTTGGAAGACTCATTCAGATTTGAATACTCAGTAATAATGAACATCACAGCAGCTGTTCTCCAGTCTGGTTAGAAAGATACCTGTACTGTCATTATGCATAAAGAAACAAATCTAATGGTAGTTCAGGTTACTGATGCAATGGAACTAAATCCAGGCTCTTCATTGCTTTACTGGAAAGAATAGAAACTTTGCTATGCTTATTTTTGCATATAAACGGTTATTTTAATGTCATATTCTCTAAGCTGCTGAACAAAAGTTATTTTTTATTTCTCAGGTTTTGTTGAAGAAGCAAACAAAATAAAGGTTGCCTGATTAGTCATGTTTTGCAGTTTGCAAGACACAGTCAAGCTCACTTGCAACTGTCTGTAATTTCCATGCAACAGCTGGAGCATACTGGGAGTCCAAAGCATTTCTAAATATCAGAATCTATTCTGTAATTTTTCCCAAGTACAAATTAGGAAATAATGTCATCAGATAAGCAAAATATTTTTAGGAGGCCATATGTCAATCCACCAGAGGCAATTTAAGTCAACTGGATGAATTGACACTAAAATAAATTCCTCTTGATAAAGAAGTCAATGACAATCTGTTTTAGAATGTGAAAATAATATTATAGATCATAAAATGAGACTGACCCTTAAACAATTAATGGCTCTAAATGAAATTAAATTAATCAAATCAATGGATAGCTTCTGTGTGAAAAGAAGCATCAATTTAAAGGTTGAATACTCAAATTGTTCTTTCCAACAGATGAGCTATTTTAAAAAAAAAGCAAGTGGAAAATCTATTTCCAGCAGCATGAAAGAGCATTTGCACTTATCATTAGTTGTTTGTTCCTTGTATTCTCTCTACTTGTGCTTTTAAGGTTGAGTCACAGTTGTCATTTTGGTATTCTTGATGAAAAATCTATTAAGAATGGTTTTTCACGTGCAATATAATAAGCATCCCTTTAGTTTGACTCACGGGTTGTCAAAGTGCATTTCATTTGCTCAACAGTAAGCTCACAGTATGTTTTCAAAAGGAGAATGGGAAGTAAAAATTAAAATTAAATTCTAAATTTGTTTGGCTGTGAGATGAGTTTGAATCAGTAGCTGTGAGATATGTTAAACATTACATTCTTTTCTGTTGTATTCTAATATCCAATATAGTCTAGATGTGTAGAATCACTTTTTAGGTTAGATGCCACAATGAACTCCTAATGCATTCTTAGTGGCACAGCCATTTCAAACTGATACAATATAATTACGCCTGATTTAGAAGGAAACTCTGTTCCCTAACCGTGGCAGGGGTGGAGGAGCTTCACTTAAATGGGTTGCATTAAAAATTCTTCCCTTTATCAATTTCTACTGATTGGCTCCACAGCAACTTCCTCTGAACTAATTATGAAAGTATAAATATTTATAGGATGACCCTAGGAACAAGCTAATGTTACCTCAGTACTTACCAACTGCTGAACTGTTATTTGAGCCCTGAGAGGGAGAGTCCTGCAATTTATCTGCATCACCTGCTTGGTCTGCTATCCAGGATTACACAGAGGCCTTCAAGCAAATCATTGCAAAGTTCACACGCACACATAAGAACAGTTTTGTTTTATGCAAAGTTACCAAATAAGAAACTTGCTTCTTCCATCACACTAGAATTGTAGCTACTGAGTCCGTGCAACACAAATTCTTACATTTTTCTCTTCACTTGATCTGTCAGTCTTCCAGTTTGCATAGCAGAATCTGTCACAGAGCTTTGGCTCATTATCTTATAGGATAAATATTTGCCTTCTTCCCCCTCTCCCCCAAAGACAAATGTGCTGGAAAAAAAAGGTACAGTTTTAAGTTAATGGTAAACCATCTGTAGAATCATAGGCAACATAGTCTGGCTTTTGTAAATTCTTAGGCCTAGTGAAGCAATAAGATACTGGAGAATGACCAAGTGATAGCCATTTTACTATGGAGGCTCTTTGAGGTGTTATAGTAGGCAACATAGACAATTATATGGTTCTTTGGGGGGATGACAACAGTATATTTCTTAATAAACTTGTATCCTCAAGACAGAACTGCCATTGTTCAGCTCCATCTACCGCTTTGAGATTGACATACAAAGGAAATTTTCCAATTCTGAAAACCTCAGCCAGTGTGGACCTTTCTACTTTCATATGCCTACAAGAGTTTAGGGATTCTTTTCTCCCTCCCAACTTTTAAAAGGACTTCATTAACTTTTGTCTGCACCAACAAAAACACAGACATTCACAAGCAGGATCAAGGCACAACAGAGAACCACTTTAACTTCAAGTCACCCTTTTGCAGCAAAGTCTTAGAAGCTTAACACTGAGAATTTTCACCCTGTTGTGAGCTTAAGTCACACCAGGAAAATTTAATGTAGTTTTTGTCTGAAAAACTATGCAGATATTCATCTTGCATACATACCATGCACAGAGTCTGAACTCATACCACTAAGTCAATGGGAGCTATGCCTGAATGAATGCAGAATCAGACCCATATATTATTATAATTGTTGTAGTAAGAAGACTGGTTTATGTATATGAAATCTAGCTAAAAGGACACATACTTCAGGCTCTAAATTCCTAAACCACTTATTAAAATAATCAGCATCACTGCAATGGAATTAGCCTCTTACAAGAGGAAAAAAACCTTCTGTTGTCCCTTAATCATGTGGAAAGTTACCTATAAAACAGAAATCTTCCTTTGTTTTTTAAAATTTCCCTAGATGTGGACTGTTTCAGACTATGAGGAACTGAAGTTTCAGCAATTTGACTATCCGTGATCACTAAAGAGATTGTCATGTAAAAGAGTGACGAAAATTATATCTTGCCTCCACAGAAAATTATTCCAACAATAAATTGTTACTTAAGTCCATCTCACTATGATGAATAACATGAATAATGAATATGTTATGATTTAAGAAAATAATTTCTATCCATTGTTAATTTTGCAGCTATTGTACCTGAGCAGGGATTGACACATCCTTTCAGCCCTGTAACCATCCTTTCAAAGACATGGTGATAATTGTGATTAGCATCACAGGGGGCTAAGCATAGTCATGATAGTTAGTGCATCCCTTTTCCTCTCTAGAGACTTTTTGGGGGAGAGCCCACTAGGAAAGTAGGCAATGAAATTTTGTGGAAACTGTCAGATCTTTGTCTTGTTCCTCACTTCAACTGCTACTGTGGAACGAGGAAAAAAAATTGAAAAATCAGTATCAGCAGAATGTCTCATGCCATCTAGGAATTATGACGACAATTGGATGGGCTCCAGATATCCAAGTAATGTCGCAGATATACCTGTTGTTCTTTAAAATCACCTTAAGTCTCAGTGGAAACAGTGTACCAGTGCCCTACTGAGTAAGCTCAAACTGTTTTTTCATTTTCTGAAAATGGAAAAAAAACTGAGACGACTACACTTATAATGCATAAAATCAATAGATTATTTATTTTATTTTATTAACATAAGTTTATGAACCTATCATAAAAATTGATTACTTTATTTAAATAAACTTTCTGCTCAAGGTCATCCAGACATCTAAACAAAGGTATCTGTTTGCTAGTGGCAAAATTCATAGAGCTTATTCAAGATCTATTCATTAGATGAACTTGAAGTTGGAGGATTTAACATAATCATAATATTTAAGTCCATTTCATACTTGATAGAAAAGAAGTGCATCCTTAGATATTTAGACCTTGCAGTGTATATATCTGTATCAGCATAACAAGTAAAGGTCTATTGAATGAATAAACTGAAGGATATATTTTGATCTACATGCATTTGTTATGCTTTTAATTTGTAAGAGTTTATTCATAAAGTCATTACTCAATTTTTATTTCTTTATCATGCAAAAGAAAAACTGGAGCTAATATCAGAATAAAAGTTCATTGCATGTAACAGAATAATGATTTCAGCACTATTATATGAGTATCATTTCTTATTTTGTGTTTGATTGAACAGTGATGAAGAATAAAATCTTTAGTAATCCACAGTAGCGTGCATTCAGTCTCAAACACAGTATAGCTCCTATTGAAGTATTTATGTTTTGACACACAATCTGCATTGATACAAAGTATTCTATGTAGTCAAGAAATCTCCATTTTTAAATGCTTGTAGGTGGGATATGTATGAAAGTCTTCCAATTCCATTATGGGAGTAACTGATTCTCTACTTAAAACAGTCATCTTACTTTGTATTCAAACACTCAAATTCTTTGTGTTCTAAGTATAGAACACATACAAGCAGCAGCATAGGCTGCTTCAAGGTCAGCTCCTTAGTCAGCTTGAATTGTCATCAGTCTAAAGTCTGATTTAGAAAAAGTAAAGGGACTGAACAGACTTTAAGAATAAGGCTACACAGTAGGTAGTGGAAGTGTTTCCTGGCTCCAAATGTCTGCTGGAGCTACTTTTGTTTCTACGTGGGAAGGACAAATCAGGAGTACACTGTGCACATGACTTTATTTTCATACAAAGGCAGCTCAGGCATTTGAGCCAGAAGGAACTTGTGGATGATGAAAGCATGAAAGCTATGAGGTAATTTGTAGAGTTCAGCTGCCCCAGAGCATAGTCAGGGCCTACATGCATCAAGATGACAACTGTTCAGCCTGAAGTCAATAAATTCAACCAAATTTATACCCACATGGTAGGACTGGATAGCTTCTATAGAGATATTCTCTCACTGATGTGTGGGGAATAGATATTCATTTCCTTCAACTATCAGGTCATCAAAAATCAGGACTTTAAAACCTGAACAGATATCACCTAACTTACTTATATGTTCTATTAGGAGAGATATAATTGTTATGTTAATTTTCTTTCATTTCAAATTGTTTGCCACGCTACCAATCAGTATTATTAGTCAGCTCTTCCCTTTATAACACAGACCTAACTATACAAAAAATATAAAGTTGGGGAGAACAATACATTTAGAACTAACATCAGAAATTACTTGCAAAAATTACTTGAATAAAAAGTAAGTGGGGGAAAGGAGTAAAGGAGCTTCCTAAACAATGAGGTGACTACTTTGGCAAGATTATCAGGTAACCACAGTTCATTGCTTTGCTTGATAAAACAAATTAACTAATAATATTGGTGCCATGAGAATTAATTCATTTTTAAATATTAAGGCTTTCATAATCCTAATACAACACTTATTAGTGCAGGTTGCTCTGCCCGAGGGCTGAAACTATTTTATTCTCGGTTCCCATTATGAGTGCCATACAGAGTGTTCGATGCTTGCTG
Organism: Pygoscelis adeliae; assembly: GCF_000699105.1. Taxonomy (NCBI): domain Eukaryota; kingdom Metazoa; phylum Chordata; class Aves; order Sphenisciformes; family Spheniscidae; genus Pygoscelis; species Pygoscelis adeliae. The sequence goes on from NW_008825532.1 coordinate 718,344, forward strand.
ACTGAACTCATTCTGTCAGCAGAACAGTTGATACTTTACACTAGAATGCTAACTGTACTTCAAGGACAAGTCATCTGATCAAAGGGTACCACAAATCTTCACAGAGGATGACAGATTGGAAATGGTAAAGTGTTATTTATGTGAATGACCATTATGAATTTAAGATGCTCTTCTAAGCCATTTCACCATTACTCATTCACCTTTTAAATAACCCCTAATTCTTGGCATTGCAATTATCATTCAACTGCATAATATTATAGCTGAATAGTCTGTTTATGTGATAACAGTCTAAGCTACTGTATACACACAAATACAGACACACACACACACGTTTGGAAGCAATTTTTTTGCTTTATATTTAGATGTTATAAATACTCAGTGATCCAAGAAAGAAAAATTACCTGACAGTTAAAAAAAATATGAGGCAGTCAAATATCAAAACCAATCCATCTTCCCTGTTTAAACAATTCTTATTTGGCATGAAGGAATGTACTCAGAAATGACCAATACTCTTCTTTTAAAGGACTTTATCATCTGGTATACACTTCAGAAGACCACTGGCTGACTTGACTGACACAGGTTCATGATCTCTGAGACAAGACATTTAGGGAGGTACATGGTGTTGAAAGAAGGAAAGAGAAATGAGATAGAACTGTCAAAGAGGAAAATAAATCCTTCACTAAGGCCTGTTCTGTGGATCCAAAACTTGTGTCCTTGGGATGGAACATGACACTGGTCAAGAAAATTCTGACTGGTATGTGTCCTCCAGCTAAACAAACACGTTGTTTACTATAACTGCTTGAGCAGTGTATCCAAAACTTGAGATACTGAGCATGAAATCCTGGTCTCATTAATATTCCAGATATCCCCTGAAATTCAAAGTAGTGATCTCTTAGCCAAGAAGGAATGCATCACCTTTCATACATCTGGAAGCTCAGTAAGTATTCTTAATGTAACCACATTATTCCTCTGACTGAAGGTGGCAAAGATGCAGCACAACAATTATTTTCAGCCTAGCTTCCCTATTTATAAAGGAAGAATATTCAGTGGCTGCAGAACATGAGAGGCTGTCAAGGTTCCATGAATCATATTGTCTTGAAGAAAAATTCTAGTATTGCCTTCACACAATCCTTACAGCCACAGAGGTAGCAAAATGTCTACTGTTTAAGGAGGTATCAACATTTTCCTGCTAGATCTCTATCATCTTAATCCCTCACTTGGATTTTAGTAAAAAGTGAGGGAAAACCTTTTTTATATTTAAAAAAAAAATCAAATAGAGTAAGTTGAAAAATTTGTGTTTGTCTTGACACTATTCCTAGAAACCTTCCATGTCTCTAAGATCAGATTTACAACCCGGTCCCTAATCACCTTCTTTACAAATTCAAGGATGTTTTACCTTTACTCTAACATCTAGCACCATCTAGGCATATTAAACATCTAGAATATACTACTCAGAACAAATATGAACTAGACATCTAAATTTAAATATACCAAGCAGTTAACAGGATTTATATCTGTTCCTTGAAAATGAATAAAAGATGTCTAAAGCCCTTTAGCATCTCAACTTCAGACTAAAGACTTTGTACAAGTTTTGTACACCCCAAAACCAGAAAGCATCTGTGAAAGTCACACCCAGGGTTTCCTGACTGCAATGCATCCAATCACTTGTAAGATATCAACAACACTCAACCTATATCAGTTTGATCTGTTTCTCCCTGAGTTTGCCCATACCACACTTTTCTCAGTCTCTGTCATCAAATTTCACCAAGCATCATCTGGATGATTTCTAGGTCAGTGAGTTACTCAACACCATGTACTGCACAACAGCTACCACATGGAAAAAGAGTAACAAATACTGCATACTGGCAAACAGTAAGTCTAGATACAACTTTGCAAACAGTAACAAGTCTGAACTGTCATGTATAGCTTGGAGAGATGATATAACACTGTAGGGTACCTGGAAGGGAGCAGTCAATCCCCACAAATGCATTTCCCCCTTGCACATTATGCCACGGATTTCCTACCCTCTTTCTCATCACTTCAAAATAACTTAGTGTGATTTGCAAGTATTTATAACATCCTCTTAATTGATTCAGCTATACGTATTAAACATGCATGTGAATTGGTAATATTATTTTATTAAGAGAAAACTCACAGTATCTGAAACATGGCTGAGAAAAAACACCACCTGAATCACAGTAAATGAGTTCAAGGAAATAAGCATGACAAGTCAGATGTAATACTGTACAAATACATTTCTCTGTTAAATATTTTTCTTAGTCATTGTTTCTTTACAATATTGAAATATGTGTTTAAATCACTCAGCGTTATCTGAGGCAAACATCATGAACATCTAAAAAGTTAGATATTCCAAATGACTTTTATACAAACTAAGTAAAAAGAAGTAATGGCTTGGAGATCATGACACAAATTTTGTGTGCATAACATCATCGCAGCAGAATTTCCATGCTTTCAAAACAGATCAATAGTTATGAAAGTGTAGAGGGTTTAAGAACTTCTGCCAAGAATGTCATTTGCTAAAACATTCAATATAGCAATGAGAAAAACATTTTCTACTCATTTTCTACCTCTTTAAGTAAACCCCTCCAATTAACTAAAATGAAGGAACCTAGTTAATTTTAATTATAGTGGAATACACAACAAGCTTGATCTAAAATAACATGTGTACCAGTGTAAACTAGCAATTTAAATTATTCAGTTGTCATACAAATAATGTGCTCAAATCCAGAGAAATTATGAAGATTATTCTTTTGAGTTCTGATGCAAATCTTCTTAATATCACTGGAAGGATTACTAGTGTTCTTAGTGACAGTTGGATCAGACTGGCAGAGGCTAATAAAGAAAATACCCTGCCACACATGACTTGTTTTAGAGAGAGATCACATCTTTTGTTTGGTAACATTCCAATCATACAGCAGCTGAGCAGTGGCCCCTTGATTTATATACCTTCACTTTCCTCCAGAGTGAGACTATATATCAGAATACAACTGAGATCAGGAAGAAGTCAAAGCAAAATGGCAGCAACTCCAGATGAAATTTCTAAGTGATCCCACTGGATTAATATCTCTGCCACTGTTCTGCAAATTAATATCCATGAGAAATCAGCAGGAGATTTGTTTGCACTGACTCTTCAAAATTAAGGACTTAAACTAATCCAATCTGAAGAGACAAATGCCTTTCCTGAAACAACTTTGAGACTGTACTGATGTAAGTGAATGTGAGAAAAATTATCAATCCTTCAGCTTTCACACCATTTAGATTTTCTCCAATCTGGGAGACATATCATAACTCCTTTCCACCTACAAAACCCTGAAAATGATAAGGAACCTGTGTATTTTAGAATAGCTGTGAGGATGTTTGAGATAATGGCATCACATTGACTGGTGTATCAACATTAAGCAAGTTTCTAGTTCATAACAGGACCAAACAGAAGCTGAATCAAGTTCAAGACAGACACAAACTGGCTGACAAAACATTGCAAAAAAACACACCTACTTGACTGAACTGAGCTTTGATTGGACCATTTTGCCTTTGAATCTTTCATTTTTTAATCTTAAAAGAGGAAAATACTAGAAGTGATCAATATGAGGGACATTTCGTAACAGAGAAAAGCACATCAAGTGCAAAAAATTTTTAACAGATCCAAATACAAAGGAATAATACCTTTAGACTTCGAGCAGCAAGAGTGAAGAATATGTTAATAAATCAAAGTCAAGGGGAAAAAAGAACAAGAGGAACATCTCAGATACTGAGGCTGTGGAGTAGAATTAGTGGGAAAAGGCATTTCTATAGAAGAGCTGTAGCTTAGTCTCAAAGTCTGCCAGTTGCTAACTATCATATCGGATCCCTGTGCCAGATTTGCACAGATATAAACAACTGCTGATTAATTTCCATTTCTGAATACATTATAAGCCAGGTGGGTTGAGAAGGGTACCTTTTAAGTTCACCCTACAAATAAGGAACCATGTTTTTGTCCCATTCTCACATCTTCCTTTTCATCTTTGTTGTTCCTCATGTTTCTGTAGTTGTTTTCATCTTTCTCCCATTATAGCTGTTTAATGCTAATGAGATAACACTTGATCCAACCCTAGGTAAGTCAATGTGCTTTCTTTTGTGTGAATATCAAATACCTGGACTCACACTTCTATGGCAATACACGGCTCAGGTAACTATGAAAAGACATTTAATTCTTTGATAGTAAAAGTGGCTTTCATTTTAACTAATTGTCACCCCAGAAAACCTCCATGAGAAAGGAGAAAGAAGGTTACAGAATCCAGGAGAAAATTTTTTTCATCCAGAATGACTGAGCTAGGTGGGAAGGAAAGTATACAAATACTGAATGGAACAGGATCACTCTCAGGGTATAATTACCTGGACTCAAAGGCAGACCAGTGTATGCCTTCTTATGTGGCATAACTTTGTGCATTTAATTTAGTCAGTTGAGGTCAGCATTCGGAGAAAGCTGTAAATCTGGAAGCAACCACACTGCAACTATTTGTATTTTTTACATGATAGGTTCATGGAGGATATGCATGTACTACTGTCAGAATCTGACAACTAAACGGTCATATCAGCATGTTGCACAGAGTCTGAGCCAGCTCACACAGAAACTGATGGTCAAATTCACACTTCCTTTGGAGCTGAGGGACTCAGAATGAGACTTTGTTTTGGCCCCTGAATTGGTCCTGTAACTTACAGGGATGGGTATTCTTTTGAGCAAGAGCGGAATACCCTTATGTGAAGCTGAACTCACAAAATTCACTTATGGTAAAAGCTCAAAGAGGGTTTAAGTCTGTGAAAGAATCCTCTGTTCTTGATTCGTGGTATTAGCTCTCTTGATGACTGACTTCTTAAAGTTTGTATTTCAATTAGAGCTGCATAAAATACTTATCTTCAGTCTGAACCACATTCAAAAGTAGAATTGTTTCCAACTTGACCTGACTTTCTGAATTAGTAGTGGACTGCTTGATATACTTTTAACGTCTGCAAACTATTCACTTGCACTGGAGAGGAACGGTCTTGGTCAACTAGCTTATCTTGAAATGTTCTGAACCTGCCATGCATTTAGAGTTCAAATTAAGGTCATTTGAGAAACTCACATGCTACTTCAGCCCCCACTTGGTTAACTCTACTTCTGGAGACAGGAAACAGTTTAATTATCCGAGTCCCTAGGTATTTCACATACTGGTATACCCAATGATGCTTAAAAGGAGAATGTATATTTCATTTGTAATATATTTGTATATTGCTATCTGTCAGGTCAAAGCACTAAACTCAGGCCAAATAGGTTTGTGCTGTAGAGCTGGGTGCAGTGAACAGGGAAGACTGTTCTTTCATCCTCCAGGATGCAGAGATATTAAAAAATTGACTGAATCTGTTTTCTGAATGGTTTTGGTTTTTTTCCCCCCTAGTGCGAGTCATGAAGAGGCCACTTTTTTAATAGCATGCAAAGGAGCAAGAAGTATTATCCACAGCAGCCAGCAGAGGTGGCCAGAAATACAAACTGGGGTTCACTAAAAGCTCTCTACCAGAAGTGCTTCACTTCAATGGTATGACCTTAAGACTAGAAACCCTGAGGAAGCAATCAGCACCAAACACTCTGCAGTGCACAGCTATATTCCACTGGCCCCAAGAATCTCACCCTTCCCCCAGCTGCTTGGGGTCATCATTCTGGCTGATACTAACTAAGGAGTGCAACTGCTTCTGGAAGAACACTGTAAAATTTGATTTGTGAATCAAGTGGTAGTGAAATAAACATGCAAATATCATATCGGACTAAGAACACTAATGAATTCAGTTGGCTTCCCATTATTATTTGCTTAATTCTGAAATGTGGCGTGCAGGCTGAGCACAAATGGATCCTCTGTCATCTCTGCTTTACAAAGCCAAACATGGAAAAGTCTCACTCAGCTTTCTGTCAACAGAATTTTCATGAGCTAGCTTCCAGATGCTTTCTAATTAATAGAGTTAAATTTGGTTGGGAAAAATCTACCTAGTTCATGGAACATTACACAAGCATTTAGCTTGGAGAGCTTCCACTTTCAAATTATAGACTACCATGCAAATGAGAAAAATGACTAACATTTTTCTCAGATTCTTGTGAAATACTTTCCTCCTTCAAATGTCATCCCAAGGATGAGAAAACATAGTGATCACACTTGTAACAGACATGGAGAAAAAAGGTATCAACTTGATCATGACTTTTCTAAGGTAAATGAAAGCTACCTCCATAGCAATGCATTCAAGGGATCCAGCTTGTCAAAATGACAGACATTTTCAAGTGTACAAGCTGTCAGGCCTCCTAGTAAACCAGAAAAGTACGTAAAGAGGAAATAATACAGGCCAAATCACTGGAACAAAAATCCATGAAGATTTTTGTCATCATTGCTGCTATCATCTTTCAGTTAGACTCTACTCTGAGCTGCCTTGTGAGGGAATCTCTCTCTTTCACCCCCTCTTGTGGGTCTATCATAACCCTAGGGAGATTTGCCTCGCCATTTAAGCAACTAAATTAGGCAGTGTATATTCTCCATGCCTCCCTCAATTTTTCACAGTTATACTGACTGCTCATTTATTAGGCCCTTTGACTCACTTAGAGCTTTTCACTGTGATTCTATTTATCTCTCAACATTGAGGAAAAAAAGAGTTTTCACTTGCATTTGGGGAGTAGAGGGAGAGGGGAATGACGTGGTTGATTTTACTGTGTATACACATATTTGACTGATACTAAGCAATAAACTTGCCTTTTAGTTTGCAGCACTTGGGAACACAGAGTGTAACTATAACAAGTGGTGAAAGAAATGCAGAGAAGTGGCATTATTTCTGAAGCTGATGGTATGATGACATGAAATTGGATTCTTCAGACTATTTGTGACAAACTACTGCATGCCTCTTACCACCAAGGGAAAGAAATATTCAAATTCCACATCTACTCAGATACTGAAAACTAACATACATGGTAGGTCAAGTCAATGGCTTTTTACATCAACTATTTTAAATGACCTAAAGAGGAAAAAAAAAAATTTACAGAGCATGTACATGGGATACAACTCTGTCATGAAAAACATGGATAAGTGATTATAATTGAACTACTTTATGCTTTTTAAGTCAATTCAGGTACATAGTTTGCAGTAGATAACTCATTAACTTTGTCTCATTGTGTTACTTGCTACCCTAAATCATGAGTTTAAGAAATCGTGACAAATAACTGTCTTTCCAACTCAGTCTTCTTGTAGGTGAAACAAGAGGATAAAGAATGTCAAAAAAGAGGAAAAAGCGTCTAAATAGTTGAGTTGCAGCTCTTTCATAATTAGAGATACAATCCCTAACTACAGAATGATCTACTAAAGCCTACAGGGAAAACAAACCAAATTTGCAAAAGAGGATGTACAGTGTGGCTGTGGCACCCATCCTCTTTGTTATGATAGCAATGGCATGTCTTTTATATTGTGATTTTTTTTTCCATCTGTCGAATTTAAATACACATGAAAAATAGAAGCATTTTTAACATGTGTTATAAATGGAGAAGGTGGTATTTTACACTGAAATGAAAATGAAAATTTCATTTTACACTGAAATGAAAATGAAAATTTCTTACACCGTATGAAAAGTCTGTGCTGGAATAAAGTTGAAGAGAAAATGAATTTATTTAGATCCTTCAGTGCAATATGGGGAATAAACTGACTCAAATGGAATTGTCATTATGCTGGATACAACAGATACTAATACCGTTATTTATTTTGCAGCAGCATCAAGAGAACAGAACACAGCATAAAATACTCTTCAGACACCACAGAAAGATCCCAAAGAACTTCTGCCAGGTGCGCTAAATGCTATGACAGGCAACTAGTCTGGTACAAACTAACAGAGATATTACTGTAATTCACGAGTTCAGCATGAGTTGCCTATAACAGGCTAAAGCATGTAGTACCAGTACAGTAAAGGTGCAAGGAAGGTTACGGATACTTAACACAGATTATTATGTGATCTGGGAAACTGATTACCAGAGGGAGAGGGTTTTTCCTATCACCTTTATATTTTTTAGGCATAAATGACAGAAAGACTTTACCCAGCAGACTCATAACAGCTTTGACAGAAAAAAAGGATGACTAAATTAAATACCAAAGACAGACTAGAAAGCAGAAGAAATCTCACAGGGAAAAATACTACCCTACCATAGTTGTTTTCTTCCTTCATTAAAACAGCCATGAAAAATATCATTGCAGTTGCAGAATAGACTTGCGCTGGTAAATAGGAAGAAACAGTTACCCAGTTAAATCAGGAGTTTGGAATATGACTGTAATGCATAACTCTTGTTAGAAAGTGAACATTTTGTGCAGTCAAATTTAGGTAATCAGTCCCCCAGGATCAAAGACAAGATCTCTAATTTGATCCCAGAGTAACATGCTGGTATGCCACCATTCCTTCAGAGAGAAAAAAGACTAATTTGTTTACTTTAGTGAAAGGGGGATAGGATCCTAAATATGTAGTGCTTATTTGGGATTTTCTGGTTGGGCAGCAAACAGAATAAATAAAAGTTTGTTATTATGACACTAACCTTAGCTTACTATTTATGGTCAAACCAAATGTTGTATTGAAAGAATTTGATTAAGGTAATTCCTCTCTGATTCCAGGGTATATTAGTATCACTCTACCATAATGCAATGCTGAGGGTATACTTAGCCCTGCAAAAGTCACTGCTTTGTTGGGTTTGGGGTTGTGGTATGGTTTTTGGTTGTGTGGGTTTTCTTGTTTTGTTTTGTGAGGGTTTTTTGTTTTGTTTTGTTTTGGGTTTTTTTTAGCAAGGAAACCAAGTGTATAGCAGATGCAATACTATTAAATTATGCTGACCTTAACTTATTAACAGGCCCATTTTCTGCACATTTAGGTTTTAATGTAAACAGGACTGTGTTAAACTGCAGGACATATTATTAACAAATGAACTCCTGATTATTATTTATATTTCAGGTGCTGTTCAGAAGGCTTTTCTTCAACTTTCATCTTGTCACTTCTCTTCATGTTATGTTTAGGACATGGCTCAGTTTCTGAGGATCATACTCATTTTCTAAAGTAAGCAGTTTACAATTTTTTTTCCCATTGTTAGGGACTGAGAAGTATAATGGGAGACACAGCTTTGGCTTTTATTCTTCATGCTTGTTTGTCTTACGTTGATATCCAAGATAAACATCAATATTTAGAAAGCCACTAAGGACTACACAGAAGCTGCACAGAAAGAAATCCATCCTCAAAGTGAAATTTACAGTCTTAATTTCAGTTTGGATCTTTTAACCTTTGCAGTGCCACTACCACCTTGCAGGCATGAAGAACAATCAGCAAGACCCACATTAATCAGTTAAGTATCTCAGAAATTGTCACCTTTGCTAGATATATCTGGGACATGGTGGGATTGCTAAGAGTGCATTTAAAAGCAACAGCAGTTTCCTCTCTGTTCCGTATTTGAAAAAGTCACTTAGGCCAGGTCATTTCCTCTTTTGTTTGATGGTCATGAGACCGAAATACTTTTGTACATCACATCATTCCATTGAATTGTTTTCAAGATATATTTAAATCACTAAATATCTACTACCTAAGCCTAATCCCTCATTTAGCCCTCTGAAAAACTTTATTCCTAGCAAATATGAGATACATTTTCACAGAGCAAACCAGGTGAAATAATGTAAACATAGAATCAGCTCACATGAACAGGTACAGATCAGAAAGGCTTTTACTTTAAGAGTTGTTTTCTTACAAATCTTCAGAAGAAAGTTATCATTTGTTGCCAAGATTTCCTGGACAGCTCAGGTTCTCATAATACAGACTCATTCTGCCCCCAAAAACGTTTTGGAGAGAAACTGAAATGAGGGTCAGATCCCATCATTGGGTTACAGGCTACGTGTTTTTCCATCTCTGCTAGTCTAGGGAAAATCCTGCCCAACTCAGAGCACAGTTCAGGAGCTGATGTGCCAAATACTGGTGCTCCAGGAATCTCGTCCTCTACCTGGTTCCCTGGCACAGGTTCCTCTTCTTTTCAGAAATGAAACAAGGTTTTGGTAGATATTTCCAGTTCACTCTTCATACAGAGAAGATGAGTGTTCCTATGTGAGACACCATAAAGCTACAAGATGTTTAAATATTAGGAATTATTACACTCTGTGCTTACAGATGCAGACAGTAAGATCCAAGCAAAAGCATTGTAAGGATCTGGGAAGAGGCTGCTAGGTACAGCAGTGACAGATTCTCTTAGTAACCTGAATACACATGAAGTCATTTATTAGCCACTGATTTTGAGGATAATACAACAAATTGTTCTCCTGCATAGCTCTATTAAGAGCAGATGTCACTCAGCTGCCTTATGATACTGAGCTTCTTGAATAAAACACTTCACTGGGGGTGGGGGGGGGGGGGGGGGGGGGCGCTGCGGGGGGGGGGGGGGGAGGAGGGGTAGAAATAGCAACACACATCAGAATCTGGCTATCTTACTTAACACAACTTTAGTTTCTGCATGTCTACACAGAAGCCAGCCACAGAAAATAATCTTAACCTCCTTTAAATCTGGAAATCAAATCTTGGCCTCTCAAATTCAAAGGCTTTACTCTCTTAACATATCTTTCATCATAGCTAAACATTTATCATAGATGGAGAAGAAAATCAACCAAATGCTGTAAGTTTCATACATAAACCAAACAGCTTTCTACTTTTATTTTCTCTCTGGCAATAGCTAAGCCATGCTTAAGGAAAGAACATAAGAAATAAGGATAAATATAAGGTGATCCTTCTTCAAGTACAGCCTCCATCCTGAGAAAGCAGTGCCTTAAGGTCATAATGAATTAAAGGCAGTATCCAAAACATTGTGTTTAATGATCACTGATGGATCTGGTACCCATAAATTTGTCTAATAATCTTCTAACCACTTACAGTTGTAGCCTCTAACTTAATTTACACTGTGTAAAACAGCTCTGCATTTCATCTGTTTTAAACTTGCTGCTAATCATTTCATTGCTAGCGAGTTACTCAAAATTCAATGTATGAATTAAGCATACAGTGTTGAAACAGTGTTGTCTTGCTTCTTCTCTATTCCTCCTGTAATCATTTCCAACATTCTGGGGTCTATGAGCTCAGTCCTCAGCTCCCCTACAAACATTGTAGGAACCTGGGCAAATAAGTGAAAAAAACTTTGTTAGGATGGATACATCAGTGTCATAAGAACTAATGTGAAATGTGTCTTTACTCTGTATAGAAGAGTTTATGAAGGGTCACTAGTAAACCATGAATTAGATCAGAGGTTTGGATTTAAAAAAAAAATATTTATTATTCTGAGCAAGTATTTTATTTATATCATAACCCACAAGGATCTCAGAGATTGGACAGCAGGTCTACTTAGTCTACTCTTGTATGGCTGCTATTGCATAGCTCTTCTCATTATATCTGGTGTCCTGGTTCAACACAATAACATGCATGATCACATATCTAGATCATTCTACTCTTGGAAAGAACAAAAATTGTCTTTCTAAAGTTTATTTTGTGTCTGAATTACTGGTTGTATATTCTTTAAATTTTATCATCCTTTCAGGAGCTTTTTCCTCTTGTATTTTTCATTCAGAATTTCAGAACTAGTTTGGAAAGATTATGCAAGAGCTGACATTAAGTTGACAATATGAAAATAAAGTAATTTGTCTGGTTAATTGATGGCCACAGTGCTCTCCCAAGATGTGACTAATGCAAGCTAAAGAGCAATGGGGGGGAGGTCATTAAGGCTTGTATTGATTTCCTCTGAATTCTGGATAATATATCAGTCTTCACTACTTCCACTTGAAAATTTCGATTTAAATAACCAGAACCAAGCAGCCAATCATTTGCTTCCCTTAGACCTGAGGCCATTTTGCATTGATACTTCAGATGGAATAGAAACCATAAGGCTGCTTTGTGTTATCCATGCTATTAGTAACATTAAGACAGTGATATTATAGCACACATAAATGAGCAAGTGATACACTACATGGAAGGTTTTTGAATGGTTCTGCTCCTGTCTGACAGATCAAGAAATTGGGTAGAGGTAAATGCAATTCATCTTTTCATGAAGCAGCAAGATGTGGGAAGCAATATGCATGCATGTGAAAGAGAGGGAAGAAGACAGGCAGACTACAAGTGTGTAGGCTTTGCTAAAATACTACTCTGAAAACATAAGCAATGCTGCCTTTGTGTTAGAACTCCGATTTGGACTAGAAGAGTCTGACAAGAGTGAATGTATTGTGGGGCCAAATTCACCCAAGTTTTATGAAAGCTGAATTTCACTTTGCTGAGTACTGTACTTGCTTTTGAAAGCTACAACTTTCACATGAAGACGAAAAAAAGTCAGCATTGTACCCTTTATAAGAGTGTCTCCAGGAGATGGAAGTTCTAAAACTAAGTCTAAGTGATACCTCTTTCTCTGTGTCATTTTCAAAGATGATATATTATCATTCTGTCCTTTGGTCCAGCAGGGACCACATATCTCTTGACATAAGATGATAAAACTAAGCTAATTTATCTGTTACTTAGAATGATTGTCTGAGGATGTGCACATGTCCTTCACATTTATTTTGGTGTGGTAGTCTGCCATTTGCAAGATATTATGTGCAATGGCACATAATGCTCATGCTCAAGGATGGGTGCTCTTATTAGCCTCAAACTACTTACAAGTTATAGCTATTTTCTTTATTAGTTCATTCAAACCAACTTGAACAGGCTGCTGGAGGATGTCCTACAGCAAAAAAATCAGTGTCCTTTGAGGCACTGATGGTTTCTTTCCTGTGACACTCTCCCCCCATGATTTGCATTGAATGCATCCTAACAACATTCCTGACTTTCTTGTCTCCTTCCTAGTAAGTCAACTACTATTTAATCAAATACTGATTTTAATTGGAAACATTTTCTCGTTAACTTGAAAGATGATTTAACTCAAGAATCACCTTCTGTTCTTCCAAATAAAACTGTGTGGCAAAACTCCCATTTCAAAAAGTATCATATAAAACTCAGATGAGAGTAGAATGAAATGTAGAAAGAAAAACAAACCTCAAGAGGTTTGTTTCTGTACCTCAGTATTTTTGTAATACTTCACCAAATCAACAGGAATGCATTAAACCTGCAAATTCAAGAGCATTCAAACATAAGGATTGCTTGCCAACTTTAATTCACCATGTTTTGCTGTTTTTTTCACAAGTCTAACACAAGCATAAGATCACTCTGACACCATTCACAAACATGCAAAGTGCAAAATAACCTCAGGATTATTACACTATGCTACTAGATGCTGAGCATTTAAAAAAATCCCTGCATGATGAAGTGGATTAGTCTGACACTCATGGAATGTCTAGTCTTTGCTTCATTTTTTAAGCAGAAGTTAAGAAAATTTGTTGTCCAGCTCCCTGATCTCTAATCTAGGTAAAGGCTCTTGCTAGCACAGAGTTAGAGCTCATTGTCACTGCACACAAAGCATCCATAAAGCATTTGAGGTCTGGCAGTGAAAGTGAAAATAATTCCCCCTCCCCACAAGAAAATGCATTAAAAACAATCTGTAGGGAAGACAATTTCAGGTTTTCAAGCAAACAAGCAAAATCCAAAACCCCAGCAGCAAGTCCATTCAACTTCAGAAAATATCAAACTAGGTCATTGAGGCCAAAAGATAAGACCCATATTTAGATCATTATTAAAATCAGACCAATTTGTTTAGATGCTAAGTAGCCACCATCTCTTCCCTTTTCTTATCTTCCTGCAGTACCAGACAGAACCTATGAGATCAAGATCACTGAATATCATCCCACATTTTAAAGTGATGATTTACAAAACACCTACAAATGTTGAGCAGAGCAGAGTCCCTCTGACCTCCCACGAGACTTGCATCCTTTAAGTTTTAGGGCCTACACATGTTGAACTTCAATACCTAAAAATATTACCCCTGTGATCTACATAGATGTTGAATAACAATTGTAAACAGCTACTCCTTAAAAAAAAAAGAGATTTCCAGCTTGAAAACCTATTAAAAAGATTGTTTTCGTGCAAACTTTCAAAGCTCTTATGAAGTTTTTTGAGCCTATACAGGTCATCAGCGTAATTGAAAGAGCTAATTGAAGTTCTGATATACAAGTATATGTTTTTGGTAGAACAGATGTTAAGAGCTTTATTTTATAATACATTTACTTTACTAAATGGCACTGAGTTCGTCTTAAGACTGAGTTTTCTTTTTGTGCTCCAGAGTACATTCCAAGAACAGAACCTGTTTGTTGAGCATGTCCCAGTTCTTAAAACCTATATCCCTCCGTAACTGAAAGATAAAGATAGCTGGAATAATGGACATGGTTAAACTACATTAAATGCAACAAGGTGGAGTTGTTTTGGGTCTCATTTTTTCCCCCCTTCAACAGTCATAAGTGAAAATTTGTTCCAGCACTTGGAATATTCAGGCATAATAGAGCAATGACAACCTCATTTTGAGAGTAGAGTGAACCCTATGGATTAAAACAGGAAACTACAAAAGCTTTCAATAACACAATTTTACCTTCAAATTAAGTTTTAGAACTACATCATTCTTCTGATTACTGCTTTCAAGTTAAAGGATATAAAAAAAAAATCTTTATTATCTTCTCTGCATGGCTGGCTGTTTTCTAGTCAAGCATGCTGACTGCAGCATAAAGCCACGCTTCTTTATTAAAATGTTAAATGCTATTCTTTCCTAAATTTCCCTGAACATCAAAGAAGGTTTTGGAAGAAATACCTGACCATCAGTTGGATTTCCAACCATTAAATAAGCAAATTGATGAAATAAAACAGAGAGGTGAAGAGGGCTACTGTACTGCATTGCAGTTTTATTTTCCTTTTCTAAAACTGCTGATTATTCAATGGTCATAAATAGCATCCACAGACAAAAAAGGCACCAATTCCATATAATGCGTATTTATTGAAAAAATAAAATTATCTGAACCAAAGACAGTATTAATAAAGTGAGACACCACACAGTTCTATAGCTCCGTAGCTTTGTGTGGTACTTTGCCAAGCCTAAAACAGAACAGACACCTATTCCACAATCTAAATGCAAGTAATGAAACATGATGAAATTCAAAATAAAAGATAAGTGAAAATAAAAATTCTAGATAAAAAACACATAAAAGGAATGAGTGAAATCACAATTTCATCAACATTAATATAAAAATTTCCCAGCACAGTGAGGCCAGGATATTTGCCTTCATAAACTGCAAATAGTTTTTGTGGTGTTTGTTTGATTTTAAAACACATTTTCCTGACCTAATACAAGAGAGAAGACTGGACCATGCAGGAAAGATCCAGGAGAAGGAACTGTACACTACAGAGCATCTTGACTATACTGTCTATGGTGTGTACAATGAATCCTTTCCATGCAATGAGGAAAGATCTGTCACTCAAGTCAGATTGCAAAGCTATCCCTATGACACAAGAGGGGTATAGAGAAGACCATGGAGAAAGGAGAAGTCATGCAGGTTCCTTTTAACTGCCACGTGAATGCACAGATGTACAGGAAAAAGGACAAGAATGCCTTTTCACCTAAAATCTGACAATTTTCTCCAGAAAATTTATTTTAATTTGAGAAGGTATATCATTGTGTATCACAACAGCGCTTCAGGGATAAGCATGTGCTTCCACTGTATCTGGATGTCGTGGTTTAACCTCAGTCGGCAACTGAGCACCACGCAGCCGCTCGCTCGCTCCCCCACACAATGGGATGGGGGAGAGAATTAGAAGAGCACAAGTGAGAAACTCGTGGGTTGAGATGAAAACAGTTTAATAATTGAAATAAAATAATAATACTACACAAAGCAAGTGATGCACAGTACAATTGCTCACCACCCACTGACTGATGCCCAGCCATGGTATGGAATGTCCCTTTGGCCAGTTTGGCTGTGCCCCCTCCCAGCTTCTTGTGCACCTGCAGCCTTCTCAGTCAGTAGAGCATGGAAAACTAGAAAGTCCTTGGCTAGTGTAAGCATTACCTAGCAACAACTAAAACATTGGTGCCTTATCAACTTTGTTCTCATCCTAAATCCAAAACACAGCACTGTACCAGCTACTAGGAAGGAAATTAACTCTATCCCTGCCAAAACCAGGACACTGGACCACATTGCCTTTGCATCAGCTGGGTCTGTAATGGTAAAGTACCATGGAACATAGGTGAAGAATCTGCCCCATAAATTTGGGTGCAGAAGGGTAAACCAGATTTCTCCACTAACCTTTTCTGCCAAAAAAATATAGATGAAGACCAACAAAATGCATATTTGAGGGCATTCCATTTTTTTTAAGGAATGCGGAAATCTTCTGTTGAAAGAACCCAACTCTTATCAACCAAAAGTTAATACACCAGAAAATTGCCCAACCAGTTAAAATTTAATTTTCTTTTCCTACAAATGCCAGTATCCTCAGCACTCACTAACCAATTAAAATAGAAAAAAAGAAAAAAGAAAACCCCACAGTTGTTAGAAGTTTCTTTTATTTTCAGAAATCATGACAGAACAAAATAGATTCATTAGCATTCATATTTTGCTTAACTAAAGTAATAATGGACCATCTAGCTTGTCGATCCAGTGTACACCAATGTTTTTCCACTGACTACCCCAAACTAATTTATGCTAACTGAGAATGGAGCTCAATGCATCTCATCATTATACTCTGTGCCATGCAATTCAAAGATAAATACATTTCTATCTCTGAGTAGGATAAATCTGGAATAAGCCTTCTGAAAATAATTGGGGTTGCTGCAGTCTTACTCTGATGTCACTCAGATCTGTGTGTGGTCCAGAATACATACAGAATATTCGCACAATAGTAAATGGATTCTACTGCAGAAAAGGATTCAGATGTTTGTGAACAGCATGGCAGTTCATCACCTGAGAGATATTAAGCAACCACTTAAGAAGTGAGGCCATTTTTTGGCCATGTGCATATATTCAGTTGTCCCTGCAGAGGGGTGACTGTTGGCTGAGTGTGGGTCTCCATGGTTTTCACTGTGTTCCAGCATAATAAGGCTGACTTTGAATCAGCATCTCAGCCCTCCTAGAAGAGTCACAGCTGGAAGTTCTAAACCTTGAACTTATGAAAGTGAAAAACTCAGTTATCCCAGTCTTACACATTAGTCCACAGTGGGCTGCATTCTTCACTTCTACAGCACCACCACCAATGAAATCTTTTAAATGCATACAGTTAAAACTAGTTTTGCAAGTCTTACCTATATCAAATAGCACATAATTCAGGCTACAGCTGAAGAGAAGTTAATTGAGCTATTCTCTGAAAGGAAAAAAAGACCTTTAGTAGGATTTAAAAGAAACAGCTGATTAGGCATATAGAAAGAAAGCTAATAATGCAGTTTATATTCTGTGTAAATGTTAGAGTAACTCTCTTTCTCTTCCTGTTCTATTTAGCTGACTATTACATAGAATTCAATGAATAGTCCCGGCAGGAGGAGTCTCTCTTGATATTTAGGGGATTTCACATGCATGATTTTATGTAGAGTCTGCTCAGCAATATGCATGATATACCAGAGGAGGACACAAATAACATGCAGTTGGGACCATTCCATTGATGCTGATGGAATTTTGATTGTTCCCTTTCGTGAGGCTGACAATTTCAATATAAAAGATGAAATCCCACAGTGAATCTAACTTTATATCATTCAATATAACTGACACTGCAGGAAGTGCAATATGCAGTTAGAAAGAAAATTAACTGTGTTCTATATAGCATATCCATCATGTGTGATCAGTATAACAACTTTGGATAATCACAACTTCTTTTTTCATTTAGCTAAAAATAAATATTGAAAACACAAGGTAATCATCCATATGTGAAAAAATATATTCTTTCCATCTTGAATCATACTGACATCAATCTAATTATCAAGATGCTCATGAGCAAGTCTCCCCACTAAGGGATGAAAGATAGAAGACTTCCCCAGCAGACCAAGTCATTATAGGAAGGATACTTTTTGATAGTTTCTCTATGTCAATGCAAGCCTTGCCTGCTAGGAGATAAACAAATAATTTGTCTGATACATTCTTAACACACAATCATTCTACTAGCTATAGCGTTCTTCTGAGATATTAACCCTATCTATGCATACTAGCACTTCTGCTTCTCCACTATATAATTGCTTATATGCCCATGCGACACATTTATTCCTATCAAGTCCATAGGGCCCTGTGCATTCAGCGCTGACCCATGCAAAGACATGTATACCCCGATATGCAACATCCATCCCTGAACTGAAGTGACACAAGGAATTACTTACCTGGCTCAACACAGTAACACCAGGAACAAAGAGCATGGGGAACATAATTTGCATTTCTAAATTTATCAATTATTGTGCCTCAGTTTTCAGTCTAAATATAACAACTTCTAGCATTCACTGTCACATACTGAGACAACAGGAAAAGATATTTTTTCAGTCAATTATTACCAAACTAATATATTGGAAAACATTGCTTGCATGTAATGAAAAACTAACGAGAAACAACACACACCTCAAAAGCCCCAACAATTACAATCTAGAGACAGCACCACTGTATGTTTCAGATAATTGACAGTTCCTTGGACAGAGGATTCATTGATTTAATGAATGTCTAATGTATCAATGAAGAGTTCACCATAACATCTGATAAAAACAGCATAAGACTTTATAGTGAACTAAGATCAGAATTACAGGTTACCCTGGTTACAACTACTGATGAATTTCAAAAAACTTAGAATTAGCTTGAATCATTCATTGCATGCATTAACTAGCATATGAAAGAAAAAAGCTTGACAATGAATTATCACTTGGGAAGGCAATTTTGATCTGAACTGCTGTTTCACTAAATGTAAACAATTTTTTAATTAGTTTTTTCAATGACTTCAGGTTGTCCTATTATTGATAGTACCCGATTGTTATTTGCAAATAAGCAGAGCCTTTGCTAAATAAGTTATAGAGGACTCTGTAATTAATTTTGGTGTGATCTACTCTTCTTGATAAATCCTCTGGGAAATTAACTCGGAGAGATACTAACGCAATTATTTGTATTAAACTCTCTCTAATCTTCTACAGATAAATCTACTTTGATAAAATATATGGACTTGGAAGATTTCACAAAGCTGGATTTCAACTAACCATTTCAAAATTCAATGAAATACTATGAAATCTGCTGAAGGAAGTTATTAATTATTAACACTTAAGCAATTGTGAGAGAATTTAGCAATTGTACATTTATAAGAGATCAGACAGATGGAATGGTGGCTTTCCTAGCACCCTGAGTACAAAAGTGGACATGCAAGAAGATGGAAAAAAACTTTTCTCTTTAGAACAAGCAGTATTGTGTCATTGTAAGAGGGAGTAAGTCAGCAAAATGGAACATTTTCAAGAAATTTTCCTACAGTATAACAATAAATTAATAAAAGATCAGAAAAATGTATTATCAGCTGTTCCTGTATTCAGGACAATGCCTACCAGTGTAACTAGATCAGTGCTGACTTTCTATACATATTAATGTTTTTCAGAAAGCAAATTTGTTTTCTACATAGTTGAGGGACTTATTTTGGAAGACAGTTACATCTAAAACTTCCTACTGCGTTCTCAGGTCATCACATACCTGTGGAAATTATTGTCCTTAAACATCCATATTGTTGTTTATTTTGATGGATTGAACATACCTGTCAAAATTATCTCTTGTCAAGGGCAACAGGTCGCTCCGTAACTGCAGTGGAATAGAATCATAGAATCATTAAGGTGTCAAGGGCAAGGTCGCTCCGTAACTGCAGTGGAATAGAATCATAGAATCATTAAGGTTGGAAAAGACCTCTAAGATCGAGTCCAACCATTGACCCAACACCACTATGCCCACTAAACCATGTCCCTAAGCACCTCATCTACATGTCTTTTAAAACCCTCCAGGGATGGCAACTCAATCACTTCCCTGGGCAGCCTCTTCCAATGTTTAACCACTCTTTCAGTAAAGAAAGTTTTCCTCATGTCCAATCTAAACCTCCCCTGGCGCAACTTGAGGCCACTTCCTCTCATCCTATCACTAGTTACTTGGGAGAAGAGACCGACACCCACCTCGCTACAACCTCCTTTCAGGTAGTTGTAGAGAGCAATGAGGTCTCCCCTCAGCCTCCTTTTCTCCAGGCTAAACAACCCCAGCTCCCTCAGCTGCT